>NW_026962011.1:27462200-27769575 GCF_032445375.1 Bacillus rossius redtenbacheri | reverse complement strand
CGGTGCAATGGCTGGAGGCTCGGCTGGTGCGGTCACTCTCGGCACGCAGTTTCACTTTCTGTCCCCCGGGGAAAGTGGCCCCACATCACCGGGCGGGGCGCTGCGCTGTAGGGTCCAACTACTGCATGTGTTCACGCCAAGTTAACGGTATGTTCCACACATTTTTTGTTTGGCGATCTTCAAGCTGCTGTAACCTAAACCTTACAAGTGAACAGTTATCTAACAAGGGCCCCAATCTTGTAAACTGAAGTTTGACTGAAGCTACACGACGACAAGGTGAACGTGCGTCACGACGTGAAGACTGCCTCACGCCTGCAGACTTGAGGCGCGAGTGCTTCGCCTGCTTGCTTGTCCCTGGCATTCACGCGTTCAACGACCTGTAGGCTGGACTCCATACTCCTATATGGAGGCTCGGGTTAAGGACTGTGGAGAACTAGACTTGGTAATTACAATAGGTAAGGCCGTGTATTTTTCCGCGAAAAAAAATATGTTCACTAATTTGACTACAATAAGATATGGTTGCACTAGCGATCGCTCCTTTGTAATTGGCGGCCGTCTGCAAGAGAAGCCATTACCCTTTGGCTAGGCCAGTCAGGACGCGTTTTGTTCCGCACTGGCTATGGTGTGCTGACAATAGAAATGTACCTGGAATAAACCCAGCCAATCACGAAACCCAGACAATGCTAATAAAATTTATCACAATTGGTCTGGAAATCTTTTCGCGAAAAACCTATAGCCATTATGATAGGGTAGATCGTCAAATGCACGTTTGCTACAGGCTATAGAATCTCCCAGAGCGTCTCATTATCTCTGGCAAACTTAGGTCTGATATAAAAAAAAGTAAAGAGATAGGTTGTCGCGATATCACACGAGTATATTTCCCGTCCCCACACATGAGGCTGCACACCTTAGGCTAACCAGCCATAAGCTCTTACCGTAGAGCAGACAGTTGAATTCCTCTCCTACAAGAAAGAAATAATTATGAATCGTGTAATTTTTTTTCCAGGCGCATCACGAATTTTATGTAAAACATCACTGGCGCTCTAGATAGCACGGACCAAATCAGAACTACATTCTCTCGACGATCAGAGGCGAAAAAGACTGATAGGCAGAGACCGGAAAAAATCGCGAATTCATTTCGTGATAGGCTAAAATACAGTGCTGCCACTGCTTTTTGCTCGCAACTCACCTGGATGACTCTGGGCCAATTAGAAACACCAAACCAAAGCTTTATCGAATCACAGGCTGCTACGTTAGGACGTCTCACAAGACAGCAGCCAATGAGTGGGTGACATTTGACCGAGTGTACGTATAACTATGGAGTTCATCCTACAGGGCATTGAACCCGCGAATTTTTCCGGTCCCTACTGATAGGTATGCAGTAAAAGGATAAATCTTGACGTACTAAATAATAGTCTGTACCCGTATGTGCTCAATTGGTGGGGCCAAAGAGAGTGTGCACGGTCGCTACTGGCTGTGCAGTATGCGCCAGGTCGCTACTGGCCCGCGCGGCGATTCTTGTTTGCAAGGGTGGCCCACCACCATGGGACAATGACAGGCGGGTGGCCCACCACCAGGGGGCAATACTCGGCGCACATATTGTTACTTACACAAAACTTTGTACAATATGTTAAATATGTAACAATGCAACTACTTTCTAAGATTATGATTATTGACTGAAACAAATTCGCGGTTTCCATTATGTCTGGGATAAACTCCACAATCCTATGCACACTTGTGCATACTTCTTGCTCATTGGTCGCTCACTTGTTAGATTTCTAGCCTGGGTTGCCCGTGATTTGATACTCTTATTGATGAGAGTATCTCATTGGCTCAGAGTCATTCACAATTGCTGTGAGCCAGTCATACAAGCAAGCCAAGGTAAATAAATTTGAATTCTAGCCTACCGCGAAATAAATCTGCAAATATTTCCGTTCTCTTCTTGTAGTTGGAAGAATTATTTTTAAAAAATCAAATTATTATTCTCAGACAAATGAAGGAGTCTGTAACATAGGCAAGACGTCCACATTGGCCCGTCGAGTGCAGGCCAGCTTCTATCGGCGAGCAGAACTAGAAGCGAGGGAAATGTAGTGGTCACGAGGGAATTATTTTGAAACCGAACAAACAGTACACCTTGCCCATTACGAATCATCATCTCTATCGAGACCAGCCCTGTAGGCAGCTATGCCCTTAGCTAGAGACTTGACACGGTTTAAAGGCTATAACGAGGGATTAAAATATCTGCGGTGTCCATGACCTACAGGATAGACTCCTCAGTCCTATTTTGGGCAAGAGTCCCCTGCATATTCGTCACTCACTTGAGAAGCGGGTCAAAGGTAAAACTGTTTGAATTCTAGCCTACCGCGATTTTTTATGGTGTTTAGCTATAGCTATATATCCATAATGTGTAATTTGTGCTTTTTCTGCTAGCCAGGATGTCTACAGAATCAACTACACGAAATCTCTCGACTTTTCCCTGTTTCCCAAACCAAAAGTTGTAATTTGTCCTTAATCTTATTTTAAAAACCAATAAAAAAATCCAATAGATGCATGTGACAAAAATAGGGTTAATTCTTAGAACACACAAATTTTCCCAGCCTGAAGGCAATAAGGGTTCAAATCCCTTACTTTTCCCTGACTTTTCCAGGATAGAGTAATCCTCTGCTTTCCCTTGTTTCCCTCGTCTGACGTCATCCTATAGACCACGCTGTGTAGCGCGCAGCTCAGCGAAGACTCCTGTCTCGGCCAGCCACACAGACAGCAGAGGACCTTGAGGGGACAGACAGCTTGTACATGTCATTTCTAGTGGCCGGACGTGATGGAGCTGTTACCTGTCGCGGGTCCCATGGCGCGATGACGTCACATGTGTCCTGGCGACAGCCCACCGACCTGCAACACACACACACACGCACACGGCTCAGAGAACAGGCACTTCAAGGATGGACTCCACAATCTCCTAGTCGCTCGGGCTAATGTCCCTCACCCAACGGCTGCTCCTGTGAGGGCTGGGCTGCCGCCATCCCGCACGAGCGCTGTTGAACAAATTACAAAAATTTGAATTTTTTTTTTTACTTTTTAGTTAATAAAACAATAAATTCCCGGGAATTTGTTCAACAGCGATATAATGAACTACAATTCTTTATAGCGTTTTTTTTAATAAGCTTAAAATAAGACTCGAGGATACAAACAAGCAATTAATTTTAATTTAAAAAGGCGTGGGGGTGCTTGATATCAGTTGTCTTAAATTTCCTATCATTAATGACTATTCGTTGGGATGGAGTCATTATGAAAACGCAAGAAGTGCGGTGTGCCGTGTCAACAGCGCGCTGTGCGAGAGAGCTGCTGCCATAACCCCGCCACGGTGTTGACTGCCGGCGCCTCTGGCTCCTGGGATAACCCGAGCGCACGCCATCAGCCACGGTGTGCACAGCGAGACAAATAGTCTACCACTGACACGCCGTCAACTCTCTGTACAACACAGGCCGCCTCCGCCGTTCATTTACCACGAATCTTCGGGTCTTGAGTGATTCATTCTCGTGCAACTGTAGGAATTACTCACGAGACACTTTGCAGCGATGTATCGATACTCGCAGGCACTGTTGTGCTGTGACGGCTATGAGTTGCGTGCACTTATGTACGCGCGTTAGACGTTATGTCTGCTTGGCGTGATCAAAACACAACCATAATTTTGCATTCAAATGTATCTAAAAATAAAATAATGAAAACTGGAGAGACATTATAAATACGGATGGTATAGTATAAATTTAATAAAATTAATTTTTTTTCTTCATAAATACTCAGAATTCAATATTATTCAGTATTAGTATTTAATTTAGAAAAAATCGAGACTATGTCGCTGTGGGTGACATAGTACGAGCAACTTGGAGAGCGTGCAGCTGCGAGGTCTGCTCGCCGTGCCCCAGCTCGTGGAGCGAGTCGGCAGCAGGAGAGACTGGAGGCAGACCCCCGGGCGCCGCGGCGACGAGTGGACAGCCAGCGAGGAGTCCCGGAGCGAGTGCTCCACTCGCTCGGCGCGGCTCCACGCCAAAAGGCGAGTGACTCTTGTTTCAAATGCCCTATTGAGAGCGGGTTTTCAGACAGCATTACCCAATAGAAAACCCGAGACGCACGGTAAACAAATTTCTTAGAAGTGATGTTATAATTTTTTCAAAATTGTAATTTTAGAGAAACTTGAACTGACTTTGAAGACCTAGTGTTCAAGACAAAGAACATGTTGAAGTTTATATTTGTTTCAAAAACGTTTGAAAGTAAAATTATTACACACAAAGCACTTCTCTCCCTCGTTATTAAAAACTACCGTCTAGTGTTTCACCTCCCGGGGTACAGCTCTTGGTAAGGATTATTTATTAAGTTTAACATGACGGTTCACAGCATCACTGCAGCATGCGAACATGCTGGGCACGGCACCGGCACCGGCACCTAACAGTTGTGTCCAAGAGGAGTGTCGGCGACTGGAGATGTGCGTGGCGTCGTGTGAGATGCGGGCGAAGGTCGGTGATGTCGAGGCTCATGGAGATGGATGGGCGCACGCAGTTAGCGCCTGCCAGGCTCCGCCCACAGCCCCGCCCCCGCCACAATCTGCACAACGAGCCCGCATCGCCGCACGCATTACCGCAGAGCTACAGGGCGCGCAACACGGGAGAGGTTCTGAGGGCGTGGCATGTCGGGCGTAGACTCGCCTTCACTCACTGCACAGCTCCCGCCCACCATGAGCAGAGGGAGGAGGGGCCACTACCGCATTGGCAACTACCAATCAGCGCACACATTACCGCAGAGCTACAGGGCGCGCAACACGGGAGAGGTTCTGAGGGCGTGGCATGTCGGGCGTAGACCCGCCTTCACTCACTGCACAGCTCCCGCCCACCATGAGCAGAGGGAGGAGGGGGCACTACCGCATTGGCAACTACCAATCAGCGCACGCATTACCGCAGAGCTACAGGGCGCGCAACACGGGAGAGGTTCTTAGGGCGTGGCATGTCCGGCGTAGACCCGCCTTCACTCACTGCACAGCTCCCGCCCATCCTCAAGAAAAGAAGTATCGAATCACAGGCACCCCAGTTAACAGGTGTCACGAGTTAGTAGCCAATGATCAGGTGCATTACATCGAGGACAGAGGGAGGAGGCGGCGCCGTGGCCTTGACAACATTCAATCAGCGCATGCGCTCTTGGACCGGCTAGGGAGGCGGGTCTACAACCACTCGCCCCAGTCTCTTCCTAGGAAGCATGCCCTGTACACCATCTTGCCATTTCACTGCTTCTATTCGTGGCCCTACTCACCCTGATTCATGGAGATGGTAAGTTCCGCACTAGAGTTTTTCCTGTCACGCTTCTCATGTGAGCTACATACCTTCTCATGTTCTTGGTGGCCATGATCTCTATAAGGTACAGCACGTCCATGATTTTCTTGATATTGACGGCTTGGTTTAGTAATATTGTTTTGAAACTAACTTGGGACAAACAATAATTTATGGAATTTATCATTAGAAAAAGGAATATTTCGAGGTAGGTCTGCATCCAAATACCTTCATGCTGCTTCAGTGATTGGACCATAGTTACCTGAAGGACTGTGAGCCAATGAAAAACCTTCAACAGGAGAATCATAGAATCACATTCATTCCAGTAAACAGGTCTCACAAATCATTCGCCAATGAGCAGTTGGCATTTACCCGAGTATGTAGATGATTGTGGAGACTATCATAAAGGTCATTTTTACAGTCTCTACTCATCATCTCTGTTTGAGAGCAAAGTGCCGGAATCCACAGAGTTTCCCATCAACTGCACACAACAGCAGCCGCGGGTTGTGGCTGCGCTGACGTCACGGGTCTCGTGTGGTCCGCCCCCGGGGGCAATGGCGACAGGAACTGCAGCGGGGACACCCGTCACGCCGACTGCCGGGAAGCCGGATGTTTCCTTATATATAATTTATTTGCTTCATAAATTATAATAATCATTTTGCATATTTATTTATTTTCATTATTAATAAAAATAATTTTATTTTAATAAATTAAATAATTAATATTTACACTTGTTTGTACTAATATTAAATACTGAGTATTTAATTTTTTTTTAAATTTGACTGAATTTATACTTTACCAGCCGTATTTATAATGTCACTCCAGTCATTTTATTATATTATTTCTATTAATTATTTGCATGCCAAATTAGAGTTAGTTTTTTGACGTGACGTCTAATAAATCGATGAACGCCGGCTGCACGCACGAAAAAGTGTCCCACTACGGATGTGTCCTGTTTGCTCATTGTACGCATGCGTGGCATCTCTCTTCCACTCGATTGGAACCATCGATTTGACTTTTGAATAATATTTTCGTCGTTTGAATTATTAATATTATGTAATTTAACGATCGTCCACCGATTTTCAGCACAATCGGTACAGTTATTTAAAAGTAATGTTGAATATTCAAATACGTTTTGAACCAACAATGGTGTTTTAAGGCCCGTCTACAATAGCAATGTCCTAAACTGTGTCCGAAGGACACTCGTCGCTGATTGGTCCACGTGACCCTCTGACGTCATGCGTCAAGTGGGCGAAGGTCCGAACCTACCTGGTCCGAAGACATTCGTCAATTTGAACTTTTTGTCCCAACCTGTGTACTTCGGACACAGAAAAAGAACAGAACACTCACGATATTTGAATTTCCTGTTCCCGTTTGAAAACGTGTGTTTGTTTTTGTTATTGAAGGAAATGTGTTATTGAAGGAAATGGAAGGTGTTGTAAGTCAAGAAGAGCCACTTTGCCTTACTGAATAAATATATATTATTGAACTCCCACAACTTTCATACGTTCAATCTCAAACTACAAAACATCAAAACAATAAAACAAAACATTTGGTTTGGCACATTTACTACGCTCTGGAGACAACTTTAGAAATCAATACATTCGGACTTCGGACATCGCAATTGTGGACAGGGCAGTTTTCGGTGAGACAATGCCTTAAGAGCCCGTCTACAATAGTCCGAACCTGTGCGTGGTCCGTGTCCTTATCCGAATGTGAGTGACGTCACATTGCCTCTTTTGCATTCTTTCTTCCAGTAGCCTGGGGGTCATTGACCAGGATATACTCCACAGGCCTGTGTATACTCGGGGCAATGACAACAAACTGGGTTCTGGCTATATGCTAGTCTCGACTGGGTTGCCTCTGATTAGATGCTCATTTAGTTGCTGGCTTGTTATTGGCGCACTGAGCCTCGCACGAACTGCGGGCCAATCGCAGACTGCCACTAAGGTACAGGGGTTTGAATTGTAGCCTGTCGCGAAACTAAACCGCGAATACTTGCTGTCAGTATTTATTGCCCGCAGGGAATCCTCGTGGTCAAGTAACGGCAGAGGAATTAGCGTAACAGGCAGCTAATAGCTGAATGATGTCCGGAACTGTGAGGTGTACCTAGTGGTGTGGCATATCTCGGGAATGGTTGCGGTTCCAACGAAGACAGAATGAACTCTGCAGGCACAGTGCCCAAACCCCTAAAACACACACACACACACACACACACCAGCCAGTAACAGGAGCCATATTACGGTCGTGTTTGACTATCAGGGTATACTTGAGATAGTTTCCGTTTCTGTCTTGTATGACAGTGAAACATCGACGAATTGTGAAGCCCTACGACACTTTAAAGCCAATGGCTAGAGACCCAGAAATTTCGGGGATTCATTTGGTATCAGTATAAAATTCACAGTCATGTGTATTATCAACCCACATTTGCTTGGTTAGTGGCTGATTCATTGCTGTGAAACAGTCTGTATTCGGTCTCTGGTTAGCTGGCGCCCAGCCGCAGAGGAGAGTGATGGCCAGCGTGGAGACCTCTAGTCCGGGCTGGCACGGGACAGCGACTCTCTGGTCTAACTGGGCCACACACACACACTACAGACCCAGCATAACGGCTCATCACTTATCACTCCCCGCACGGGCTCGGCTACTCAGCCGCAAAAACTACCACTATATTCCGCCGCCAAAACTACTACTACATACTGCCGCAAAAACTAGCAGTATATACTACCGCCAAAAATTCCACTATACACTGCCGACAAAACTACCGCTATATAATGCCACCAAAAATACTCTGCTCAAAATACAGTTTTGAAACGTTTAATAGAAGTTTAAAAGCGTGTTTTTTTTTTTCTGAATCTCTTCACACCGTGTGTGTGGCCGGGTAGGCGGGACCTTTAAAAAAATTGGTTCGCAGCTCTCCTGCACGTCACGAAGCAGTCGACCAATCAAGAGCGCCCAGTGCCGATGACCTCGGCACCTGCCCACAGGCACTGGACTTGGCCCGAGTCTGTGGAGCAGCCTGGGCCTACCACGGCCCCCGTCTCGAGATCACTTACCCCCAGGATAGACTCCGCGGTAATACACATACTCGCGCTGGTCCTGTTCATTGGCTGCTCACTTCTAAGTCGTCTCGTTGGGAAGGGGGGCCTTCCTTTTATTACTAATGTTTTAGTCATTCTGACAGGAAAAATGATTAAATGCGAAACACCAATATTATTTCACAGGTGAAACTATTTGTAACTATCAGTAATTATTAAAACAAGGCATTCCATGAAAGTATGTGCAATGCTGAAAAGAGCCAAACTTCTTCAAATTAAATAATATAAGCTTACACAAAATGTTAACAAAAACTGTTGAAACCAAGATGGCGTCTTTCAAATACAATACCAAACAAATAAAAAATTGAAATTAACAGATGATTCTATTGATGAAATACACAAGGAAAATATATTTAGAGAATTATCGTTTCAAATTTTACCTTGCAAAATACCATTTTTCCAATACATTTAACATATATTCATTACATTACAAAGTTGTGCCTGAATCATTTGCGTTGTATGGCGTGCACCTGGCAACAGCGCACCGAGACAAGGACAACGCTAATAGCAGAAATCTTGCATTGGAAATAAAGTATATACCCTTTTAAATGCAAACTGCAATCTAAGATGAAAAGTGCTACAGACCCCACACACCTCTACATCATCACAACAATGTCGTTTGTTTTGTTTATATACTCGTGTATAGGCCTCGTTAAGTGCCCTGGCCGGAGTCTCTAGTCCTTCAGTTCATTCAGACCTACAAAAACACGCCTAGGCAACACGATTTTTGCACGTCTGTATACGTGTACATATTTGTCAGACGAGAAATATCATCACTTGTGGGCAACACAGGTTCTGGTTAGACGGTAGGTTAAATAACTAACCTTGAAAACATAGGCATTCCGAGGAGTGGGGGTGGTTTGGAAGTTAAACTTCCTCCCCTTTCCAAATAAAGTCATTCGAAGCTCATTGTCTGAAGTTTCGCACCGAACGACGAACGAGATGACGTCACCGAGCAGACAGTTGGTAAGCAAACGGAAACATTTTCGAATCGCAGCGGGTGTTTCGTGATTGATCAGTCTCAATTCTAGAATCGTGGTGATTGGTCTACGGACTACCTAATCAATACAACTCCACTTCGATTATGTTTTAGTTTTGCTTAACAGAATTGGGCATTGGGTAGCAGTAGTGACTGTAACATTTTGTACAAAACTCCATAAAACTGTTAAAACATGGTTGGGGGGGGGGGGGGGGAGTAAACCGTGTTTTGGTCGCTATATGGAGTCAGGTGCATTCAATTAAATATTGCACGTATAACATGAAGAAGAGCGTTCGATCATCGCGAGATGTGTAATTTTAAACGAAGGTTACAAACATTGGAACACTGAAATTTGAGTTTCCCGCCTTCAATGAAACGGAGCTCATTCAGTACGACGCGGTGTGAATTTGTGATTGGTCAACAGCTCCGTGGCCTCAGCTCAATGCGTACGTGTTTATATTATGTATAGGTACTGGTTATAGCTAGGTAGTTAAGTGGAGCACACACATTATTTAACTTCTACGAGCGAAAGGTTAAAAATGTTAGCCTTATGATCGTAAGTACATACTCGAACATACATACTTAACATATTAATACATGTTTATACGATAGTACAGTCCCGAACCTATCTTTGGCTCACCTCCGCTAAAAATTATTTCTAAATCGCGACATATGAAAGTGAGGTTAGGTTCAAAACTTTTTTTAAAATTATGTTTTACTACACTTCAATGTTAGTTGTTAACACCCTTACAAGCAAATTATATATCAACTGCATTGTCTTCGCAATGTTAACTTAGTAGGGATAAGTTTGTAAAGTGCCTACTTAGGTCCGTTAGGTTAATTAATTATTTTGGCAACAGTAGTAATAATTTACTTATATTTTTTTTTAATTTTTTAGGGTTGTGTAGGTATTTATTCATATTGTAATGTAAACACACTTATGTGAATTGAAAGAAAAATTGCTAAATAAAATAGTTAATATGATAAATTTAACCACAAACTTGAATCACAAACTACAAACCTGTAACAACCCTAATTTGAAAAAGAAAAGAAATTCGCGGCTATTCTATTTTTTCTTAAGAAATAAAAAAAATTCATTGGAATAAAATCAAATGTTCAAAAGATTTTAAGTTAAGTTTTATTCCAGTTTGTTGTTTTTTTTTTTAAATTCAGCTTAGTGTTTTTTTCCAGCTAGGTCCGCTAAGGACCGCTTGCTTACAGAAACTAGCCTAACTAAAATATCACTCATGTTCTCCAAGTCCCAGTTAACGGAATTTTTAATTTTCAAGTAATAATAAGTAATGCTATTGTTATAGGTCACATTGTAGAATAAAATATTGGGTGGGGGGGGGGGGGGGGGGGGGGGAAGAATTACCGAAGAAGAGCCTATGGTATTTTAAATATTATATTTAAAAAAAATTTTTCTTATTAGATTTTCTTTAAAATCTGGACTCCCTCCCTCTCCCCCAAAAAAAAATCCTGCGTACGCCTATACTAGAAATAGTGGTTATCTTGACTGGTCTGGGTTATAGTATAGTTCCTCTTTATTTACCTCTGGTCCAGTGATAATTTGGCGTCGAGCAGTAATGAACACCTGTGGTTCGCCAGCAAACAATGTTCAATAATAATTGCATTTTAATTTTTTTTTAAAAAGCCGCTTGAATACGCAACAAGAACAGCGATTTAAAAAGTAACCTGGAAACTTTGACGGTTTGACTTCAACATACTATGCTCATCATTGCAAGCTCTTTCTTGATTGGATACAATCTGTAACGTTCTCACTCGACTTAGCCAAGTGTAATGAAGTGAGTGTACTGAACTTCCATGATCGGCCTAAAACTACATGCGTCGACACCCCAAGGTTGACTGCAAAAATGTATACAGTAGCAGTGAATAAGTCACGACAACCCACTCGAAAGGGGAGGTTTCCCAGTAATGAGTCAGCCAATTCGAGGGTTCGTAATATACATTAGTGTGAATCCTGAACTATCCGTGTGTCTAATAATATGCCCCGTTAAAACATGGATCAGACAACCGAATACCTAATCAGTATAAACCAGTATAAACCGGGACAATTCACGGATTCATTTCGCGATAAGCTAGAATCCAAACTCATTCTCCTTCATGCTGCTTCGGTGATTGGACTAAAGTATACCTGAGGAACTCTGAGCCAATGAAAAATCCACAACAAAAGAAGTATCAAATAACAAGCACCCCAGTTAACAGGTGTCATGAGTTAGTAGCCAATGAGCAGGTAGGTGCATTCTCCCAATTACATAGAGTATCGTGGAGTCTATCCTAGAGGTCATTGAAACCTCGAATTTTTCCAGTCCCTACGTATCAGCTACGCTGTTTTGAATTTTTTTTTCTAGACATATGTTTAAGACTACAAGTTTGTTCGATTATTTCGCCTTGTCCTTGACAGCCAGATAAATAGTCAAGCCGGGCACGCCCATGCACTGTGAGTGACCAATAGCAGCGCAGTTAATGGGCGAGTTTCACATTCTAATTTTCGTGTACAGTATTAACTAAAAATTCGATAAATACCCCTGCATCATGTAATGAAGGACCGTTATGTTGACAATTTGACATTTAAGTGGCTTAAACATGGCACTGTTTGTGCGGCAGTCTCTCTCTCTCTCTCTCTCTCTCTCTCCCCCCCCCCCCCCTCTTTTTTTAAGCAAACGGCGTTCGATACATGGAGCATCGGCTTGCTGACTAAAATACAATGCAGCAGACAGAATTTTACGAGTCAAATTAGTATCTACCGGTAGGCCTATACAGCAGTAGAGTAGATGGAAAATCGCAAAAACGCTAGCAGTGGTTATTTGATACTTTTTAGGATTTTTTTTCCTGCGAGATGAAATTTACTCTTAGCGAAATGCAATCAGTGAAGACAATAAAGATGCCTCAAAATGTCATGGTCAGCTGGGCAGATTCCCGTATTTGGCAAGTGTGTTAAATAAGGCGACCATGTCCCAACGGGACCTAGCACCTGGCCCGCAGACTGACAACACCGACCGAGCCCACGAGCGACTGCTCAAGGGCAACAGTGACGGCGTGCGGTACTCACCAGCGCTGGAGAAATCCACCGAAACAACGGCGGCACTACGCACAAACAAACACTCGCCACTCAGCACAAGCCCGGGCCTGCACGGCCTAATGGCGGCCAGCTTCGCGGCTGTCGACCGGCTCGATGCTCGAGGCTCGACTATCGACTGCGTGTCGGCGCATGCGCGGACCGCACCTCGCGCGTCGCTGGCAGATGGCACCACCTGTTCGCCATGTAGCTCAGGAATGTTGGTACGTGCAGGATCTCTTCCCGGATGACGTCATGTGGGCGGCGCTAGCCTCGCTTCTCGCCTACTGAGTCGCGGAGCCATACACACCGTTAAAATAAAATCGACATTTTTAAGTAACAAAAAAAAAAAAAATTTCCACAAAATATTTGCGTTCTATATCCTACGGTACATTGTCGCTAATGGATAAGTTGTTAACACTTCAATCACTGTAATCAGTGGCGTAGCCAGGATTTGTGTATGGGGGGTGTTAAGAAGCATGCCTCCTCCCCCCCCGTATTAAAGCGGGCGGGGGGGGGGGGGGGTTCCGGGGGTCCTCCCCCGGGAAAAATTGGATTTTAAGGTGTAAAATAGTGCTATTTTAGCAGTTTTCGGTACTTAAATTTAAATATTGTAATTGTAAAATTTTTATTAATTTTAATATGAAATTTGAGTGATGAATAAGAAATTAATTAAAGTTTTGGTGCTAAGGGGGGTGGGGGGTTTGAACCCCTAAAACCCCCCCTAGCTAGGCCCCTGACTATAATACAGCAAAAAAATAATAATAATAATACATCGCAGTGTGTTTAGATTAGTTTGTATGCTTGCAGTTGAGTTTCCGCCCGTTGGCAAGAAGCTTCCCCCTCTCTGCCTTATTCGCCCAATTCCTGCAGCTTCCTCCTGAATCTTTGAGCACACTTGTCTTCATCGAATGATTTTGTTTTCCCGATTAACCTAGTAGGTAATTGAAGAGTACGAAATGTATTGAGGGTCAAATATCAAATTGAAGATTAGTAAATATTTATAACTATAAACAATCACCTAGTATGTTTTCGGGTTTTGTGCACTCTCGCATATGCACAATGGAAATAGCTTTCGAAACTGCTGTCAATGACAATTCCCCCTAGTTGTTTTGATGGAGATAATATACTTAACATCAGTGATTTAAGTAAGTCGCTGGGCCAAATAATATATTTCTAAGCTAACAAACATTTTAGTACATGTTGGCACAGTAGACCTTGTGAACATCACTGTTACAAGGAATTTGTAAATCAATGTGTACAGCCCCTGCTCTCGAAAATTTTAGTAAAGTAATTAACTAACAACTATTCAAAATATTCTTTGGTTTTGTCTCTGAACATTAAAAACCTTTGACAGTGTGAATGTTATGACATTACAATCAGCATAGGTACCTAAGTCAGTGGCAAAAATTATAAAATCATATGTTTTTAGTTATGGCCGATGTTTCAGAAAAGTTTTGTTTAAAAGTTTAAAAAAATAACAAATTTATATTTTTTTTTATTATCCGTATGTAAGAAGCTAATTAAATACACCTATACACATGGTCAAATATCAACATTAATTGTACTTAAATCTTGTCTCTATGAATTGTTCTAAAGTAAGCAAAGTGTGTACATAAATTTGTAAAAATGGGTACTTGTTTTTGCTTGCTTAAATTTTTAGCTGATGTGTAAAGAGTTAATTTAACTACAAATATATGTTGATGATGTAAATGGTAGTTAAAATTATAGTTTATGTCTATACATACATAGTTGGATGTAAAACTACTTAGTATGAATTTCAACAATGCAACAACATTAATAATGTAATAATTAAATTTTAATTGTTTTGTTCTTAAAATCCACACAAATCAAGTACAGCAGCGTCCACTGTGCTCGCTGGCAGCGGCCCTAACAGAGCACGGTTGTAGATGGCAGACCAAGCTGCAAGCTGGTGGGTTTTCTCAGAGGTATCCTGTTTCATTTTCACACACATCTTTCCAAAACAACCTTAGTGTGACTAGAAATTTCTAGTATATTACTTGGTACATTGCATAACAATTTCACTTTCCCTCCTCCTTGTGACTGTTGCTAAGTATATTCAACTTCATGTATCATGTATTATGACTGTATACAATGTTTAAAAATTTATTACTTTACGTTGTCGAAAAAACTTTAATTGGATTAGGTTTTCACCATTTTGAGATATTTATTTCCTACAGTTCACATTTCTCTTTCTCTCTATCTCTTTATATATATATATATATATATATATATATATATATATATATATATACACATACATATATATACATATATATATATATACATATATATATATATACACACACACACACACACGTATATACATATTAATTAATTACTATTCAAAATTTAAAAAAAAATAAAAAATTGGTTCTAATTTTTTATACTCCCCAACAAATAAAGTCCACTTTAAAAATGTTTTAAAATCCATTTTTCATTGAGGCCATTGTTGTTATTTTGCTTTGTGGAAGTCTTTAACTCTTATTTCAAGAAGGTAAAGAGTTAAATTTCCTCTAAAAATTAATATTTTTTACACTGTTTAAAGAATATTACAATATATACAAATTAGCTTGTAAACCAGATTTTAAACACTATAATGCAAATGTTTATGCTCTTAATGGTTTAGGTATCCATACTTAATATAGCTTAAGCAATGAAAAAAATACACCACACTAATAATTCTTTAATGCATAACAATATTTACACAAAAATATTACACAGTGAAAAAGTTTTGTGTAGTGCAGCAATACCACGATTTACAGCACCTGTATTTCAGATTCACCGGGTCAACTCGCACAACTTTTCAAATCTAACAAGTAGATTATGTGCACATCTTGGAGCCTGAGCGACGCAACAGGCGGGGGAGGGGGGACCAGCGATCTTGCCTGCTGCTGGAAGGTCTGGCGTACGGCCGAGGGCAAGGCCCTCGCTGAGGGAACAACAGGGGGCCTGTCTCGGACAGAATAACAGGGCTTACATGTTTTACTTGTGCTCGGTGGGTTCTGCAGTGCCTGCCATTCATTTCCTCTGCTGACGAGAGTGTACTGTCACCACTATCACTCTCAATACGGCTTAAACTTACTATCACTTTGTCTATCTCAAAGTCAAAATGCACATCAATGTTGTGAACGTTCCAGATACACTATTTATTAAGACATACAAAGCACGTTAACACACCTTTCAGTCAGAGTGCTTATAAACAAAAGACTGTTACTTAGCAACAAATAAACATTTTGATCTTCTTATTCTTAAGCTAATACAAACACCTATAACTAAAAAAATGGCAATACAAAAAAAAACTTTTGACAGTTCATATTATTTAAGTTTGAAATGGAAAATTGTATTCTGATTGTGTGTATATATGTATAACGTTTGGTAAAAATATTTTCAATTCAGGAAAAATAAAAAAAAAGTAGAATATTAGGACCACCGTGGCTGCGCAGCAGAACAACACACACAGAGATTGGCCAATGCCGAAGAAGTTTAGTTATGTCAGCTGAGCACATGCTACTTCGGTCTAATACGTGACAACACATAACCAAATGCAAAATAAACACTACAGGCGACATTTAGTAAAAACATTTATTAATATGTAACACAAGCTAGGACCAGCCCACTGGACGTTACACAAATGATTAAGAAACACGAAAAAGAAGTAAATGATGAATCAACAAACAATAGTTTTCCTTTTCCTTGAAAGCTATTCACTTCCTTCACTGTCTAATACTTTAGCTCTTTTAACACAGCAAAGTGGGTTATACTATGCAGAAACATCAACCCCAGTGTCCATCCAGTTTTTACATTACGTCCTTCCGCAGTCAGCAGTGGCTCTCCTGGCTGATTGCCCTCGCGCCAACTACGCTGCGCTGGTGTCACGTGGTTAGTGGTTCATGGCAGTCCTTCATTTAATAAACAACTTAAACAAGAATTACTTAACAAATTAAATATTTTTCTAGTTAAGTTTATGCTTTATTAATTTTATAAGAATTGAAGCATATCTTCGATATTACATAATAACTTAATTATTTTATAACTCAGAAATGTAGTTAGCAACTACTTAGGAAGGAAATTTCATTCCCTAGACCTGTTTTATAAGCATGCTTGTAAATTAATTATATGATGTTTATTCTCCAAATGTAATTCACATGTTTATTTTAATGTATTAGACAAATTAATACTGTAAATTAATTTTAACAGAAGCATATCTGGGTTAAAAAATGGTAGCATAAAGTTAAGTAATCATCCATCTCGTTTTCAGAAAATTTTTAATTTTATTTTTGTTTTCTTACTGTGTACAATTATTTATTTCAACAAAACTTTAAATACTAGTCACTTAGGTAATATTTTACATCAAGCTGTACATAGTGTGTGTGAGAAACATGAAGGTAAGAAGCTGGGTCAGAATCGAGAGTGGCCTTTGTTTGGGCAACTAAATACTATGTGTACTTTCTGACTACTACCACTTGTAAACAAACACACACAAACCACTGTTCAAACTCCCGACACGACACACCTGGCCCAGCCACACAACCCACTGCACACGCCCGCATCTCCCAGGAGCACGCGACTGCCTGCGCGAGCGCGAGGCGTGTCAGTCGTAGCCGTGCAGTGAGCTCTCGAGGTAGGCCTGGTGCATATCCAGGGAGTTGCGGCGGATGCGGCGGCCGATGGGCTCCAGGTCGTCGTAGCAGCGCGGAAACACCCGGTCCACGGCCGCCCGTGCCTCCTCCTCAGTCACCTTGCGCACCGCCATCACCGACAGCGCGGCCTTCGTCTTCACGCACGCCTGCAACGTCACCGTCAGATCACACTAACTACCTGGCATGCCCTGCTGGACCCACGTCTGCAAGGGTGAGTTGCTAGGCCTTTTGTCATTTTTGTTTCAGTGAGTATCGCCTTATTTTAACTTATATTTCTTTCCAGGAATAGACTTATATGGCGCACCATAAAACAACATTCCAGAAACATTGGGAACATTCCGCCAGATGTGAAATATGTGAACTGTATTTTAGTGTCTGTGTATTTTTATAGTTCAATTGTATACGTTTATTTTAGTAGATATGGCTACCTTTTACTATAACTTTATTTTAGTTTACGGTATTTTAATTTAAGTTGGTGTCTGAACTCAAAGTTTTTTAATGATTTGGAAGCGCGCGCGAGCGATGGCGGGCTGGGTGTGTGGAGTGAGGGCCGGCTATGAGAGCCGCCAGGACTCGCGTACGAGAGACGGGAACGTGAGCATGTCAGAGCGCGGCGTGGAGACTGCAGACCGAGTGAAAACTGTTTTTTCACAAAAGCGTGGTTGTCCTGGGATTCTGTTCGTCCTGCAAGCCTGTGTACGTGCTTCTGCAGACCGTTTCGTGTCTCGTGTTAGCGAGGCCAAGCTGATGCATGGGGATTTGGTATGCCACTTTGCGAGGTATGGACGTCATCGCCAACAAAACAAGTAGTGGCGTCCACTTGATTTGTGTGACAGTGAACCCAGTGTGGGAAAAACGATAGCCAAATTACAAAAAAATCAGGTTTTGTTGGTTACGAATGTATAATGATGGATCCCGAACTAAAATGCACATAAAATGGTATTTTGGCAAGTTTGCAAAAAAGAAGCAAGTACCTACCTATAAGTGACTTAAAAATGACTGATAGCATTTTTTTGCACAATAGTAAGTTTGCCAAATGTAAAGCCACGCCCCGCCCACAAAGACTTGGACTGATAGTATTTCTTGGTGAGTTTTTCTGATATTAATGAAATTATATATTTTAATTTCGGGTACCCATATAATATATTAAAAGAACAATTTTTTACTTGCTAGTTCATACAGCCAATTCCTTAATTTTGATGTGCTTTACAGCACCCTGATTTCGGGGAGTAATGTCCGTTATGCACATGGTTAATTTAAATGGTTGGTTTGTTTTGATGACCAATTCATGTTGCACAAGGTTGACTTAACTCCTAGGAGGGTGCTGGAGTTGTCAGTTGTCGCTCCAGTTAAGGTGGCAGCCGACAGTCTTCTATTTATAATGTGCAAGCTGAAAGCAGAGGTTAACCACGGCATGGAACTCTCTGTGTACATGTTAGACTTGACTACCTGGATCGCATATACCATTGGAGAGACCAACAAATAGTGATGTAAAATGTAGGCAAGGGGTAGAATCCAAGAATGTAAGAAAAAGCTTCTACTGTGTTTGTTTAGAAAGCTGCCTCAGTTGAGTGTCCAGTCAAACTCAGGCTCTATTCACACAGCGCAAGATGCACACAAATCACCAGCAAAGCAACACACTGCTAAGCTATGCAAGAAAACATGTCCCATTATTCCAAGCAAGTTGCAGGAGGCATGTGGTATTGTGCATTTGTGTTAGTACTGGTCACATGAACACCTAGTGTTAGCCAGAGGTGACACACAAGATACTTTTGACACCTCCATATTGCAACAAAACCTACAATGCCGGAGCCACTTGCTTCATCAGGCATGAGCACAGAGGAAGGACATCAACTGGTATCGCTGACAGATGTGGACACTTGGTGTTGCTGGCGGATGTGGATGAAGGAAGCGGTACCTGGTGTCGCTGGCGGATGTGGATGAAGGAAGCGGTACCTGGTGTCGCTGGCGGATGCGGATGAAGGAAGCGGTACCTGGTGTCGCTGGCGGATGTTGATGAAGGAAGCGTCACCCTGCGTGCAGGCACTCAGGAAACTGCAGTGGGCTAGGTTGGCAGCCCTGATCTCTGTGCACGCTAGGTGGTCGACATTCTTGAAGTCCACCTGGTTGCGGCAGTAGTCGAACATGTGGATCAACTCGTGAGTTAGCACGCCCTGCACCATGCCTTCCGAGCGTGCCACGTTCTGGCACACCACTATCTGCAACAAGCACACCTCCCAACTTTGCACTTTACAGGCTACACTACTTCAACACAATACTCTTGTCTCAATTTTTTCAGGTTCTAATGGTTTTATATGTCAATTATAGTTCAAATGTTAAATACTTGATTTCTTTATATAGTACTTATCTCCATACAGATTAAAGTTAAGACTGTAACGTTAATAAAATATGGTCCCCTGGCTGATTTTGCAGTGAACATTCACCCAAAATTGCAGAACGACCATACGGATTTTCATTTGTACGAGGTACATAAAACAAATGTAATAAAAAGGAAACCATTCACCCAAAATTGCAGAACGACCATACGGATTTTCATTTGTACGAGGTACATAAAACAAATGTAATAAAAAGGAAACCAGAGTAAGCATAAAATGAACATGAATGACATACAAGTAACAAGATAGTGTCACTCAGCCAGCAGGTCTTGCAGGCAACAGTAGAAACAGCATGTTGCCTAGTGTTGGTACGGCTACACGATGGGTCGTGTCCCTCACACTCTAGGACACAAGACACGGTGCCCACGTACCCAACACAGCACCCAGAGAAAGACGAGAACCTCTATTACACTAGCGCTTTAGGTCACCCTGTTAACCATTTATTTATTTATTCTATCACTTACATAAAAACATTACGATACAAGAAATGTAACAGAAAAGCAAGCATGACTTGAGTGCGGTCTACGTGTTCCTACATATGCTGTGGAATTTTACGAAATATATTTAGAAATTAGGAACAATCACAAAAAAATTACACAGCTAAAATCTAGTTTGTGCCCCTCAAGGCTGTGGTGACACACGGCACAACAGGCTACCTGGTTCAAGATGGCGTCGTAGCCTCCGCTGACCGATGGATCACACACCTCGCACGAGATGTGTCTCCGAATGTCCACCTCGCTGCAACACAATTCAGCCCGGCATGAGGCTCTGCCTCCTTGCGCAGCTAGGGTCCGTCACTTTCTCCGTGCTCAATGCAAGACACTTAGTTTAATGTAGGCCTGTGGTTACCAGCTGTTATAGTTATGTTTGATGAGCTTAACACACCAACCAGATTATTTTTCAGTTCATATCAGTTTCATTAATAATCTCATTGGAAATGCAATGTTTATCGAATCAGAGGAGGACTGCCCTTGCTTCAGACAGTTTAAACACAAGGTCTCAACCGCTTCCTATCAGGTTTCTTTATTGTCCAAAGAGCCCTGAAATCTATATGATGAAAAAGAAACCATCCTACTCAAAACTGCAGAACCAGGGTTGGCTGATTTAAACCACAATGGTTTAAAACATGGTTTAAATCAAGTTTTTTTTTAAAACAAATTTTTTTATTGGTCTTTTAATAGAATGTCTTAATAAATTTTAACGAAAGGACTAATTCCACTTTAACAAGAAGTTTGCACATTAATGTTTCTTGTGATTTATGGGAACAAATACCTAGTTATATACTAATCAACATCTTATCATTGAAATTATCTGAATAAGTTGTAAATTATTCCCAACTAAATATTCCTCTAAAATTAAATTAATTAATAAATTGTAGCCAAAAATGTAAAAAAAAAAAAAAAAAAGGGGGGGTGGGAGATAATTTAAATATATGATTTAAAAAATTATTATTGTATGGGAAATCCCTGACTATACTGTAAATCCCTATTCTGTGGGAAACACACATTCTATGGAGAATCCTCCTCCTGTGGGGAAAAATACCCTTTCTGTGGTTAAGTCCCCTCCAATTGCGGAGATTTGCTGACTTAGTTCTTTGATGTTACAACTGTTCTGGTTCAAAATGAATGGCAGATAGCAGGATGTTGTACGGCTTTCATTCGAACTTGCTGACAACCGAAATAACTAATGTAATAAAAAAACCTAGTTTAGACCAAAAAAAGTGCTTGTTTGGTTAAAAAAACAAACTTGTTTTTCCCCCAACCTTGGTCAGAGCTAGCACAAGAACGGCACAGGTGGCTTCGTAACAGTATCTGGTAATACACGAACCTCCTCGGCAGCCTGTGATATGAACACACCTGATGACTGAATGCACCTTGAATTGACTGTCAGTTTAATAGGAGCTCGCTGGGTAACAAAACATTCCCTCAACTAACTCTGGCCATTATACTTGGAAAAGTTTTAAAATTGAGATATTGGGAACCAAAACCTACACATAGTACTTGTCACTTTTATACAGAATAGTGTTCCTTACAAGTTTTGTTTGGTACACCAATCTTGTGTCATATTCTACAGCCCTGACTTTGACACCTCGGCCATTATCTCGACTATGCTTGCACCGTACCTGCTGTTGGAACCACCTACCAGCCCGCATCTCTTCATTTTCCAATTTAACCAAGAAGTTTTTTTATGTGAAACTGCATCAGAATAGTTAGCAATGCATGGTT
Organism: Bacillus rossius redtenbacheri; assembly: GCF_032445375.1. NCBI lineage: Eukaryota > Metazoa > Arthropoda > Insecta > Phasmatodea > Bacillidae > Bacillus > Bacillus rossius. The sequence goes on along the minus strand of NW_026962011.1, from coordinate 27,747,822 downwards.
TATCCTTTGTGTACAAAGCTTGTTAATTCAAATAAAACATTGCTGGTGCTTAAACCTTTTCTAAACCCATATTGATATAACTGACTGTACTCACCAACCTGAACTTTTCAAAGCTTTCATCATCAGTTTCACCAATGGACCTGCAGCAAAATATGAAACTGTCACCAAGAAAGCTACTCAAAGAAAATAATCCATATTAATAACAAATTCAAAATTAATAATTAAAGTTGATATTATTTCCTCACAATGTACTTAGAAAAATATACTTCCATATAAGAAAGCTTCTGGCTTATCAAATACCTACACATTCAAGCCTGCACAATGCTGGTACGAGCATTTGCCTCGCGTCATGCGGTCGGGGAAAGATCCCTGGCTGCTCATGCACAGAGTGCTCGAGGTTGGCTCGTAAGGTGTCGATGAAGCAACTCGGACCAGCTCACGTGCTAACACACTCTACTTGAACATCAAAATTCCTGTATGCAGATTTATTAGATATGTTGGGAGATGAAAAAAAAAATAATAATTTTGCAATTTTCTCTCGATTTTTATGGAAAAGCAGCTCTCCATTATTATCAAATATTTTCATCTTCTTCATTTTATTTTGATAGTTACACCTCTCAGCTGGTATCTTTAGTAAAATATTAAGTTTAGATAAATTTCAATTTTTGAAATGTAACAATGGTAAACTGTGGTCACACCAAGTAGTGCTAAAGGGATTTTTAAAATATATTTTAAATTGTGGATTTCTTACTTTTACCATGTGAACTGTTGTGATATTGCATGATTATCATAATACTTAACTAAATTCAGTTTTTTTTTTTTTTTACAAATATTCACGCTACTGCTAACACCTGCACAATTACTTCTAAAAATTAACTCCATATTCAAAAGAGGTTAATTTTTATGATTCTTTTTCTTGCAATTTTTTTCTTACTTTTTCTTTTTTATCTGTGCCATAGTTTGTGATTCTACATTTATATTTGTAATAAATAACTGATATCTTAAAGAGTCTGAAGTGGTACCACTGTACGGTCAAATAGAAAAAATAAATAAATCAAGTACTCAAGGCTAATGTCATTTCATTATCCCAATTAATTCAAGATGTTAGTTTGCTATGTCAGTCAGCCTTATTTAAAATACATTTAAAGTGGTACATTAAATGAATTGAATTGAATAAAGTACATCACTCTCCCATTTATTTTCATTGATCCAGAGGGACACAACAAAACCTCAAATATCACAATACAAATTATGTCAGGTTTTGTAGACAATTTTTCTTTTGTATTTAACTTGCTAACAAAATTCATTGTATGTCAAGTTTTTGCTGTGTCAAAGATCTCTCAACATACTAAATTTAAAAAAAAACAAACATCAAGTACCACAGGATCATAATGTACAGGATCATGCCTTCAGGATCACGGGATCTTGGAAACATTATACGGAACTTTTACCATGAATTTCAGTGTCATTACAATTCTGTATCATTCTGATTGCAGAATGTTAATGGAGTGGGCATGACATGCACACCAATCTACCTGCAACAGTAATACTGTGATTAACTTATTTTGGTAGGTTAGGTCGGCAACATTAAATTTATTAGATGGTATTTCATGGGACAATCAAGAAACATTAGCTCTACAGAGCCCTTAAAGATGAAATTACCTATATAAATAAATATTTTTAAATATATTTCACAGTTAAAGGCGCACGATTTATTAATACCTACATGCTGAACAATAATTCAACTATACCAATACTTTCACTTACTATTTTTTACACACTTATAAACATTACGTTCACATTTTATCTTGTGAATACCGACTTTGCCCTCTTCAGTAAACATCATTCCAAGCCAACTTGGCTTAAATTTTTCACCTCTTCTTTCTGGGTACAAATCATAACCCCAATCAGACGGATCTAGTTTTTCATTCATATTCGAATTTTTATTTACAGAACCGTACTTCACTTCTTCTGAAGCTTTCCCATTGCTAGTGGTCGCCTGTGACTCCATCTAAAAGGAAAACAGTTTTGTGTACGTTTATAAAAATTTAAGGAATGAAGGTAGGAAATAATATATTCTCCAATCCAGCTAACGTGCTTTTTCTAACTCCATTTGAAACATCGAAATAGTATCGATTCTCTTTTGTCTCGAGTTTTTTTTTTAAGCCAATACTTTTGAATTCGTTACTTTTAAATATATCGACCACTAATCGTGCAATTAATATCGAAATCGATTTTCACCCTGTCAGCTGTAAACCTTATACGTTCATACTGTTTGTATTTTATTTTACTAGATACATATTATGGTTTCAAACTAAATAACCATGTCGACCGTTAGGGCCGTTCCTGTGGTTCGGAGTCGCTGCCCAGCTGCTCCGGCAGAGAAGGTACGTGCCACGTGGCAAGGGAACTAGCCTAACTCGGGTAAAATAAAAGAGTTTATGATGTTAAGTTGTGTTTACTGCACATGTAACACACTGCACATGGGCTGTCACGGCCCCCATCTGTGACAGTCCGTCAGGACTAGGTCCGGCTCCACGCACTTAGAGTGACACCACACTAGCAGTGACCTGACTGGTGTTGACACGACAGTGACGCGACTGACAGTGGTGTGAATGACGGTGACATGACTGGCAGTGACGTGAATGACGATGACACGAAAGACTGTGACGTGACTGCTGACGTGACTGACAACACACGAATGACTGTGACGTAACTGACGACATGACCAACGGTGACATGACCGATGAAGACACGAATGACAGTGTAGTGACAACGGTGACGCGACTGACAGTGTCCGTTTTTCTTTCACTCACATTTCCGCGACTGCACTCTCTCATCCCACTCAGGCGACTGACTCGACCTGCGCTCCGCGACGTCTCCGCGGCCTCTCCCCTTGCCACACGCACATCAATCCCCTCCTTCCCTTTGTGTGCGAGTGCGTGGAGCCTAACATGGTCACAGGTGGGGAGACGCGAATCAGGACCGTATTCCAAGACACAAAAATAAGGGTTTTGGTGTTGAATATGCAATACCTGTACCCTAACCATATTCCAAGTGCACGATAGAACACGCTCAGTACCTTATTTTTAGGGCACTGGTTTTTGGTGTCCTATCTGTTGCCGATTTGATCCATAACTGTGTGTGTATATATATATACTATATATATAGTATATATATAGTTCCGTTAAAGTTTATTAAAAAGGAATATATATATATATATATATATATATATATATATATATATATATATATATATATATTCCTTTTTAATAAACTTTAACGGAACTTTTACGATTACAATTTCCCCCCTTAATATCTTAAATACAGCAAACATAAATACAGCCAAAAATTCATCGTTTATTCTTGTACAACAAAAATTAAATATTTTATTTCACATTATAATTCCATAGTTTTAAAAAATAAGCTAAAATTACGATGGATTCCACAAAGTACAGCTGTTTATAGTCTCGCACAAGTCCTCGTTTATTAAAATGGCTGCCGATCTGATACCTATGTATTCCCTCAGTTGTACAAGATAGACATCTTAATATCTAGCATATCCAGCGACATCAGTTCCCTTCAAAGAAACGATACAGATTATCACGAAAATGACTCGAAAAAAATATTGTTTTCAAGTTACTACAGGAGAAGAGTGGGAAGTGTAAAAAATAGGTAATAAAACATACATCTTAGATTTTAATACATTGAAGATAATAATTCGATTGCAATGTCCTGCTAGCTAGACCCAAGATTAAAAATCATTCACGTCAGATCTTGTGCTAAAACAGATCTGTAAATACATTGAAATAAAACTTTGATTTTGATTAATTTAAAGGTTTTAATTAATTTTCGAAAATGCATTTAATCGTTGAATGTCTTAATGAATTTCGTTGACACCAACCGCCAGTGCTCCCTTTGGTTCGCACAGGCCGTTACGTCCCAACAACACTTACTCGTAAATGCAACGAACATGCCCGAGCGTGATGTCCGCTGTGTGAGTGAAAGTGCGCCGCGACGAACAGCAAGTCGACTACAGCGCCCGGCCGGGTGTGGCAATGCGCTAATGTATAATTCAATCAGTAATTCTTCTTTTTAAAAAACCAAAATAATAACATATAAAAGATACTGAAATAATATGGAAATTATGTGCAATTACTAAATAATCATGTAATATCAAATTCAACATTTAAGTCCAAAACTGGTTGGAGCTGTTTTCCCGTGCTACACACGTCTTGGTGCGAGGTCGGGCGGCGCTCTAGCGCCAGTTGCTGTCAGGAGCTCACAGGGGTCGGTCACTCTGCGAACGCAGAGCCTACAGTTTTAACGCCACGTTCAATTAATCGCAATAGTCGTACATTTACCAAATCTTTTCAATTAGCTCTGCGCCCGACCCCGCTCAGCCGTTCGTTCTTACGTGTGGCTCTTTGCATAATAATTTTAATCCCAACAGGGATATTTCGACATTCTATGTAAATTTCATGTCCTAAGCATTCGGACAGCGGACTTGAGCCATACACAGTTTAAAGGCTTCGACGCCAGTGAATCGTTATTTGTTACGGGCTTCTATCAAGCCTTGAGTGCCATATGGTGTACTAACTCTTTATACGTGTCTTCGATTTAGCTGATTTACTGTGTAATATATGTATTTGCAATCTAACCAAGTAATAACTTTGTTAACCTGTAAGAAGTGACTGTGACTCTCGTAGGTTATTTCATCTAGCCGGGCTTATGCAGAATTCGAAACATTCGTGTTGTAGTGGGTTAGAATGCAACCACCCTTAAGAACGTTTGATTATATTTTGCTGTCATTGTATTGACGTCCCTCGGCTTCTGGTCCCTGTTTCCCTGTTTACTTGAAATTCCTGTTGTGCCCGTACTGCTCTCGTCGGAGAGGTGTGGGTCCAAGCCAACGTGGCCGGGACCGGGGAATACGGGACCTGGAGGGAGAGTGAGGTGAGGAGGAAGAATGATAGGCAGTTTTTTTTTTAAAGGACCACTCGATGTTAACAGTTCCACGAACCCCTTTAATTGTAATTCTGAGAGTCTGCCGCGGCCTGGCGGATCCGGCGCGGAATGAGCGCCCTACCCACGAAGACCCGGACTCCCAAAGACCATCTCGTGCAACCACCTCGTCTCGACACGAACTAGAAATCCTCCCACGTAACAAAGTTCCTGACTAAAAGTTGCTCCACTAAGGTGCGTGACACGTGCATGGCCCTTTTCGTAACAGACGCGTAATGACGACGAAGGTTCGGCGGTTCGTAACTACGCTTACGCGTCCTAGGATGTTTGACTCGTGACGTAACTCGTAATTCGTAACTCGTAAGCTCAACCGTGTGAGCGGCACAGCGAAGGCAGCTCAGCTGCCGCAACAACCCATACAGTGGCGCTATCGCCGGACCGCGAGCTCGGAAGACGCGCCTCGCGTTCAGCGCGGAGCGGCGTGCACGTCTGCCGCTGAACGAGTCCTGAGCAACACTGCCCTTCCCTGCCCGCCAGCGGGCCGAGACCTGCGGGCCGCAGGGGAGGGTAGGAGAAATCGGTCGGCGTGGGAGAGCGACCCCCGCCCCCCTCGCGATGCAGACGAGTGCCAGGCCGCGATTATATATTAACACTGCGAGACATTTGAGAAAATTACAAGATTATTTACACAATAATTAATACATTACGGTTACATTATTTACACACTTATTGAGGTTCACGACCATTTGAAAAATACATAAAGCAGAATTATTCGTAACACTAAAGAAGCCCACTGGCATGCTAGGGCGCACGCGGGTGCGTCCCTGGCCGATGCACTACACTGATGGTTCACTGGGGAAACAGACTCCATCAGGGCCACGTCGGTGGCCTGGTACGGCCTCTGCATCTGGGAGGGTACGACGACTGTCGTCATATGTCACCCCTCTCCTGAGGGCGTCCTGGGCCCCGACGCCGACCTAGACCGGCAGCTGCGTCCACGTCCGGATACGTGTCGGGTCATCGGAGTCCGTCACGTCATTCCATATGGGTCGGGCAAACTGGGGCAGGAGCTGCATCACGCTGCAGCGTAGTCCCCCCCCCCCCCCGGCGGCCGCCTGTCGTACGTCTCGGGGCTTGTACTGACCCCCCCACTCGTAGTCCCGGAGGTACTGACGGGTCATTGTCTCATGCGTGGACCGGCGCAAAGCCGGTCCCCTCTCCGCGTGAGCGGTCGTCATCGGCTCCCCGGAAGGCAAGTCCAGGACCACCTGCTGGGCCCTGTCGACATCGCCCTCCCCACTGAGGAGCCGAACCGTCACCCCATCTGTCGCGTCCTTACTCACGTCCGTCCTCGTCACCCGCCGTTCCCAGGAGTGGACGCTTTTCCATCCATGTCTCCGGACAGGCTCCGGCAATGACACTATTGGTACACTCAGGTCAACCAGGTCGCCCTGTGCAGTGTCGTCATACGTCACGTCCTTGATGAGCGGTCTGTCTCTAACCGTGATGTTGTCGTCATCGGGCAGAAGTACCCGGTCCACAAAGCAATCCAGCTCTGCCATGCTCGCGCCACGCGGGCCCCTTCCGCCCCTCCTGACAGGCATCCTTGCCCCGCCCCCTATTGCCAGCCGAAAACCGCCGTCTCCCCCTTGATGTCCCCTCGTAGGGGACTGAGTCGGTGTCGTTGTGCGGGCCCATTCGTGTGTCGTGCCCCAGGTGTCATCGTCTCCGTCAACATTCCTGCCTACCACCCGCTGTGACCTAGGGTGGGCGTGTCCCCGTCGACGTTTATGATCCATCTCCGGTGGCATCACCACGGGGTCACCGAGGTCGACCAGCACTCCTACGGCGACATCATCATTTGCTCCGTCACCAACCACTGGTCCGCTGTCGTCGTGGTCGTCCTCGTCGTGCGGATCGTTTATCAGTCGGATATCGTCTCTGTGTACTTTAGTCGTCCGTCCGTCGGGGCGACGCACGAGGTACGAGGTGGTCGCCAGTCTGTCCACTACCTCCTGCGGTCCTGACCACTTAGGAGCCAGACTGGCACAAAAGCCCCTCTCGCCAGACGACAGGTGGTGACACCTGACAAAAACCTGCTGGCCAGGCTCCAATCGTCCTGGGGGCTGGTGCGGCTGCGGCATGCGTCGGGCCAGGTAGTCAGCTTGGCGACATCGGGCGTCTTCGCGCAGATCGCCCGCGGTCATGTCGTGCGAGTCGGGGGGTTTGCGCGCTTCCCCGGGCACGGCGACGTATCGGCCCTGCACCAGTTCAGCGGGGGAATGGCCCATGACCACGTTCGTCCGACGGCGCAGGCAAAACAGCAGCGTTGGCAGGTGCAGGTCCCACTTGGTGTGGTCCTCGTCCAACCGGATGCGCAGCTGAGTTTTAATGTCCTGATTCCGCCCTTTTTTCGGATTTGCGCGCGGATGGTAGGTGGGCGTCGTGTGATGCTCCACCCCCATCCCGTACAGGACATTCGCCAGCTTCTCCCAGTGAACTGCACCCCGTTGTCCGTCAGCAGGACAGTGGGGTACCCGTATCGCGGGAAGAACTCGCGCTCGAGCAGGGCAATCACTGTGCCGGCCTTCACGTTTGGTACTGCGAACGCCTCCGCCCAGTGGGTGGACGTCCGTGACCACAACAATGAAACGCCGGCCACGGGACGTGCGAGGATACGGCCCCATAATATCCACCGCCACAGTGTGGAAGGGATCCTGGGGCCGACGTGGGACCTGTTGCTCCCTGCCATCGGGTCGCCTGGACTTCCGCTTCTGGCAACACAGGCAGGCCCGCACGTAGCGTCTCACTTCCGCCGCATCGCCAGGCCAGTGGAACGTCCGTCTGACCTCATGCAGCAGCTGCTCCGCACCCGGGTGTCCCGCCAGGGGGTGGTCATACAGGTAGCCCATGATCCAGCGCCTAGCCTCGGGCGGCACGTGGGTCTGCCACCTGCTCGTCCTGTGAGCCCCCCTGGTCAAGAACACCCCTTTCAGACTTCGGCAGCCCTGTACCACCCCTTCCCCGCACTCCGTCAGTCGAGTCTGGGTGTCGGGGTCCTGGAGCTGCGCAGTGTGGACCCGCGTGAGCAGTTCGGTCATAGTTTCTGGTCGCGCGTCAGGCGCAGGGGCAGTGGAGCTTGTCAGCGCGTACAAGCACACGGTCGCGGCACCGAGTCCTCTACCCCGCGTTCACGCTCAGGGAGGAGCACTTCCTCCCAGCCCTGGTCATCGCGGAACTCATTCTCAGGATCCGGATTCCGGGAAAACTCGTCGGCCAGCTGATTTTCAAGTCCAGGAATGTGTTCGACCGTGAACGAGAATTCCTGGATCAGCATGGCCCACCGAGTGAACTTAGACTTCCGGCCCTGAGCGGAGACTAGCCAGCGGAGGCATTGGCTGTCGGTTCTCAGCGTGAATGAGCGCCCCTCGACGTGGTGATGGTACCTCTGCAGGGCCCAGACCACCGCAAGGCACTCCTGCTCATTCACGTGATACCTCCGCTCAGCCTGCCCAAACTTGGCGCTGGCGTACTCGATCACGCGCCTCACGCCCCGGTCATCCATCTGGTACAGTACCGCACCCATCCCCACCTGACTCGCGTCCGTCTGGTTGAAGATGGGGCGGCTGGGCACCAGGCATGAGAGCGTGTGACAGTTCCTGAACCGGTGCTTCACCTGTCGCAAGGCCTCGTCCGCGGCGGGGGTCCACCGGAACTTAGTCTTCGGCGACAGTAGGTCCTTTATTGGGGCCGTCACCGTGGCGAAGTCGGGGACAAAGGACCGCAGCCAGTTGAGCAGCCCCAGCAGCTTTTGGAGCTGCTTCCTGGTCTTCGGTGTCCCCTTTCCCTCGATCAGCTCCAACTGCTCAGGTCGGGGGCGGCACCCCTCCGCCGTCACAATGTGTCCCAGGAACTCGATCAAAGTGGCCCCAATGTGACATTTCTTTGGGGCACACGTCAGTCCGTGTCTGGCCATACGTTCTAGCACCAGTGCCAGATGGTGCGCGTGCTCCTCCCACGTCCTGGACCAGACGATAACGTCGTCCAGATAGGCACTTGCGAATTCGCTAATATACCCTTCTAGAACACGTACCATCAGGGCCTGGAATGTGGAGGAGACATCCATTAAACCAAACGGCATGGTGCAGAACTGGTATCGCCGGCCGTCTGGTGCTGTAAATGCTGTCTTAGGGTGGTCCTCCAGGCATACCGGCACCTGCCAGTAGCCCGATTTCAAGTCAAGTGTCGTGCAGATAGTCGCGTCCCCCAGTCCGGCTAGAGCGTCCGTGATGTTGATCTGCGGGGGCGGGCGGGAATGGTCAGTTTGTTTACCGCCTTGAAGTTTACGCAAAAGCGTAAACTTCCGTCCTTTTTGGTGGCCAGCACCACCCGCGAGTTGTACGGGGAGGTGCTGCGTTCAACCACTCCGTCACGTAACATCTCGTCAATTTGAGTCTGTATGGCCCCCCGTTCTTGGATGCCAAATCTGTATACCTCCTCAAAAGGGGGGGGGGTGCGGTACCATCGGTATCCGGTTCTCAGTCACGTTCGTCCGTCGTAGCCGGTCCGCGGCCGCAAATACCTGTGCCTGGGAAGCGAGGAGATTGTTGATGACATCGACGTACTCCTCGGGGACACCGTGCTGAAGATCCTCTAGGCGGATGACTAACTGAGGGGGACTGGGGGGAACCTGGTGCACGCCGTACACCGTCCAGCGCCCCCGGGTACCGAAGTGCATCCGCCCAGCTCGTACTTCCACGGTGGCGTCGACCTCGTACAGCCACGGGACTCCCAGGATCAGCCCCTCGTGGAGCTCGGGGACCACCCAGGCCTCGATGTGGCTAACGTGACCAACGATGTTCAATGTTACCTGAGTGATGGCCCCTGTGCGACGACGGCATCCCTGGTGGCCAGCTGCACCAGCTCACTCCGCGGGGTCACCGCCTCCACTCTCACCAGGTGGGTCGCGATGTAGAATCGGCTGGCGGTGGTGTCCACCAGGGCCAGCATCTCCCGTCCGTTAGCGTGGACGGGAATTCGCAGCAGCTCCTGCACCTCGGGGTTAACCTGCCCCAGCTGTGCCGCCGTCTGTCCCCCACCGCCCCCGGCCTCCTGGCCATCCGGGCGTGGGGAACTCGCAGAGAGGTCTGCGGCTCGTCCTGGCGTTGACGTGTTGACGTTACGGTGGTCCACCTTGTCAACAGCAGGCCGATGAGGCGGCTGGTCCGGCCCCGGAAAAACCTCCGTCGGGGCCGCAGTGGTCATGGCGGCATCCAGTTGTCCCTGGGGTTGTCCCAGCATGGGAACTACTGGCGGGATGCCTATGCTGATGCTCGGGTTGCCCACCTCGCCGACGGCATGTCGACGAGGCGGCTGGTCCGGCCCTGGTAAAACCGGATTCAGGGCCGCTGTGGTGGTGACAGCATCCAGCTGTCCCTGAGGTTGTCCCGGCACAGGATCAGCTGACGGGGAGCAGTTCTGTTGCCCCTTGCTTCCCAGCGAGGGACACGATGTTGGTGTGATAGGCGCTGGCGGTGGTCGACGAGTCCTGCTGGTTACTGGGTCTGCCGGTGGCTGGCGGGTCGGGGAGCGGCACCCAGTTGTCCCTCCACCCCCGTTCCAGCGTTTCCCGCCTGCGACATGTTGCCTTCGCGCGCCTACTCCCACGCGGCTCTGGTGGGGCACAGGCGATGCCAATGGTACGCCTCCGGGCAGAACCGGCATCGCGGCGGACACTCGTCCCTCTCCCGCATTCCTGTCTGCTCGTGACGTCCTCCTCCTGCTGCAGCTGTCTCTGGGTGTCCCTTGGTGCCACTACGGTCTGTTGTCTTTCGCGGTCCCGCGCCGTCGGCGTAGCTCACCATGGCCATGTCATTGTCCGTGACCTCTGTGACGGTTACCCCCGTGGTCCCTAACGGGCACGGGGAACCCTCGCGCCCCTAAGTGCCGTCCTCCACTGCGACATGTCGCGCTCAATCACACGAGCGAGGGCCACGAACTCCTCTGTGTCCCGTCCGGCGGCTGTTCTCATGAAGGGGCGTAACTCTGGTAGCAATTGTTCGACGACGGTTGGTAACTCCGCACTCATGTCCCCACTCGTCCCCAATCGGCGGAACATGCGCAGCTTCTAGTAAATGAACTGTTCCGCACTCTTGTCCTCATCCTAATTCCGGGAATAAAATGTCCGCAGACACATCGCACGCGCCTGATCGTTATCGAACCTAGTCTCGACATGGCATACAAAATGTCCCCACTCGGTATCATAACTCCCGGCCATTGACCACCTGTTTCTTTCCTCGCCGCGGAGCTGTCCAGCCACTCGCGATGTCCACTCTGCCCGTCGCACTTCATATAGTTTTAGGAGGTGCTCGCACTCCCGTAAAAACTCCCGTGGGTCCTCGTTGTCTCTCCCCGCAAACACTGGCAACTCGAACTGCGTATTCACGTACCGCACTTCCGCCCCTCCACGTCCGCGGGCCTGTCACTCTGTTCCCGTTTAAAGTTGTCCATGCCGTTTGCGTCCCCAGACACGCCGTCGGACCCGCACACTACGCTTTTTACGTCCATTTTTGCAGAGTCCCCTTCCTCGTACATGTCTGTTTCGAAACTAATCAGATCGTCTCTCTCTTGTCTCGCCTGCTTCCCCGCCATCCTATCCTCCGGCGCTACTGATCCGGGACGTTATCGCAATCTCCCCCAGTAATCCAGTCCGATCCTTCCCGTCACGTTATCTTCAGTCGGAGATCCTGCTGCGCCGCCATCTTGAATTTCCGTCGCTCCCACGTCGTGCTATCTCTCGCCGAAACGTCTCGTGTTCGCGCCGTTCCCGTGCCGCGTTCGTTATCTCCCGCCGGCGCGCCGGCGCGACGACTCGAATTCGCGCCGCTCCCACGCCGCGCGGCTGCACCTGCTTCCGTCCTGTCTGCGTGCGCTTGCGTGTCCTTACGGCCACACTAGTTGGGCGCCAAATGATGTTCCTAGGCTTCTGGTCCCTGTTTCCCCGTTGACTTGAAATTCCTGTTGTGCCCGTACTGCCCTCGTCGGAGAGGTGTGGGTCCAAGACAACGTGGCCGGGACCAGGGAATACAGGACCTGGAGGGAGAGTGAGGTGAGGAGGAAGAATGATAGGCAGTTTTTTTTAAAGGACCACTCGATGTTAACAGTTACACGAGCCCCTTTTATTGTAATTCTGAGAGCCTGCCGCGGCCTGGCGGATCCGTCGCGGAATGAGCACCCTACCCACGAAGACCCGGACTCCCGAAGACCGTCTCATGCAACCACCTCGTCTCGACACGAACTAGAAATCCTCCAATGTAACAAAGTTCCTGACTGAAGGTTGCTCCACTAAGGCACGTGACACGTGCGCGGCTCTTTTCGTAACAGACGCGTAATGACGACGAAGGTTCGGCGGTTCGTAACTACGCTTACGCGTCCTAGGATGTTCGACTCGTGACGTAACTCGTAATTTGTAACTCGTAAGCTCAACCGTGTGAGCGGCACAGCGAAGGCAGCTCAGCTGCCGCAATAACCCGTACAGTGGCGCTATCGCCGGACCGCGAGTTCGGAAGACGCGCCTCGCGTTCAGCGCGGAGCGGCGTGCACGTCTGCCGCTGAACGAGTCCTGAGCAACACTGCCCTTCCCCATCCGCCAGCGGGCCGAGACCCGCGGGCCTCGGGGGAGGGGAGGAGAAATCGGTCGGCGTGGGAGAGCGCCCCCCCCCCTCGCGGCGCGGACGAGCGCCAGGCCGCGATTACATATTAACACTGCGAGACATTTGAGAAAATTACAAGATTATTTACACAATAATTAATACATTACGGTTACATTATTTACACACTTATTGAAGTTCACGACCATTTGAAAAATACATAAAACAGAATTATTCGTAACACTAAAGAAGCCCACTGGCATGCTAGGGCGCACGCAGGTGCATCCCTGGCCGATGCACTACACTTATGGTTCACTGGGGAAACAGACTCCCTCAGGCCCACTTCGGTGGCCAGGTATGGACTCTGCATCTGGGAGGGTACGACGACTGTCGTCAGTATGTTTTTCATTCTCTGTATAAACAGTTGCAATTTATCAGTTCTGCGGTAATTTTTTGCAGCCTTTATGTTAGTAACGGTCACAGGATAAATCATTGTACACGAGTTTGCAACCTATCCTGTTCGCGCGCAACGGTAATGTGTTGAACCAATCGTGAAGGGACGGTCTGACAACAGACTCGGCAAGGCATTGAACAAGCAAGTGTATCAGTCTTAATAAAGTGCAGTATCTTTTCAGTCGGTTTTCCTTTTATTTTCAAAGCATCCTGGGTGGCCTGAACAGCCCAGGTAGTTTAAAATCGCGACGCACTCCTGCCTGCAGCCACGAGGTTGAACCCCCTTTTTTGCCCTCTGATATCATTTTCAACAATAATATTCACTCAAAACTTAATCAGGCAGCAGGAGTGGCGTCTACTACTAAGGTACTACACGCCCAAGCCAACTGTGGTCCCGGGAAAAATGTGAACTACCCAAGGTCAGACGGACCCCTCCCTCCGCCATCATCCCTTCCGCCACACTGTCCCCTCCCTTTCCCTAGTCCGCTTCAAGGGTCAAAGCGCGTCATGTCGCAGGTGGGACGGCAAGTAGAGTTGTTACCATAAGTCACGACACAGTGCGCGGACATGGGAGAATCGCTCTTCAAGTATTTCACGGATCCTTTGAAAGCGGAGCAAGGTTTCGAAGCGTGTGTGACTGTAATATAACGTGTATTACAAATGGCATCTGGCAGTACAACAAAATACAAAACTATACATAGCCAGTGCAGGGAAGTGATTAGCAATGTGATTGCATTTTGTGATCAGGAGAAGGCATCAGGCAAACTTACCCACCCATTATGTAATGCAACAAAGCGTGCGGCTGCAGCGACAGGGAAATCGAAAGGAACAATATGCAAAATTAGAAAAGAAAGTAAAGAAGCCGCTATCAGTGGGGGAATTTTACGCACACCAGGAAAGAAAAGAAAAGCAAGTAGTAACAAGATATCTGTTGATGAGTTTGACCTTGGGGTAATACGGTGCACTGTACAACAGTTTTATACGGTGAAAGAAGAGGTTCCAACACTTAATAAGCTTCTTACAGTGTTACAAGAAGAAATAAATTTTCCTGGACGAAAAGAAACTTTGAAAAAAATCCTGCATAAATTGGGTTTCTGGTTCAAAAAATGCAAGAATAAAAGGAAAATATTAATGGAACGCAATAACATTGTTGCTTGTAGGGGCAAATATTTACGTCGAATGAAAGCAAATGAACAGGCTGGTGAAAAGAAAAAAACAATTGTGTACATTTACGAAACCTGGATTCACCCGACGTACACAGTAAGCAAGTGTTGGCAAGACAACGAAACACCCGGTGTTTTGAAGAATGACAGCGCTGGTCAACGTTGGATAATCGTACATGCAGGTTGCGATCTAGGTTTCATTCCAGGTGCATATCTCATTTTCAAGTCCAAAGGTAAAAGTGGCGATTATCACGACGAGATGAACTTCGCAAACTTTTCCAGATGGGTGCAAGACAAGCTTATTCCAAATCTGTCTGCTAATTCGTTGGTGGTAATAGATAATGCCCCTTATCATTCCGTTCAGTTAAATAAGCCACCAACAGCCGGTACAAGAAAACAAGATATCATCCAATGGTTACACAACAACATTCCGCATGACAATGATATGACAAAATGTGAACTCCTCCAGCTCGTTCGTGGTCGACGTCCACCTCCCAGGTTTCGCATAGATGAGATGTTAGAAGAACATGGGCATGTAGTAATAAGATTACCACCATACCACTGTGAGCTTAATGCTATTGAGTATGTATGGAACATTGTGAAATCACGTGTTGCTGAAAAAAATGTCGCTCAATCATCACGTACCATTGAAAACATCACAACAGAAGCAATCAATAGCATCACCAAAGAAGAATGGAAAAATGCTATTTTACATGTAAAACATACAGAAGCAGAGTACTGGACAGGTGACTGTCTAATGGCGCACGAAATTGTGAAAATTGTTGTTAACTTTGGCGATTCCAGCTCAGACAGTGAATGGGACTTTTCGGACAACAGCAGCACATATTCCAATGAAACATAGGTAAAGTTTAAGCATTCTACAAACAATTATAATGGATTTAATAGTATATCTATTTAAAAAAAAAAAAATTGGTTGTCTGTAAAGTCGGTTTACGGACGATAGATTAACGTGACAATGTCATAACAAAACATTGATGAAATGATTGATCCAGAAAAAAAGGAAATATCATATTCGGCCTGAGACTGAGCCGTAATAGGTTTTTGCAACCAAACCATTTAGGCATTAAAAATATTATATTCTTTGAGGAAGAATTTTTTTTTAATTATTCAATCTTTTTCATAATAAAATCTACCTCTGCATACTTTTATGAATAAAATTGAATCATTTTTATTGAATTATCACTATTTTGTATGGATACAAAGGAGTGAAATGAAATGTGCAATTGAATTAATAAATTTACTTTTATTTGCATTCATTAATTCAAATATATTTATTACTTTTGAAATGTTGCGTGCGCCATATTTATTTTTACAAGTATAAAAAAAATTTCGCAACAGCTGGGTTTCGAACCGATATCCTTCAAATTAAGAGCTAGGTACGCTAACCACACGCCTACGAGGCCATACTAAAATAATGTAGTTTCAAATGTTATATATATATATATAAACTTTGTTCACGGTAGTGGTATAATATTAACACGATTTTATAACAAATACGCATCCCAAATACACCAAACTTATTTATAATGTGTTACAATATTTTTTAAAACATTGTGCAAAAGATCCCGGGTGAAATTTGAATTATTATGTGTAACTAAAACATAATTGTTGGTTCAAAACGTATTTGAATTTTCAACATTACTTTTAAATAACCGTACCGATTGTGCTGAAAATCGGTGGACGATCGTTAAATGACATAATATTAATAATTCTAACGACGAAAATATGATTGAAAAGTCAAATCAATGGTTGTTCCAATCGAGTGGAAAAGAGATGCCATGCATGCGTACAATGAGCATGAAGAGAGAGCCAATCATTCGTACAATGAGCAAACAGTACACATCCGTAGTGGGACATCCGTAGTGGGACACTTTTTCGTGCGTGCAGCCGGCGTTCATCGATTTATTAGACGTTGTCACGTCAAAAAGTAATGAAACTTTGTCTTTATACCCTTGTTATTTCTATGGTTTGTATAATCAAAAATGGTTTCAGACAAAAGTTTTAGATAAAAATTATAAGATTTACAAAACATCCGATTGAATTCGATGTTGTGCCTAATGAGGGGAATATTATTAATTTTGTACTCCAACATTTGTTTTTCTAACCCCTTGCAGTTATGGTTGGTCGTATGAAAAATCTTATTAAGATAAAATATTTTGTTATTACTTCTACAAGTTACAATACGTTCTACGAAAGGGATAGTCACCATATTATGAGAGTTATACGATATTTTTTTTAAAAACCTTTCCTATTTATATCTGTTAGGTCGGATATTGCCCATTAAAGACCTCGACCGAGATTTTCCACAACTAGATATTGTGTATCAGTTTGGAAGTGATTTGTGAAAATCTGCATCAGTTATCATGTCCCACAAATTGTGATATATTTATATATCTATATAAACTTTTGAGTTGATGGTGGTTTTGAGTCATATGGATCTTGAAAAAAATATATATATATAAATTTTCCGAAAGTCGCACCATGGTAATAGCTACAATAGGTAGTACTTCTCTGATATCTATATACTAAAAAAACAGAGCATAAGACTTCCGCCTTCTGCTGTTATGAAATATACATTGTTTATGATTATGATGCTGAGGGCACCAACTAAACCTAAGATGAGGGTCTGTAGGCTAGTTCACAGGTAGAATATGGCAACTCTTCATAGTGTGACATAGCCACATGGCTTCAGCAGGTGGCAGGAGTGATATCGACTATTCCTATGTCTATAGTAGCTGTCATAGCGATCCTGGTAAGAGACCTTCTCTCTTGCTCGGCAAGGAAAAGGGAGAGAGGAAGAATGCAGGCTGGGGATTGGGGGTGATCACCAGAGGGTCGCCACCATCTGAAAGGTGACAGGGAGGGGAAGTGGTCCGAGTTTTGGTTCTTGTGCGATTCTACAAACACATTATAAATCATTATAATTTATATTATTTACTCTAGATGTCCAATGGCGATGTTATAGGTCTTTTGATATATATTGTTTGAGAATCAAATCACCTTCCGTCTGTGGGTGGTGGTGATGGCAGGTAGCAGCTGGCGTTCGGTGTGTTGCACTTGCCTGCACTATATGTTTGTTCACTGTACCGCACTCCCTACATCATACACATGACATCGTCCGGCCGAAGGCCACCCCAAACCCGACCTGCAACCGCCAGTATCCGACTCCGCTAATGGAACGCACCCCTAGTCATGGCCCACCCGAGTCAGGCGAGCCCCTGAGGACCAGGTAGAACCAAGGGCCATGCATAATTAATCAAACACCTAGACCCCAATTCATTAGAATTCAGACCTAATTTAATAGTAATGCTACTTTTTATTGAAACCCCCGCCCAAGGAAAGTGCGACGCAGGAGTGCCCGAGTCACTCACGTGTGAAATTACGTTTATACATTTGTGAGTGTCTCCTTTGCGGCCTTCAGCCTGAATTAATTATAGTGTTGTGTAACGTAAATATTACCTCCCTGTTTTTTATGTGTAACTAGCCACTATAGCAGTCAAAAAGTGACGAACAGTCTCTGGTGTGACTCTTATTATTTAAACTTAATTTACGTAAATTTGCTAACCATAATTCTTAAAGAGTATCTGCCAATTAGATTAATCATTAATAATTAATGTGTGAATTTAGAGCTGCTCTCAGCTTCTTGTTATTAAAATTATTTCCGAATAACGGAACTTTAGAAACTTTGGCGTGAGAGAACGCTGAGACCTTCCCTTGCACGAAGGCCAGACGCCAGTACCGAGCGACTCGCAGACCGGGGTGGACGTGCGTTCCACGGGGAGCCATCATCCTTTGTCAACACCGAACCGTACTTCTGGTAAATATAGTCATTCAAAACAAATCACTTTGGTTCGTTAAGTTAAATACCCGTTCGTCCCTGGTCCTTTTACGGTGAAGGGCCTAACCCAGCTGCTTAAGTTTTAAACTCCCCGCAGGAGACAATACGCGGGGAAGTCCACTTTACGGCACGGGCTGACTTCCGTTTACAGTGAACTTTTGCTAAGGTCGAGTGCACAGGCACCGACAACAACTACAAGCAAACTTTGTGTCTAGTTTAACTGCGGGCCGCGATTACCACGAGTGAATCCGGACGCCGCCCAGTTAACCATTTTCGGGATTAGCCGCCTCCAATCAACCTCCCCCTCAACCTCGACTGGTGTGAGGGCGTAACATAGTGACAGTGCATCAGAGCACTCATATTAGACTAACTGTAACTTTATAAGGTTATTCTTTGTGCGACGTGCAAGTGTAGTGTAAGTGTAATTTGTGACTGTAATAATTCACCTAATTAAACGGCCGCTCCGCACCCCCCATGCGCGACGTGCCAACAGTCATATAAATCTCGAGTTCGTGTCTGTTATTGAACTGAGCACCCCTACACCAGCTAAGGGCTCCTCCATCCACGAACTCAGCCGACGGTACTAGCGGGCCACGCAAGGGCAACGCACCCACAAGACCTAACATTGGTTAGCCGATGAGCTAGCCTGGTGCCCTCCTGGAACGTAATTTCAATAAGAGCCTATTTCCCGCTAGGATACACGCCCGTTCTCGAACACGAGAACCCGGACGACGGCACACATATCATCGCACACGACACCCCAGAGAGGCGCCGAGGTGGCACAAAGGTCTGCGCGAGTGGAAGAAGCCCTTGGGCGATGTTAATTATGTAACATAAAAGTAGAACAAAACATATATTAAAAAAATTATTATTAATCAAAATATAAATCGATATTGCCATTGAACTTCATCAATAGTTGTCATGAAATAGTCTCTAAATTCTACAGAACTATTTAATATAAACTTATTTATCTGTAGTATCGTGAGTGAGTAGTGCGGAATGGCAGTGATGAAAAACATTTCGGGTTTAAGGAGAAAATTTATAACAGTATTTTAATTTTAGCGGCGTACAATGACTTAGAAAAACATCAAATATTTCTTCAACAACCGTTCTGCACAGTCCTGCAGTTCATCACAACAACCGCCTAAAAAGCAGTGCACATTAGGCTGTAATGCATGTAAAGACAAAGATCCTAAAGAAGAGTTGGATTCCTTTAACTCAGGTATTACTTTTGAGCAGTTTAGACTGAGACAAATTTTTACATGATCCCGAAAACTGTATGTAATATACCTATTTAAAATGCCGTCGTCCGGGGTCTCGGGCTCGAGTCCCGGTGTGGCTCCTAGTGGGAAAAGGCGGTTCTTGATCTGTGTTGTCCGGGTGGGCGCCAGACTAGCTCGTTTCTAGTCGTGAATTTGGGGTCGTGGATGTATGTGCCCCTGCGTGGCCCACTAGGGCCGGCGGCGGTGTTGCGTGAGATGATTTTAAATAAGAGACGTGGAGTTGAGGTGGTGGTGTCGTACCTTTTATTCAGAGGAGCGAGTCGTACACAATACAACACTCTACAGAGGTCCCCGGGAGGTTTTTACTTGTTATTCCGTGGCGCCTTATTGTTTGTGTTCCGCGTTACGTGGCCTCGGATGCTGTTATGTCTCAGACGTCTCACTGGGTACGTAGGTAACGTAATTTCGTAACACAAAGGCGGGACACAAAATACACTGAATTAAGGGGGCGCGTACAGGTTACGTGGCACTCGTTACTCGGGTAACGTAAGTTAGCAATACAAAATACGGGATACAAAAATACACTGAATTAAGGGGGTGCGCACAAGTTACGTGGCACTCGTTATTCGGGTAACGTACGTTAGCAATACAAAACACGGGATACAAAAATACACTGAATTAAGGGGCGGGCGATTGGAGACGGCCAATCCCGTATGCAAATGTCTCGGCGCGGGTGTTGTGCCCACTGTGGTGAAACACGCACCGCAATTAAGTTTGTCCAAGTTCCCTTGCGGGTTTGTGGTCAGCGCCGTGCGCGTGACCTTAAACAAAGTTCTGTACGTTGCGGGAGACGGCCCGTGCCGTATGCTGAAGAGCAGCCCCCACTGACCAAGTGTGGTGCGGGGTGTCCTTAAGTTGATGCGGCCGGATTAGGTCCTGGACCGTAAAAAGGGACCGGGTACTCACGGAGAGGTTAAGTAATAAAAGGGGTTTGGTTAATTAGTGACTATATTTACCGGACGTTACTTTCAATGTAGACAAAGGAAGTTGCCTCTCCGTGGGACGTAGGTCCGCCCCGGTCCATGAGCTGCGCTGAACTGCCGAACTGGCATGGCGTCTGAGGGAGGCTCGGCCTCTCTCGCGCCAGGCGTGACCTCATTACGCTAGACTCCAAACGGGTGTGTCTGGAAGAGATTTTATTGTCGCTAAAATCCTAATTTAATGTCTACTCAGGTTTCCGCGGCTTTGTCTTTGATTGCTGTTCGGGTCGCCTGACTCGGGTGGGCCATGGCCAGGGGTGTGTTCCGTTAGCAGGAGCGTATACTGGCCGGTGCAGGTCGGGCTCTGGGGTGGTCGTCGGCCAGACGACGTCAAACGCCCCCCCCCCCCTGTGAAGCCCGACCTTGCGCCGCTTATGGTCCCGCTAACATGGGGCCACCCCTAGCTCCGGCCGCTCCATCCCGGCGTGGTTCGCGACTCAGCAGCTGGTTGGCTCCGCGTACTGGACCTGGTGATCAAGGCCGACTGGGCCAACGTGCGCGCCGCCCCGGTTGCCGTCGTGGCAGGCGTGCCGGGGGCGGCGTCGTGGCGTCTGGGTGGGGTCAGCGGCTGATAGGGTCAGCGCACTGGACCTGGTGAACGTGGCCGACTGGGCCAACGTGCGCGCCGCCCCGGTTGCCGTCGTGGCAGGCGTGCCGGGGGCGGCGTCGTGGCGCCTGGGCGGGGTCAGCGGCTGATAGGGTCAGCGCACTGGACCTGGTGAACGTGGCCGACTGGGCCAACGTGCGCGCCGCCCCGGTTGCCGTCGTGGCAGGCGTGCCGGGGGCGGCGTCGTGGCGCCTCCTAGCTCCGGCAACAGCTCCACCCGGGTGGTGCTCGCGGTGGCCGCAGTTGGTAGGGCCCGAGCACCTGTCCCGGGTCGTCCCACGCCGAACATCCGGGGGTTGACTCGTCGAGGTAGCCTTGTGGCTGACAGGCCCTGCGCCCTGTTCCCAGGTCGAAGTCGGCCAGGCGAACTGGAGGTCTGTGGGCCCGTCGGGGTCGTTCTGCGGGCTCGCTGGCGGGTTCGCTTGTCCCCAGTCGGTGTCCCGGTCCGCGGAGGTCCTCCTTCGGCGGCGGTTGACAGTTCGTGGACTGGTACGGAGTCCGTTCCCGTTTGGGTATGGCGGCTGATGCTGAGGCGGCGATCTCCGGGTCGGTCTCTCCGGGTTGCGTGACGATCGGCGTTGGCCCGTCGTCGTTGCCCGCATCGGATTGACCTATGCTGTGCGACAGCTCGGCGATCTCCACGGCCTCTGCTTCATCGCCCCGTGGGTAGCATTGCGGTGGGGGGCTCTCGTACACCCCGCCTCCCTCCCAGGGTACCACTGCCGTCTCCGGTGCGTTCTCGTGGACCTCTTCTGGTTCGTCTGGCACGTCGTGGGCGGGGTCGCCCCGGGTGTCCCCCGTGGCCATGCTAAGGGCATAATCGTCGAGGTACGTGGGCGGGCGCCGCCACCGCCGTGGTCGTGGCCTCGCCTCGTCGTCTGACGCGGCCTCTGCGGGTGATGTCCCGGGCGTGTATGCAAGTTCGACGCGGGGCCTGTTGGACGTGGTGTTCGTGAACACTAGGGTGCGGTATGGGCGCGGTTCGGGTCGGCTCCTAGCGGGGGTCGCTTCTGGCGAGTTGTCCTCTTCCTGGACGGCGTCGCTCTCTGGCGTACGGCGTCCGTTGTCGTCCGGAGTGGGGGGTCCTGCGTCCCCGTCTGGGTTCCTCTCCCCAGGCAGGGCGGTGAGCCGGATGTCGTCCCTGTGCACCTTTTTCAGGCGCTGTCCCTCCGTGCGGACTAAGTACGTCGTCCTGCCTAGTCGTCGCCGTACTGTGTATGGCCCGCCCCAGCGCGGGGCCAGGCCCGCGCAATAGTTGCGGGGTGCGGCTGAAAGTGGGTGTAGTCGCGCGAACACCTGATCGCCGACCTGCACGGCGGGTGGAGGATGATCTGTGATTGGGGTGATCAGGTTGGCGTACCTCTCCTGCCTACGTCTTGCCTCGTCGTGCAGAGTCACCCGTCGTTGGTCGCGTTCCTCCGTCGTCTCGTCGGGGTGTGGAGTGCCGTGTGTGGCCCATTCTCCCGGTAAGGGCAGGTTGTGGCCCTGTATCATTTCGGCCGGTGTGAGGCCGGTTGCGGCGTTGGTGCGGCGTCGTACACAGAAGAGGGCGTCAGCCACATGCAGGTCCCACTGCGTGTGGTCTGCCCCCAGCCGGATCCGGAGCTGTGCCTTCAGTTCCTGGTTCCGGCGCTCTGTCGGGTTCGCTCTCGGGTGGTAGGCGGGCGTCGTGTGGTGCTCGATCTGGTGTTCGTCGCATCAGCCCTTCCAATGTCGCCCCAGGAACTGACTGGCGTTGTCCGTCAACACCGACTGGGGGTATCCCCAACGGGACAGGAATTCCCTGGTCAGCAGGCTGATGATGGTAGGTGTGCGCACGTTCCCGCATGGATACGCCTCCGTCCACCGCGTGAAGAGGTCCGTCACGACGAGGAGGAAGCGTTTGCCGCGCGGCGTGCGGGGGTAGGGGCCCATTACGTCTAAGGCTATCGTTTGGAAGGCGGTGGTGGGTTCCCTGGGTCGCTGTTGCTCCTCGCCGTCACGCCGCCTCGCTTTCCTCGCCTGACAGACCTCGCATTCGCGCACGTACGTACGTACGTCGTACGTGACGCGGGGCCAGTGGTAGTGCCGGGTGACTTCTCGTCGTGTCTGATCGGTCCCCGGGTGTCCAGCGAGGTCGTGGTCGTGGAAGAACCGAAGGACCGCTTCTCGGGCTTCCGTCGGGACGTAGGTCCTCCAGTCTTCCTGGTGTCCGGGTGTGTGAGTCTGAATCAGGCCGTCTTGCACGCGCCACGCCTCGTGTCCGGCGGTCGCTTGCTGGCGGCGTCTTGCCGCGTCTATTGACGTTTCCTGTGCTCGACGTACCCGGTCCTGGACGTCGGCCACGGTGTTGGGTGGGTCTTCGTCCCCGTCCGCGTCGGCCGTGATTCGCGCGCATGCCGAGTCGTGCGATGCGTGTCCGTGTGGTGTGTCCGGGGGTAGAATCTCCTCCCAGTCGTCCTCGTCCGTCAGCTCTGTTCGGTCGTCGGGTTCCCGCGACAGTAAGTCGGGGAGCTGGTTCTCCGTGCCGGGAACGTGCTCGACGTCGAAGTCGAACGACTGGAGGAATAGCGCCCATCGTATGAGTTTGCCTTTCCGCCCCTGCATCGTACGCAGCCAGGTGAGGCAGCTGTTGTCCGTCCTCAGTGTGAAGCACTTCCCCTCCAGGTGGGGCCGGTACTTTTTCATGGCCCAGACTACGGCTAGGCACTCTTGCTCGTTGCTGTGATACCGGCGTTCGGCCGGTCCGAGCTTCGCGCTAGCGTAGTCGATGACCTCGCGGACCCCGTTCGGGTCCGTGTGAAAAAGCACCGCGCCCACACCGAGTGCGCTGGCGTCGGTCTGAAGGTAGAGGCGGCGTCCGGGGTCTACTCGTGTGAGGGTGTGACAGCGAGTGAAGGCGGCTTTTATTTCTTCGAAGGCGCGTTGCGCGGGTTCGCCCCAATGGTACCGTGCCCGTGGTGACAGGAGGTCGGTCAGTGGTGCGATGGTACGGGAGAAGTCGGGGATGTACCCACTGAGCCAGTTCACCAGGCCGATAAACCGTTGGAGTTGCTTCCTCGTCCGCGGTGGTGCCGCTTCAGCGATCTTGCGCAAGTGAACGGGTTGGGGTCGGTTGCCAGCCGCGCTTACTAGGTGGCCCAGGAATTCGACCTCCTGGGTCCCGATATGACACTTGTGGTGTGCGGCCGTGAGATGGTGTGTGGCCAAGCGTTCTAGGACCAGCGCCAGGTGTCTGGCTTGGTCCTCCCACGTCTCGGAGAAGACGATCACGTCGTCGAGGTACGCGATCGCAAACCGGCCCAGGTACCCCTCCAACACTCGGGTCATCATTCCCTGGAACGTGGCCGGTGCGCACTTTAGCCCAAAAGGCATGGCGCGAAATTGAAACTTCCGCCCTTCTGGTATCGTGAACGCGGTTTTCCCCCTGTCTTCCGCCCGTATGGGCACTTGCCAGTACCCAGCCTTCAGGTCGAGCGTACTGAAGACTTTCGCGCGGCCGAGTCCGGCTACGGCGGCGTCGACGCTGATTTGAGGTGGGGGTGAGCTGATCGTGATCGCGTTTAGCGGCCGAAAATCGACGTAGAAGCGTAGCGAACCGTCTTTCTTTGGGGCTAATACGACGCAAGCATTGTAATGACTGTTGGACGGCTCGACTACCCCGTCGCGAAGCATGTCCGCCACTTGCTCCCGGATGGCCCTCTGCTCCCGGAACCCGTAGCCTCTCGGGGCCTCGTGTACTGGGTTGTCGTGTGTGGTCGGGATGTGGTGTTCGGTGATGGTGGTGCGTTTCAGTGGGTCGGCTACCGCGAAGACGTCCTGCCTTTCTGCCAACACGCGTTCCACTGCTGCTCGGTACTCGTGGGGGACGTTGTGGCGTAACTGGTCTAAGGTTACTTTCTCCCCCTGACTCTCGGGGGTAGTGCCTATGGCGTACACCGTGAGCCGCTCGCGGGTGCCAATGTAAACTCGTCTGGGTTTCATTTCGATCACCGCATCTTGTCTCGCTAACCATGGTTGGCCTAGTACTATCCCTTCGTGTAAGTCCTCTACCACTAGGGCGGTTACCGTGGTGACATCGTCCCGAATGCGTACCTCGAGTTCGGCTTGCCCCACTGTCCTTCCCGGTTGCGTGCTGGTTGCTAACCGTAACTCGGCTTGGTGGGGCTGCAGCGCGCTGGGGGGTACCAGGTAGGGGGCCACGAACACGTGGCTCGCGCCCGTGTCTACCAGGGCCGCCGTGGGTTGCCCGTTGACTTCCACTGGGATACGGAGTAGGCCGTCGCGAGGGCGGACTAGCTGGTTTATCTGCGGTGTGGCTGCTTCCGCGGCGGGTGTGGGTTGGCTCGGGTTACTCGGAGGCGCGGGTTTTACCGCCGTGCCCCCGGGTGGGCGTTTCCCGACGTGTTGGTGAAGGGTGGTGTTTGCCGGCGTGGGCAGTCGACATGCCAGTGGCGGGTACCTGCGGGGCAGCCCAACTGGCATCGCGGTAGTGGGGGTTCCTGCTGTGTCGATGACCCATCGGGCCTACCAGGTGGTGGTGCGTCCTCGATGGCTCGTCGCGGGCGGTCGGGTGGGTAGCCCCCTGCTTCCCGGTTCTGGACGCTGGCTATTCTCTGACCCATTGGGCGTCTGGCCAGGTCCCGGTCGGTGTTCGGGGGGTCGTAGTGTCGCAGTCCCCGGATGTTCCGTTCCGTGTCTATGGCTTGTCGGACGTAATCCTCGACTTCCTCTGCGCGGTAACACCGCATGAACGGTTGCAGTTCATTGTGTAGGAGGGTGGTAATGGTTGCGAGCGCGGTGGCTGGCGCGGCGCCGGGTGCTACTCGATTGAACAGTTGCATTTTCTTGGCCAGAAACTGCTCGACGGGTTCGCCGTCGCGTTGGCGTTCGCCATAGAACTGTGTCGTGCATTGGACCAGTGCGTGTTCCGTGTCAAATCGGCGGTTGAATGACGTGGCAAACTCCTCCCAGGGCATGCCGAAGCATCCCCAGATGTTCCACCATTGGCGGGCGGTCCCCTTCAACTGTTCGCTCGCTCGCCCCGACCATTCATCGGTCGGTATTCCGGACCGTGCCAGTCTAACCTCGCAGTGTGTTAGGAAGTCTCTGGGTACTTCGTGCCCTATTCCGCTGAACTCGGGTAGTGCTAACTTCCCTGTGTAGCACGGGTTGCGTGTATGCATCCCCGTGTTTGGTCCGGTGATTGCGCTTGGTGGTGGGATGTATTTGGGTGCCAGATTGGTCCGGGCACTCGTGAGGCCCATAGTCGGTAGTATGCCTCCCAGTGTGACGTTAGCTTGTGCCTCTGTCTTAAGCGGTGCCCATGACCACGGTAATTGGGTGTGCGGCTCGCCGAGTAACGTCTCGCTCCAGGGCTTGCCCCAGGTCTGTTCGGTGACGTTGTCCCGGGTGTTCGCGCATTGGCATGTCCTGTACCACGGCAGTGATCCCGTCAATAGGTCTATTTCCCTTGGTAATAGGCAACGCGTGCACACGAGGTCTGTAGGTGGTGCCTGCATGTTGAGCTGTATGTTGTACGTTCAAGTTCGCCGTCTGTGACGGGCTGTTCGTAGTCTGGGCGCGTGTTGTAGCGCGCGGGTTTGAGATCGGCGGCGGGCAGGTGCCCGGACAGCCGCACAAAGAGGAGGCGAAAACGGTCCGCGCGGAGTGGGGGTATCGGGATGGTTGCCCGAAGCGGAGAGCGTGTAGCGGGGTGACGAGGTGGGGGTAGGTGCCCGGACAGCCGCACAAAGAGGAGGCGAAAACGGTCCGCGCGGAGTGGGGGTGGTGACGTCGCTCCGTTGCTCGCCTCGCCGTGATGACGTGCGGGGGTGGGGGTGGTTGGAGTGTCCTTTGTCCGCTCGCCTCGTCGCGCCGGTCTGTCTGGCCTTCGACCCTTCCTGTGTCCAAAATGGCCGTTTCGTGTCTCCGCTGTCGCCTGTTGGTGAATTTATTTCGAAAATGTCCAGAAGTGAAAAAAAAAAATTTTTCACGTTATTTTCTGCCCCACGCAGCGGGCGCCAAATGCCGTCGTCCGGGGTCTCGGGCTCGAGTCCCGGTGTGGCTCCTAGTGGGAAAAGGCGGTTCTTGATCTATGTTGTCCGGGTGGGCGCCAGACTAGCTCGTTTCTAGTCGTGAATTTGGGGTCGTGGATGTATGTGCCCCTGCGTGGCCCACTAGGGCCGGCGGCGGTGTTGCGTGAGATGATTTTAAATAAGAGACGTGGAGTTGAGGTGGTGGTGTCGTACCTTTTATTCAGAGGAGCGAGTCGTACACAATACAACACTCTACAGAGGTCCCCGGGGGGTTTTTACTTGTTATTCCGTGGCGCCTTATTGTTTGTGTTCCGCGTTACGTGGCCTCGGATGCTGTTATGTCTCAGACGTCTCACTGGGTACGTAGTTAACGTAATTTCGTAACACAAAGGCGGGACACAAAATACACTGAATTAAGGGGGCGCGTACAGGTTACGTGGCACTCGTTACTCGGGTAACGTAAGTTAGCAATACAAAATACGGGATACAAAAATACACTGAATTAAGGGGGTGCCACAAGTTACGTACTCGTTATTCGGGTAACGTACGTTAGCAATACAAAACACGGGATACAAAAATACACTGGATTAAGGGGGCGCGCACAAGTTACGTGGCACTCGTTACTCGGGTAACGTAAGTTAGCAGTACAAAATATGGGATACAAAAATACACTGAATTAAGGGGCGGGCGATTGGAGACGGCCAATCCCGTATGCAAATGTCTCGGCGCGGGTGTTGTGCCCACTGTGGTGAAACACGCACCGCAATTAAGTTTGTCCAAGTTCCCTTGCGGGTTTGTGGTCAGCGCCGTGCGCGTGACCTTAAACAAAGTTCTGTACGTTGCGGGAGACGGCCCGTGCCGTATGCTGAAGAGCAGCCCCACTGACCAAGTGTGGTGCGGGGTGTCCTTAAGTTGATGCGGCCGGTTCCGCCACAACGTCCCCCACGAGTACCGAGCAGCAGTGAAACGCGTGTTGGCAGAAAGGCAGGACGTCTTCGCGGTAGCCGACCCACTGAAACGCACCACCATCACCGAACACCACATCCCGACCACCCACGACAACCCAGTACACGAGGCCCCGAGAGGCTACGGGTTCCGGGAGCAGAGGGCCATCCGGGAGCAAGTGGCGGACATGCTTCGCGACGGGGTAGTCGAGCCGTCCAACAGTCATTACAATGCTTGCATCGTATTAGCCCCAAAGAAAGACGGTTCGCTACGCTTCTGCGTCGATTTTCGGCCGCTAAACGCGATCACGATTAGCTCACCCCCACCTCAAATCAGCGTCGACGCCGCCGTAGCCGGACTCGGCCGCGCGAAAGTCTTCAGTACGCTCGACCTGAAGGCTG
The DNA here is from genome assembly GCF_032445375.1 of Bacillus rossius redtenbacheri. Taxonomy (NCBI): domain Eukaryota; kingdom Metazoa; phylum Arthropoda; class Insecta; order Phasmatodea; family Bacillidae; genus Bacillus; species Bacillus rossius. The sequence goes on along the minus strand of NW_026962011.1, from coordinate 27,719,500 downwards.
GGTACTGGCAAGTGCCCATACGGGCGGAAGACAGGGGGAAAACCGCGTTCACGATACCAGACGGGCGGAAGTTTCAATTTCGCGCCATGCCTTTTGGGCTAAAGTGCGCACCGGCCACGTTCCAGGGAATGATGACCCGAGTGTTGGAGGGGTACCTGGGCCGGTTTGAGATCGCGTACCTCGACGATGTGATCGTCTTCTCCGAGACGTGGGAGGACCAAGCCAGACACCTGGCGCTGGTCCTAGAACGCTTGGCCACACACCATCTCACGGCCGCACACCACAAGTGTCATATCGGGACCCAGGAGGTCGAATTCCTGGGCCACCTAGTAAGCGCGGCTGGCAACCGACCCCAACCCGTTCACTTGCGCAAGATCGCTGAAGCGGCACCACCGCGGACGAGGAAGCAACTCCAACGGTTTATCGGCCTGGTGAACTGGCTCAGGGGGTACATCCCCGACTTCTCCCGTACCATCGCACCACTTACCGACCTCCTGTCACCACGGGCACGGTACCATTGGGGCGAACCCGCGCAACGCGCCTTCGAAGAAATAAAAGCCGCCTTCACTCGCTGTCACACCCTCACACGAGTAGACCCCGGACGCCGCCTCTACCTTCAGACCGACGCCAGCGCACTCGGTGTGGGCGCGGTGCTTTTTCACACGGACCCGAACGGGGTCCGCGAGGTCATCGACTACGCTAGCGCGAAGCTCGGACCGGCCAAACGCCGGTATCACAGCAACGAGCAAGAGTGCCTAGCCGTAGTCTGGGCCATGAAAAAGTACCGGCCCCACCTGGAGGGGAAGTGCTTCACACTGAGGACGGACAACAGCTGCCTCACCTGGCTGCGTACGATGCAGGGGCGGAAAGGCAAACTCATACGATGGGCGCTATTCCTCCAGTCGTTCGACTTCGACGTCGAGCACGTTCCCGGCACGGAGAACCAGCTCCCCGACTTACTGTCGCGGGAACCCGACGACCGAACAGAGCTGACGGACGAGGACGACTGGGAGGAGATTCTACCCCCGGACACACCACACGGACACGCATCGCACGACTCGGCATGCGCGCGAATCACGGCCGACGCGGACGGGGACGAAGACCCACCCAACACCGTGGCCGACGTCCAGGACCGGGTACGTCGAGCACAGGAAACGTCAATAGACGCGGCAAGACGCCGCCAGCAAGCGACCACCGGACACGAGGCGTGGCGCGTGCAAGACGGCCTGATTCAGACTCACACACCCGGACACCAGGAAGACTGGAGGACCTACGTCCCGACGGAAGCCCGAGAAGCGGTCCTTCGGTTCTTCCACGACCACGACCTCGCTGGACACCCGGGGACCGATCAGACACGACGAGAAGTCACCCGGCACTACCACTGGCCCCGCGTCACGTACGACGTACGTACGTGCGCGAATGCGAGGTCTGTCAGGCGAGGAAAGCGAGGCGGCGTGACGGCGAGGAGCAACAGCGACCCAGGGAACCCACCACCGCCTTCCAAACGATAGCCTTAGACGTAATGGGCCCCTACCCCCGCACGCCGCGCGACAAACGCTTCCTCCTCGTCGTGACGGACCTCTTCACGCGGTGGACGGAGGCGTATCCATGCGGGAACGTGCGCACACCTACCATCATCAGCCTGCTGACCAGGGAATTCCTGTCCCGTTGGGGATACCCCCAGTCGGTGTTGACGGACAACGCCAGTCAGTTCCTGGGGCGACATTGGAAGGGCTGGTGCGACGAACACCAGATCGAGCACCACACGACGCCCGCCTACCACCCGAGAGCGAACCTGACAGAGCGCCGGAACCAGGAACTGAAGGCACAGCTCCGAATCCGGCTGGGGGCAGACCACACGCAGTGGGACCTGCACGTGGCTGACGCCCTCTTCTGTGTACGACGCCGCACCAACGCCGCAACCGGCCGCACACCGGCCGAAATGATACAGGGCCACAACCTGCCCTTACCGGGAGAATGGGCCACACACGGCACTCCACACCCCGACGAGACGACGGAGGAACGCGACCAACGACGGGTGACTCTGCACGACGAGGCAAGACGTAGGCAGGAGAGGTACGCCAACCGGATCACCCCAATCACAGATCATCCTCCACCCGCCGTGCAGGTCGGCGATCAGGTGTTCGCGCGACTACACCCACTTTCAGCCGCACCCCGCAACTATTGCGCGGGCCTGGCCCCGCGCTGGGGCGGGCCATACACAGTACGGCGACGACTAGGCAGGACGACGTACTTAGTCTGCACGGAGGGACGGCGCCTGAAAAAGGTGCACAGGGACGACATCCGGCTCACCGCCGTGCCTGGGGAGAGGAACCCAGACGGGGACGCAGGACTCCCCACTCCGGACGACAACGGACGCCGTACGCCGGAGAGCGACGCCGTCCAGGAAGAGGACAACTCGCCAGAAGCGACCCCCGCTAGGAGCCGACCCGAACCGCGCCCATACCGCACCCTAGTGTTCACGAACACCACGTCCAACAGGCCCCGCGACGAACTTGCATACACGCCCGGGACATCTCCCGCAGAGGCCGCGTCAGGCGACGAGGCGAGGCCACGACCACGGCGGTGGCGGCGCCCGCCCACGTACCTCGACGATTATGCCCTTAGCATGGCCACGGGGGACACCGGGGGCGACCCCGCCCACGACGTGCCAGACGAACCAGAAGAGGTCCACGAGAACGCACCGGAGACGGCAGTGGTACCCTGGGAGGGAAGCGGGGTGTACGAGAGCCCCCCACCGCAATGCTACCCACGGGGCGATGAAGCAGAGGCCGTGGAGATCGCCGAGCTGTCGCAACAGCATAGGTCAATCCGATGCGGGCAACGACGACGGGCCAACGCCGATCGTCACGCAACCCGGAGAGACCGACCCGGAGATCGCCGCCTCAGCATCAGCCGCCATACCCGAACGGGAACGGACTCCGTACCAGTCCACGAACTGTCAACCGCCGCCGAAGGAGGACCTCCGCGGACCGGAACATCGACTGGGGACAAGCGAACCCGCCAGCGAGCCCGCAGAACGACCCCGACGGGCCCACAGACCTCCAGTTCGCCTGGCCGACTTCGACCTGGGAACAGGGCGCAGGGCCTGTCAGCCACAAGGCTACCTCGACGAGTCAACCCCCGGATGTTCGGCGTGGGACGACCCGGGACAGGTGCTCGGGCCCTACCAACTGCGGCCACCGCGAGCACCACCCGGGTGGAGCTGTTGCCGGAGCTAGGAGGCGCCACGACGCCGCCCCCGGCACGCCTGCCACGACGGCAACCGGGGCGGCGCGCACGTTGGCCCAGTCGGCCACGTTCACCAGGTCCAGTGCGCTGACCCTATCAGCCGCTGACCCCACCCAGACGCCACGACGCCGCCCCCGGCACGCCTGCCACGACGGCAACCGGGGCGGCGCGCACGTTGGCCCAGTCGGCCACGTTCACCTGGTCCAGTGCGCTGACCCTATCAGCCGCTGACCCCGCCCAGGCGCCACGACGCCGCCCCCGGCACGCCTGCCACGACGGCAACCGGGGCGGCGCGCACGTTGGCCCAGTCGGCCACGTTCACCAGGTCCAATGCGCTGACCCTATCAGCCGCTGACCCCACCCAGACGCCACGACGCCGCCCCCGGCACGCCTGCCACGACGGCAACCGGGGCGGCGCGCACGTTGGCCCAGTCGGCCACGTTCACCAGGTCCAGTGCGCTGACCCTATCAGCCGCTGACCCCACCCAGACGCCACGACGCCACCCCCGGCACGCCTGCCACGACGGCAACCGGGGCGGCGCGCACGTTGGCCCAGTCGGCCTTGATCACCAGGTCCAGTACGCGGAGCCAACCAGCTGCTGAGCCGCGAACCACGCCGGGATGGAGCGGCCGGAGCTAGGGGTGGCCCCATGTTAGCGGGACCATAAGCGGCGCAAGGTCGGGCTTCACAGGGGGGGGGGCGTTTGACGTCGTCTGGCCGACGACCACCCCAGAGCCCGACCTGCACCCGCCAGTATACGCTCCCGCTAACAGAACACACCCCTGGCCATGGCCCACCCGAGTCAGGCGACCGGAACAGCAATCAAAGACAAAGCCGCGGAAACCTGAGTAGACAAGAGAAGAACCGTACCCATTCCTCCTAAAACATTAAATTAGGATTTTAGCGACAATAAAATCTCTTCCAGACACACCCGTTTGGAGTCTAGCGTAATGAGGTCACGCCTGGCGCGAGAGAGGCCGAGCCTCCCTCAGACGCCATGCCAGTTCGGCAGTTCAGCGCAGCTCATGGACCGGGGCGGACCTACGTCCCACGGAGAGGCAACATCCTTTGTCTACATTGAAAGTAACGTCCGGTAAATATAGTCACTAATTAACCAAACCCCTTTTATTACTTAACCTCTCCGTGAGTACCCGGTCCCTTTTTACGGTCCAGGACCTAATCCGGCCGCATCAACTTAAGGATACCCCGCACCACACTTGGTCAGTGGGGCTGCTCTTCAGCATACGGCACGGGCCGTCTCCCGCAACGTACAGAACTTTGTTTAAGGTCACGCGCACGGCGCTGACCACAAACCCGCAAGGGAACTTGGACAAACTTAATTGCGGTGCGTGTTTCACCACAGTGGGCACAACACCCGCGCCGAGACATTTGCATACGGGATTGGCCGTCTCCAATCGCCCGCCCCTTAATTCAGTGTATTTTTGTATCCCGTATTTTGTACTGCTAACTTACGTTACCCGAGTAACGAGTGCCACGTAACTTGTGCGCGCCCCCTTAATCCAATGTATTTTTGTATCCCGTGTTTTGTATTGCTAACGTACGTTACCCGAATAACGAGTGCCACGTAACTTGTGCGCACCCCCTTAATTCAGTGTATTTTTGTATCCCGTATTTTGTATTGCTAGCTTACGTTACCCGAGTAACGAGTGCCACGTAACCTGTACGTGCCCCCTTAATTCAGTGTATTTTGTGTCCCGCCTTTGTGTTACGAAATTACGTTACCTACGTACCCAGTGAGACGTCTGAGACATTACAGCATCCGAGGCCACGTAACGCGGAACACAAACAATAAGGCGCCACGGAATAACAAGTAAAAACCCCCCGGGGACCTCTGTAGAGTGTTGTATTGTGTACGACTCGCTCCTCTGAATAAAAGGTACGACACCACCACCTCAACTCCACGTCTCTTATTTAAAATCATCTCACGCAACACCGCCGCCGGCCCTAGTGGGCCACGCAGGGGCACATACATCCACGACCCCAAATTCACGACTAGAAACGAGCTAGTCTGGCGCCCACCCGGACAACACAGATCAAGAACCGCCTTTTCCCACTAGGAGCCACACCGGGACTCGAGCCCGAGACCCCGGACGATGGCAAGTTTTAGTCATAGAGTTTCAACTACATAGATATACATATTAAATCCAAAGTGTTATCAAATAATAGAAATATATACATGGAACGAAGAAATATAAATTAAAATAAATTATAACTTAATCTGGGCTGGAAATATACATAGTTGCAGTACACTGGTATAAGCCCTGCACCGGAAAAAGGTCACGGGGGCACGCGGGGAGAGGAAAGAGGTTTTAGTGAATTATAATATTTACCAGAATGACGAATCAGAAGCACAAAAGTTGACGTCTTCCCGCGGGATCACACGTCCGCCCCGGCCCGTGAGTAAAACTCTACTGCCGCTTTGTGCCGGCTTGGGAGAGGAGGACGCGTCATGACGTGTCAAACTTTCTAATGCGCCGTTATTCCAATTTTATATTCATAATTAGTCATTATTATTGATAGGTCACTCGTATCGTAATGACATCTGTCTGAATTAGTTGGCGCAAGGCGTATAATAATAATACATAACAAAATATAGATTAATTATATTTGAAAATAAAAAGTCAAGCTGGAGACTTTCTGTCACTTGTCGACTACTTCAGTGGTTATTTGCAAGTAAAAACAGGGAGGTAAATTATATAGGTTAACACTGTGGTTAATTATTGGCGAAAAATATACATAAATTAATTTGTTGTAGTGCGGCGGAGGGATATGCCACACCAGTCGCGTAGCCAGGATTTGTGTATGGGGGGTGTTAAGAAGCATGCCCCCCCCCCCCCCCGCATTAAAGCCGTGGTCCGGGGGTCCTCCCCCGGGAAAATTTGGATTTTAAGGTGTAAAATAGTGCTATTTTAGCAGTTTTCGGTTCTTAAATTTAAATATTGTAATAATAAAAATTTTATTAATTTTAATATGAAATTTGTTTGAGTGATGAATAAGAAATTAATTAAAGATTTGGTGCTAAGGGGGGGGGTTTGAACCCCTAAAACCCCCCCCTGGCTACGCCCCTGTGCCACACCCGGCCAGATCCTTCCGCCGGCGCAGCACTCGTTGCATGGCGTTCGCCTCGTCGCACGAACTACACTTTGCTGCGCGCACGTGCGCGTTCGGTGCACACTCTTTTGCGAGACGATGAGGCATAGCGGTCTATGCGACATAGAGGAGCATTGGCGGTCGGCGTCAGTATGATATGCACATCAGTCCGTATTGATTTCGGCACACGTGGTGTACATACAATTAATGATATCAGGCATTTCAAGTTTTTAGTTATACATAGTTATAATGCATTATTTAGCTGTTGGACAAAAAAATTAAATTTTAATTTTTAGTTCATTCAGTTATAAAAGTTTTTGTTTTAGTTTTTTTAAACTTTAAGTTTTTTTCTAATATATATGAGATTTTGAATTCTTAGCCCAATGTTCGTATAAATAATAAAATAATAAAATTGGGATTATCATTGATTTTTCGCTCAACCTTTGTTCATTCTGTAGTTCACTTACGGATTACCGCAATGAACACTTTGATCAAAGATTAAAGATTTAAATTATTAAACACAGCATTTAAACCTGGGATGTGTGAAATATATTTTAAAAATAATTTCCTACGAAATATTACTATATATTTAAAAGTTATTTCTTTTATAGTAATTATTTTTTACGTAATATGAAATAATAATTTATTTCCCGCGTAAACACTATTATGCACTTTCTGCGGTGTTTACATTATAGGGCACTTCAACCAAAATTTAAGCGAAGTGTTTGCTTGTGTTTGTGAATGTAACTAAAACGTAAACTATTAAATGATATAGGTACAGTAGTGTGAAGTATTACTGTATTTTAGAAGATGACGTAAGTTTATGAAAATTTCATACATTTTTCGTTAACAATAAATTCGTGATGGCTATGAGACAGTAAGGTATACATGAAAATTTACTTTCTAATTTAGTCTTGTTTACAGTTTCGATACATTAGCTATCATGCAACAAATAACTAAAATATAATGACACAAATAAAATAATCCAAATTTTTATCATTTATTCATCATAACTATCAAAAATTTTGAATCGAAAATTGGGCGATGTCTTAGTGTAGTTTCGCCTGTGCAGTAACGTGAAAATACTGGCTCGTTTGTAGTGCTCAAAAACGCCATTTGATAATATTCTTGCATCGCAGCTTTTCCGTGAAGTTATAATATATGTTCAAAAATACTTATTTCGAACACAAGAGAAGTTCCTGTATTTAACTTAAAACAGTGTCTTAATATTCCTACTGGTTTCTGAGAAATTAAAATTTTTAGCTTACATTTAAATACCTGTGCATTTATTTGGCTGTTGCCATTGTTTTTTTTACTGATTGTAGTTTATATATTTGGTAGCCTGTGCAGATATGTGGCCCCCACCATTGTGTATTACCGCAGCACCTTTATTCCTTGGCCTTCTATGTATAAGTGTGTGTATATTTTGTATTTGGATTTTGTGATGCAGTGGAAGGTAAATAGAAACTTTGCACTCAAACCCAAATGTCAACCCTAGACAAAAAATTTTTTAGCAGGATGGTGACGTGAAGTGATAACTTGTTACGTGTAACAGCATGTAACATGACGTACAAGAAAAAATTATTACGTTTCATATATGTAATGACAAAAAATTCCTATCAAGTGTTGACACTTAGGTTTGAATGCACAGTACGGACACACTTTTATTTTTATTTTTATTTACCTTCCATTGCATCAAAATATCCAAATACAATATATATATGTTCTTAATGGAACACCACAGGATTGGCAATGCAATTAAAGCATATCATGGCGACGGTCGCTTCACTGCATAGGCTATCTAATGTGACCTACAAACGGAAATTTCTCAGATACCAGTAGGAATTAAGAAATGCTGTTTTCAGGGTAGATAAAGGATTGTCTCCAGTTTTCAAAAAAAGTATTTTCAGAATTTTATTATTGCTTCTCGGAAGAGCTGCTCTGTCAGAATATTGTTAATTATCGGACGTCGCAGCTTTTTAGAATGGAAAGAAAAAATCTGAAAACATGGTTTTCACTTATTACACAACACCTAAATTTACTCTGAAGGGATAGTTTCTTAATTCCTACTAGTTTGTGAAAAAAATAATAGTTATAGCTTACATTACCATACCAGCATCGGATGTTGCGGCTTCAGGGAACAGAACGCATATAAAAACGGAAAAATCTTTTTCAAGTAATAGAGACACTCTAAATGTACCCTGACAACATGGTTTTTTAATTCCTACTGGTTCGTGAAAAATAACAATTTAAAACTTGCATTACAATACCTGTGTTTTCACACTGCTGTCGCCATTCATTGTTTACCAGTGATAGTGTATCTCTTTATTTAACACAGCTGTAGCCAACTATGGAGAATTAAAAATATGCTAATTCTTCCATTTCATATACTTAAGTTTATCCCTGAATCCTGGTGACTTGATCTTGGTGGCATGATCCTGTTGGCTTAATCCTGTGGTAACTTACATGATGCTTGCTGTTTTAGTTCAATATGTCGAAAGATCCTTTACATAAAAAAAATTGTCATATAATAATGAATTATGATCGTAAGTTGATTAAAAAAGATTTTTTTTTTTCAATCTACAATCATAATTCTTTCTTATTTAGTAATTTATTTTATGTGCAGGATCTTCTGACGTACCAAACTAAAACAGCAAGCATCATGTACCACAGGATGAAGCCTACAGGATCATGCCATCAGGATCCAGGGATAAACTTAGCTGCATGAAACACCAGCAATAATGAACACAGAATATACAATGGCTGTGCAGCAATCAGGTCCCGCAAGATTTGAACCACGTGCCTGGGCTGCTACATCATTCTCTCTCCCTCTCCCCCTGCATGTTGTGTTTGCTCAGTTCCCCCCCCCCCCCCCCCCCCCCCCCCCCCCCCGAGGTTGGCACACGTGCAGTAACATGCGCGTAGTCTGTTTAAGACTTGAATTGCCTGGTCTTGAGGCTGATCGTCATTGTAGTTTGAGGTAGTAGGTACTTCTACGATAGGCCGAGTGACGGAACTCGGGGGGGAAATGTAAGTGTTTTGTTGCCTTGTGCAGGTTAGGCGGTGGCGCTGATCATAATATAGTTTATATTCCTCTCTATTTACCTTTATTTTTTTTTTTCAAAATTCCTTTTTGGCCGACACCCTGGATATTATGTTCGGGTTTAGCTTAGTTTGTGCATGTCATTTGTTTTTGGTTTTTGATTATGTTTAACTTTGTAGTTTTGCCCTGCGAGGTTGTCGCGTCCGTGATCACTCTTTTTTTTTGTGACAATTTTGTTTTATGCTAAATTCAGAGTTCCCCCATAGGCTTAGATGGAAATTTGCCTTTTATTTAAAGTGTTTTGGTATGAATCTTAATGTATGTCATTTGTCATCTGTGTAGCCTTGGGCCGAGCCCCAGTCTACAAATCTAAATAGACCTTTACGCTGCATGTTTTTCCACTGCTAGCTATTCCTTGGTATTCTTACCTTAGCAACTCATTATGTGTTTTGAAAATTGCGTTAATTATAAATCCCATTAAGACACGATCGTTTAATCATGTTAGTAAGTTTTATTATATATATATATTATATATATTATATATATATATATACATACACACACACATACACACACACACACATATATATACACACACACACACATGCATACATACACCTTTAAATTTATAATCAAAATGCTCGTGTGCGTGCAACCTCTTTTTTTATAATTGTATTTACCAATTATACTATATATTTGATGCATATTTCTGTGTTAAAGGCATTTTGTTTGGTAATTTTTGTTACCGTATTATGGCACAAACTTTTATAACCTTAGATGTATTTTAAGCTATCTGCAGTTAATCATTTATGCTTTGTTTGGCAGTTTGTTATAAAATTTCGATGATTTATTTCCGTTAACATCCATTGTGGGTCTGACTTTATTAAAGCCATCCACACACTGTAACACATGATTTTCAGTTTTATAGTTTTTATTCACACCCATCCACTGTCCACTGTATAATAGAATACAGCTTGGTATTTTGTCCCGGCAGTTGAGAGCCATGTCCATAACCCGACTTGTGTAGGCGTCGTTAGGCTTTCAGCTGTAATCAAAGAATTCTCTGGAAAGACTGCAAAATTTATTGTACTTCAGTGCACAGCTTGAATTCCTCACAGAAAATGAACGACGTTAACAATTCAATTCACATTTTAGGCTCCCATTAGACTCATTCATTACAATGTCACTTAAAATAGTACATACCTACTTTAAATGCAATGTAACAAACCAAACATTTCGTAATACAATTACATACTTATTCTAGTAAAACAATAAACTTGAAATAGAAGCATTAAAAATTCCTTACAACTGCAATACAGTCATTTAAACAAATTCCATTATTACAACAGCTACATTGACTCAAGTTCTCAAAAAAAAAAACTACACTGGTAAATATAAACAATATATGTCGGCGATTGCGTGAATACATAACTGTTATTTTTTCACAATTCAGTAGGAATTAAGAAACCTTCCTTATAGGGTTAATTCAGGAACATCTCTAACTCTAATATATGGAAAATATATTTATCGGGGGTAAATGAATGTTAGCAGCAGCGTAAAAGCACAAGTATTGTAATGTAAGATATAAAATTTAATTTTTTAACAAACTAGTAGGAATTACGAAACCATTCCTTGGGAGTAAGTTTAGCGACGAGTGTAGTGTGTGAAAACCATGTTTCCCGATTTATTTTCTTTCTGTTCTAAAAAGCAGCAACCTAAGATAATTACTCACCATTTTCAGATTTTCTTTTTTTTTTTTTGCGGAAAAGCCGCCAGCACACACAATCTTAAAGATTTTTTTGTCTAGCACTACAGTTGTTTTGTGCTTAGCCTGAATCCAAAGTATTTTGAAATTATAACCAGATTCTGAAAAACCATCTAGTAGAGAGATCCACGAAGTTGAGGGAAATTGGGGGTAAAATCTCTTAACAACGAGAAAAATATTGATGAGAAAACTGCAGCAAGTATCTTTGATATGTCATTTAATAGCTGTTGCTACATGTGAGGTTCTGATTGTAATGTCCCTGTCATTATTGAAGCAAGCTGTTTGCAATCACAGTAGGGACTCCGCACAGCACGCCTGCATTACTGTACAGGCGAATGTTAAAATTGTTAATGGCATGTGAAGTTCTTGAAATATATGTATGCGCGTGCCCAGAAAGATTAGAAATAAAACAAGGAACTGAATAAATCTATTTTTGGGTGTTTCTTTTTTGTTTGAGTTACTTACCCTCAGTAAACAATTACCAAATAAATTTAGGGGTATTTATTCTGTATCACATGTCCTTGTTCCTGATGGCATCATCGTGTATATATTGATCCTGTGGTACATCATGCTTGCTGTTTTAATTTAGTACATTGAAAAATCCTGGCCAAACAAAAACTTGAATATCACAATACAACAAACAAATTATTTCACATCTTGTGGAAATTTTTCTTTGGTACATATTTAACTTACAATCATAATTTATTGTTATGTCACAAGTTTTTGTTATGTCCAGGATATTTCGATGTACTAAGTTAAAACAGCAAGCATGTGCCATCAAGATCAAGGGATGAGATTGTATACGTGATATGGAACTGTCACTTATGCACCCACAAGCATAGTGGAAGCAGAAAGAAGTAATGAATGTAGTGAGTATTGAGGCTATAACTTCTCCCACCCGAATGCACAGGTGCTAGTTAAATAGTTATGTTTGCTACCTATGAAAAATAAATAATTTATAAGCTCTAAATTACTTTGTGATAAAGAATATTGTAAGGTATAAAATATGTTAAAATTTCATTTTAAAAGGTTATTCTGAATGATAGCACTTTTCTAAAATGGAAAATAAAAAAATTTCAAAATCCTTTTTTTACTTCTTGAAATGTTTTTGAGTTATTCTCTAAGAGGGTGTTATGATCCTTCAAGAAGTTTTTCAGTAGTTAATAGTTTTAATGTATGGTATATTACAAATATTGTAATATTGTAAGAAAGATAGCTCAGGTTGGGTTAGCAACATTTATACAGCAATGCTCATTTGACATAAATGGGTGGGTAGAACCTCGAATAAGCAAAAACATAGGATAAAAAGGATGTGTTATGAATAAATCTATTAAATATCAAAAGGTGTTATAATTTTACATAATACGTCCTTAATATCAAAAACAACAGAGAAATTTAACTAATAAATGAACTTAAAATTACAAATTTGTCTGAAGTTAAATTCAGTACCTAAAAAGTTCAGTCCTATAATTCACAGAGATTTCCTGGGATGTCGGTGAAACGTCAGATACTACGGAATATCAAGACAATCGAAGGTCAGATAAAAGAGAGTCAAATGTAATATAAAATAATTAGAACAGTTGGTTAGGAATCACTAATTTGAAATGTATCAGATTTTATCTAACTAACCTTCTTTGCTGTTTCATAGAATTTTTAGTGTATCTTAACCAACCACTCACACAATTTCAAAGTATTGTAACTAATGTAGCTAACTAAACCAACAACTGTTAACACAGTTTTGCAGTATTTTTCATGTAGCTAAGTTAACCTAACCAACCATTGTTACATTTTATGCCTTCAAAATGTCAAACAACTTGAAGTATCACAACGCCCTCTTAGAAAATGACTTGAAAAGTAATAGGAAACTCTTTTTCTCATTTAAATTTGTTATGCATAATTGTCATCAGTGAGCATGTTTAAATTCATAATTCCCACCCACCCACACCTTCTGCACAGTTCATGCCACCTCTCTTTTCACCATTTATGCTGCTCTCGAGAAGGTGCAGAAGTTGTAGATGTGCACCCTCCAGTAGGACGTGAGCACTGCTCCCGGTAGCTGCTTGGCTGCAGAAGTCGTAGGAGAGACAGCCCACGCGAACCAGGCCACAGTGTTTGTGTGCAAGCTTGCACTTATCAGCCAACATGTGGATACCAGTCTATGAATAAGTTTATTGAAGAATTACACATTGTAATCAAATTACAGATTGTGTTTTCAAAAAGACAATTCAGCATGGATGTATAAGAAAATTTTAAAATTTGACTTTGAGGCTACTGCAGATACGAGTTCTTGTGAGTTTTTTCTAAGCTTTTAGGTGACATTATGTACCAACTATGAACAGCTGTGGGGATGTTTTAAGTCCTGTCTGATCCTGTCGAAGGTAGAATTTCAATAAATACCACACTTTTAGAAGAAAACTTCCAGAAAGAGACACCAATTGCCAATATGACAGTTTTACTATATCATTAGACATGTCTCTTAGGATGGTAGGTTGTTATTTTCTTTCAGAAATAAGTTCTCGGACATGTTGGAAAAGAAACGTCAGTATAACTTATATTTATGAGCTCTCATGGATCTTGAAATTGCTTGGCTTTTGGGCTCTAGCCACGTAGAAGGTGAAGATGTCACAGACGTTTTGGTCCCCTTGCATTCACCATCTTCAGGGTTCCTGCTACTACGGCTGGATCCACAAGCCAAGCAACTTCAGCCAATGACCATGGAAGCCTGCGATACTCCTTTGATATTTTACTTCTTCACTTTTATTTAAAGCTGAGTCCCCTTACTTCAATATATGCTCTTGAACCATTTTCATGTTGATAAAATAATGTCATTTATATTATAGTATTATGACAGTACATGATTCTTCTTCTATACATTAATAAATTATAAGCTTTGATAAATTCATAAGTGAACTTTTTTTATTTTAGAATTCACTAAAGACAGCAAAAAAAAATTTATTTCACAGAACTATCTAGATAACAATTATATCCAAGGAAAAAGAAATGAATAAACATCGAGATAACTTTAATACTTACAAATTTAAATACAAAACCATTAAACATTGCATCCTTTTACTAACATAAGCACTCAGTTTTAAACATAAGATTTTCAATTCTGAACAGTAGCACTGAACAAAATATGGAATATCCCAACATTTACTGTGACCAGAATCGTTGCATTTAGTTAATTCCAGGGTGTAAGGGTATAAGGAACTACACGTGGTAGGCAAGTTACACTGCTGAATTGCTGCAGATACTTCAGAAGGGGCACAGGTAGAGTGAACATCTCACTGTAGAATAGTGCTGTTTGAACTGTTCCTCGTCACGCCCAGGGCAACCGGTCCCAGGCAGTGGGGTGGGGTCATGCTGGACCGAGGACTACTGCAGTGACGGCTGTGTTGCAGGTCCATGGTAGAAGGGGTGGTAGAGGAGGACAGCTTCAACAGCACGTCGTACTTCGACAGCCTGAAGCTGAACGCGTCCAACAAGAGCTGGGTGGAGCTCATGGAGGAAGAGGAGATGGAGGACTACAGTCGCGGCCCCTGGGCGCGTCCCGCAGGCACAGAGGAGAACATGGGCATGTCGGAAGTCACGACCGCGATGGACTACAAGCCACCGGGCCCCGGGCCCCACTGCAAGTCCGAGAGCCCTGGGCCCCATTGCAAGTCCGAGAGCCCTGGGCCCCATTGCAAGTCCGAGAGCCCCGGGCCCCATTGCAAGTCCGAGAGCCCCGGGCCCCACTGCAAGTCCGAGAGCCCCGGGCCCCACTGCAAGTCTGAAAGCCCCGGGCCCCACTGCAAGTCTGAAAGCCCCGGGCCCCACTGCAAGTCTGAAAGCCCCGGGCGGAGTGGCGAGCCCGCCGGCCCTAGCCCCGTACTTATCAAGCAGGAGGTGAAGAGCGATGGAGAAGAGGCGGAGGAAGTGGCGAGTGTGAAGTGCGAGGCGCAGGTGAAGCGAGAGCCGTGTGGTGCGGAGGTGAAGACGGAAGAGACCCTGCAGGAGCAGAGTCGCGGCTGCTCGCGGCCGCCAAACAGAGACGACGAGGACGCTAAGGCTTGGAGGCGGGAGCAGGAACTGGGACAGGACGACAAGAGGCGGTGCCGTGGGGACCTCGCGGCCGGGAGCTGGAGGCGGGAGCCGGGGCCGGGACAGGTCGACAAGAAGGAGAAGGATGAGGGCCACCCGGCGGAGCTGCTGTTCAACTTCGAGACTGCGCGCAAGAGGCGTCACCCCAGGAGGAACCCAGACGGTGACGAGGTGCACAAGCAAGGCCCACGCTACTGGGAGGGTCAGAATGCAGCCAAGAAGCAGCGCAGGAACTTAACACACAGGTGAGTTTACTTCTCTCAGCCCATCACATGTCATGCGTGAGCTAGTCATGCATTCTGGAATCACGGTGGCGCTTGAGTCACTAGCTCTGGCCAAATTTTCTCATGCCTAGTTTCTTATGTATTTTATTTATCACAAGTTATATAATAATAATAGCTGTTGAATTGCAAATTATTGTGTTATTATGTAATTTACGTTGATAAATTGGTTTTTCCGCCGCCAGAGAGAATGTGTGAATGTGCAGTTTGCCCTGTCTGCAGGCCGGTAAACACTGAAGAGTCTTTCAGCTTTCATGCATGAGCTGTCCGTAAACCACACGTGCTGTACGTTCCAAGCAGCACTTCGACACGCCACTGGCCGCTCCCCGGCGTACGGATCTCTTGAACAACGTCACAGTAGCACTGCTTCTCCACTAAATAAATAACCCGATTACTATTTATTGCGTGATATAATTCATATAATCACTTACGTAATAAGCGGCTAACAAGTCATTGCGTAATTATATTTTTTTTAAATAATGCAAATTTTCTATAAGTATGAATTTTGTGTGCTATAAAATCAAATTTCATAAAATAACTGTGCAAATCTAGATTCAAAATCAAGATTAACTTAAGACAGTTTATTGACTCTTTGAATAAACTTGATAGTTTGCGTTTACTCAGTATTTACTTTACGTTGTTAACAATGAAATAAACGTTGATCAGAAGCATGCAGTACTTGGACACGAAAATAAAGTTTTGAATTTCCTCATAGAATTAGTGTTGAAACCACCAGTTGTAGCAGGTGTAGCAGAGAGACTGCTCTTCGCAAATGGTATTAGCTGTTACGAGAGACTTCAAATAAAAAATAATTACATTTCTTTTACTTTGGTAAGTTGTCTTCACAATTTTACTGAACTTAATTACCCTACTAACATCACTGGGTAGAATTTAAGATTTTTATGTAGCCCATACAGGACCTCTGGAGGAAAGCAAAAGCAAGAGAGAGAAAAAAGTAAGGACAAAACTGGATCAAAATAATTAAAAGTATCCATATGAAGTTAATAACCAATAAATAGTCAAGAAAGTCATTTAGCTAGACTTACAAAGTAAATGGTACTCTAATCTGCAATCTGCAACTGTTTGAATACTAACAAGGCAATTATAATCAATATTTACATAGAGACTATCACTCAAAGTTATTAAAGGAGTACAAAAGGATAGCCTTGAATGTATTTTACTTACTTATTCGGTCCTTCACATCTGATGTCTTAGACAATGACTCGGCAGCGGTATCCCAATGTGTACCTCGTGAAAGTCTCGTGAGGTTGACGCCGACTCGCGCGTCTCGATACTGGAACTCTATCGTTGTCCAGTAATTGCTGGAACACTGAAGGTTCAGTGGTAGTGACCTTGAAATTTGCTGATCACTTTAGTCCTCTTCTGGTAGTGATGACTGGCCATGGAGTTCACACACAATATTCAACTTCTTCCTTGGAACTATTTCCTTATAATTCTCATAATTTGCAACTGGAATGGACTGTTTTACATTTCTTGAATTACTAATTCAACTGTCAATGGTATTCTGCGATATGATGGTCTTTCTTAAGACAATCAGCCTATCATCTTTTCAAAATAATAAAATATTAGTACACACAATTCTATTAATTTATTAATCATATAACTCAAGTAGGAAGTATGCTCTGCTAATAAAATATATTTATAACGTTCATCGAAAATATTCACCATTTGTAACGAGAAGTCACTGTTGAAGGTGCAGGCTTGACTCTCTTCTTCCTAACAGACTTCATGGCATCGATGGCTGTTAGCTGCTGACCAATCAAATTGTTGGTTAAAAATTTACATTATATTCAAAATAGTTCAATACCATTAACATTTATTTTCAATCTCAGAAATGATAGTACCAAATAGTTTTATAATTAAAACTAAAAATTTGGGAGCTGTTTTCTGCTTAAATCACTAATGACCACTGGCAAAAATGGTAGGATTCCTAGGGGGGCCCGCAGATAACATTGACCATTCCCATCCACAGACGGCCCCCAGGATCTACGCCGTGCTAATGACTGTATTAAAACACGACAGTTATGAAATTATACTGCTTACATACCATACGCCTGATTAGTCTCTATGTTAAAATGAAAATATTTTAGTGCAAAGAGTAAATACATATGATGTTAATTCAGCAAATCCAAAAAAAAAAAAAAAATACAATTGCAAAGAGAATATTACGTTAAACCATAGCACAATTTGAAATAAAACTGCAAAGCATTTAAATAGATGATAAAAACTTCTCCAGGCATGTGATTGGGGTATAGTACATATATCTCACAATTTCAGATATATGATGGGATTGTTCAATGGAAAGATTTAATAAAATGTTAAATATTTATTAACATTAAAATATGTTTACAATCTATTACAGTTAATAGTTTGCAAAGAATCAATTTTGTTGGTCTAGTTATATTTGAATAAATTGTTAAAATTGTTATTAATCTCTGAAGTAAAATCGTAGCTGTATAGATAGTAGGTACTTAAATACAATGCTGCTGAGAAGGTGCCTGCTATGTGCTTCATGTAGTTCAATTTTAGGTAGATTTCAAAGAAAGACTACTCATAGTAGCTATTACTATTGTGCGACTTCCGGAAACTTTTTATATAGTTTTTGTTTCATAGTCGTTAGACCCCAAAACCATCATCTCAAAAGAGTTTGTGTCTTTGTATATGTATAAAATTACATTTTTGTCTAAATATATTTTTGATACAAACCAACCATAACTACAAAGAGTTGAAAAAACAAGTGTTGGAGGACAAAAATAATCATAACTCCCTTCATTGGCACAACATCGAATTCGTTCAAATATTTTGTAAATCTTATCATTTTTATAAAACAAACTAAGTGGTTGGAATAAAAAAAAATAAAACTTCCATACCATGTGCGCTAGCTTATCAGATCTCATTTATTTTAAACTTTCTAAATTTTGTCTAAAATGTTGGCCACACACAGTCCTGAGAGGCGTGGCACTTGTGTGAGAGATGATGATGATGATGATGATGATGATGATGATGATGATGATGATGTCCAGCCAAAAACTTTCTCCTGCATTGAACACCTTCAAACCTTTACCTATAAGCATTAGGCCTCTTATTTGCTAGTCATGGCCGAGAATGTGTTGGTCAAACATGATGAATCCACGTCACCGCTACCGGGTCACGCACTTGGCTCAGGCCGTCGTCACACTTCTCATGTTCACGTGAGTGAGAAGGTAGCGAACAGCAGTGTGTAACGAGTAGCGGAGAGGACGTGAACGCTGGTGGTGGTGCCCAGGGACAGCTCGAGCAGCGGCAGCAGTCACGGCAGCCTCGACACCAAGAAGCAGAGGAAGCCGGTGGAGTACGAGAAGGACCCGGTGATACTGGCTCGCCGCCAGAAGCAGATCGACTACGGCAAGAACACGGTCGGCTACGACAACTACCTGCAGCAGGTGCCCAAGTGAGTGTGTTCGCGTCTCGGTCGCGTGGAGTGTCTGCACTGGGTCCGAGCGCGTACCTTCTCACTGCTAACCCAGCCCTGCTCTGCTGTGCTAGTGTTTCACAAGTTGTTTTATTAGTTTATGGTTAGTGTCTTCAAACAGTAAGCACGTAACACACATTATTTGTGCTTTTTCACAAAATACTCTTTAATAATCCAACTGCAGTAAAACCTCCATTAACGAATATTCTATTTAACGAAAAACCCCATGCAACGAAATAAAATTTTGGTCCCGCCGAACCTCCATAAGATCAATGCTGTTTTAACCTCTAAATACCAAATTTTATTTGTTCCGAAATAGTGAAATTCCCTATACAACGAACTGCCGCTTTTGAAAAACACGCAAAAATAAACATCTCCTACAAGACATCCACTAATTTTTTTGCATTCACTGCTTAAAAATATGTGTGTATAACCTTAAAATAATATGCACCATCGCAGAAGACAATAAATAAACAAAGCATCATGGATAAAACACGTCATGTATACATGCCACACTTTGTTCAAAATGGCAGGTACATTTAGCGCTAGTGGCGGAAACCTCTCGTACCATCGCTCTGGCAAGACGAACAATTAGTATATTTTGCGTTCTTATGGTTAAAGATGCGCACACGCAAATATTTTTAACTATGGTGTAATACAATTTCCGTTTTTTCAGTTTTCACTGTTGTTTATTTATTTCCACACGTAGTTACGTAAACCAACACGGTACTACTGTAAAATGAATTCTAATCCTAAAAAGCGGCGACAGATTGACGTTAAAATAAAATTAGAAATTTTAAATGCAGTTGATGAAGGTGGAAAAAAAAGTGATATAGCTAAACGTTTCGACATCCCGGCGTCTACACTTTCGACCATGTTATCCAACCGGGAACAGATCGAAAACAACGCTTCTCTGGTAGGAACAAATCAAAAACGTGTGAAAGTATGTAAAAATGATGATTTGGACAAGATACTTTTTGACTGGCTAATGGAGGCTAGGGCATCTAACATCGACGTCTCTAGGCCGATTTTACAAGAAAAGGCACGCCAGGAAGCACTGGGGATGGGAATTGATAATTTCCAAGCATCAAATGGTTGGCCATTAAACAAGTGTATTCTATGTACTTTTTCATGTTTAATTCCTCATATTGTATTAAACAGTCAGAAAGACAGTTCTAATCATTTATGTGAAGCTTTATGATGACTAGAAATATATCGTGCGAAACATCCATTTAACAAACCCCTTTACAACAAACACAACAAGTTTTGGTTCCTTCAGATTTGTTGAATAGAGGTTTCACTACTTTTTTTGCCATTAAAACTTTCTATCTGAGTGACATGTTAGTAAACAGGTGCCAATTGTTTAAATAATGAAATGTTATAACATTTACTGCCCCGTGACTAGTGCAGTCGATACGTACAGAGAACCAGTAGGGGATGTGTGGGTCCAATCATGTGCTTCGGCAAATGAATGTGTGCAGATGTACCAATGCAAACAATGTCTACTCTGATGCAGACAATCAAACCAACAAAGATCCTTTCATAGTAAAAAAATTTTAATGCAGTTGTTACAACCCAGTTCTTTCTGACTAGCTCAAATTTTGTCTGAATTGCAGTACATAAAAATACGTACCTGAATTTGTTGGTTCGAAAATACTGTTTAAGTTTTGAAAAAAACATGAATCTAAATTATATGTGATAAAAGTTTCTCAAGAAGAAACAAATTTTTACTGCTTTTTATTATCCTTTAATGAAATTTCACATTAGCACAAAAGGCCGCCATCTTCCGACCACAACACTGTTCCAGATAATTCACAAAAAATAGTAAAAACATAAACAAAAGCTCGTTGCTTCTAGAAAGACAGTTTACTTTAAAATAAATGGTACCAAAATGTTTGATGAAAAGATTATTTATTACTGCTATTAAATACCATAATTTCACATGAACTCATGGTACAAGTCAAGTGCTTATATACTTGGACGACGACGATATGACTCATGTTTACCTCGTTATGGGATGCAGTCAACGAGTTCTAGGTAAAAAGTCAGAAAATGTTTTATCAATTGGTGCCGCCCGGACCGCAGCCACAAAATTATTAACAAACAAATTTTTAACAACAAATTGTTTACAAGTAAAAGGCTTTAAAACCAAATGGTCTTAAACAGCCAATGGAAAATTTTGGCCGGAGGCCTGGCCACACTCGCAAGCCCTTGCGTGTGTGCGGTACACAGTCCATGTGAGCTGGAAGACACACGGGGAAGAGCGGAAACGAGGTAGAGTTGGAGCTAGGGATTTGCTAATT
Organism: Bacillus rossius redtenbacheri; assembly: GCF_032445375.1. Taxonomy (NCBI): domain Eukaryota; kingdom Metazoa; phylum Arthropoda; class Insecta; order Phasmatodea; family Bacillidae; genus Bacillus; species Bacillus rossius. The sequence continues at coordinate 27,698,189 of NW_026962011.1, read as the reverse complement.
GACACGCCTACCTGAATATTTTATGATGATTTTGAAGTTGAATTGTGTGTTAGTTGGCATGGTACTTGGACGTGTACGTGGAACTTCTCCAGAGAGTGGTCGTGGTTGTGGCTGTGGCAGGCAGAGCCGGACGCGGCAGCACCCCAGGACGCCGCCCAAGTACATGAAGTACAGCCGGCGGGCGTGGGACGGCATGGTGAGGATCTGGCGTCAGCAGCTGCACCTCTGGGACTCCCCCTCCGAGAACACGTGAGTGCGCCTGTCTGTCTCCGGCCCTCAACACAAACCTATTCAATTAATTGAATTGTCGTGGGTAAGGGGAGCGGGGGAATACTGCATCAGTCACAAGGGGAGAACGAGGTAATAACTAGAGGTGTAAAAGTAACGAAAAAAAGCGTACTCGTATGTATTCGTTACTATAACTATCAGTACTCGTTACTGTCGTATCGTTACTCGTTACTTCTGGTACCGCATAACATGCAACGAATCGAGTCGTATTGCGTACGCGTACAGTATGACGTAGCGTAAATAATAATAAATAGAATATATACAATTAACAATATTTGATAATTAACAGTTATTGTTAACCAAGAAACAATTAAATCTCATTAGAGCGGCTTTATTATATTATCTCTTTTAAGATAAAAAAAAAACGTGAAAATTCGCGATAATAAAAAACAAAAACGTACACATTTCTAATTTGTAAAAAATACTTTCTTTCGTTGTTTCTGTTCCAATCTCAAAGTTTGTCTACACACACAATACCTTTAATAAACAGTAAAAAACTTGGACGACGAATTTCCAAATATATGCTTTACTTAATAAACAAACATCGTTCTTTGTAACGTAAATTCATCGAATATGCACGCGCATGCGTGAAACATACGAAACATGCGAGTAACGAAATGCAGCCGTGTGTAACGTTTCGTTACTCGTATATAGACGGCGCACCCGTTACTCAGTAACGAATACATACGGTTTGCTACAGCTCTAGTAATAACCACAACGAAGCAACAGGTGAGTTACTCTACAGGTGAGCATGGCCGCCCGGCCACGTGTGAGGTCATCAGGTGGTGGTGGTTCTTTAAATACCACGTGGCGGGGAGTGCCCTCTGCAGTTGACGTCACGGTCGGCGGTGGCCATCTGGGTTCATGTTTTGGTAACTAGGTAGCACTGGTGTTATTTTTACTAATAAAAATCTGTATTGCGGCGGGCGAGCAGCCGACTCAAAGGTCACAAATCCTCAAGCCGCGACGTTAGCAACTAGACCAGAGTGACTTGTTGGGGGATAAAGAACTAAAAAAAGAATATATACTATACATATTCGGCTGTGAAAAAAAAAATTCTAAAATACTGTTGTTTGCTGGGGAGAAAGAGGCCACCATCTCTTTTTTATAGTTGCTGGCACAAAATTCGAACACCAGAAGCGCACCAAGTTAAAACACCGCCATATTTATTTATATTTATTTTTTGTATTGACAGTAAATTCAAAATAAACTAGTGGGTACCAATGACTTTGTAGTCTGCTACAGTCAGACACCGCTATCGTTTTTTATACTTGTGGCACCAAATTTAAAAAGCTATGTTTAAATTATGAAATACTGTCGTCTGCTAGGGTGTCAGAGGCTGCCATATTTTTTTTATAGTTGCTGGCGGTATTCAAAATAATGAAGCCACCGTTTTTTTAATTTTAACACTGGTTATAAATTCAAAATAACCAGAGGGCCCAAATCATGTGATCGTCTGCTAGTGTGTCTGAGACCACTATTTTTTTTATATATATTACTAGTTGCTGGAGCCAAATACAAACATCTAAAAGTCACCACAATTTAACTTTTAAAAAACGTAACTGGTAAATGTCTCCCCATTTAAATAAAAAAAAAGTTAATAGTAAAAGGTACCACAGTTAAATTTAAAAATTTTAACTGCTTAAGTATACCACATTTAAATTTAAAAAAACCTAAATTGTAAACTTCAATGTAAATATCAAAAGGTACCAATTACTTTGTTATGTGCTAGGAGTAAAGCACATTTTTTAACATCTTGGATTGACATAGGATGCCAAGGATTATACATTTAAAAAATATTGTATATGATAAATATAGCGATATCTGTTAATTTAAAAAATCTTTATCCTTCATGTAGTTACGCTCGTCACTCATTCATTGAGAGATATGTATGCCTGGAGCAACATCATGAAGCACAAATATGAGCTTACTCCATAGAGATGTGTATAAAACATAAAATGGAAGTGTATCAATAGAGTAACATTTGAAATACATTTACATAAGTGGAAAATACCTTAATTATTAAATTAAAGTACTGCCTTACAAATAACTTTGCTTATAGTTACTAAACAGGCATACAGTAGAACCCATTTATAGTGAACCCGCCTATAAATAATTCCTGTTTATTTTGAATTTCCGTCTCAGTCCCGGCAAAATGATGTGAGGTTATGTATTAATTTATTGGATATAGCGCACAACTTTTGTCAATGTTGATACGTTTTCCCGTGTACCACGAAAAAATTTTGTCAACATAATGCACATTTATCTCAAATATTTTCATATAATTACAACTTTTTTCAAAAAAGTCTATTCTGTATCACATTGAAGTTTTTCTCCGCAATACGCTACTCGATTGTCCATTGTTCATAATATAAACAAGTCGTATTCGAGTGGTCTCGGTAGGCTATGTGTTGCTAAAAATGGTGATCAGTTGGGTGAAAATAAAAAATAGTTTTCCCTGCATAGTTAAAGAATGGGCGAACGCGTGTACATTTAATATGTTATCAAAATTAATCATAAATTACCGCCACACAAATACGTATGTACATTATAGCAGCCAATTCAATATTTTTACGTCTCATTTTATCGTTCACGTTTCGGACATTTTGATCGAGTAAGGTTCGTAAGACTACCACTAGATAGAACTCTGTGAATTTTTCCATAGAAAGTGAGAAAATTTTGTTCCAGCTTTAGCAACTGCAATACTAAATGATACGTAGTGATCTTGATGCGCCAGACTCGTTATTTTTCGTTTATTTACTTTTGTCTGTAAAAATAATTCTGTGTTATTAAGCTGCAAATGTGCTTCAATAAGAAATAAGTATACATTAAAATGGATGAAAAACACGGTAAAAAACCTAAGGCATTATCTGTGCGAGATAAACTGGACATAATTGAAAAGGTAGACTCCAACCCTGCTGTCCCGCACGTGATAATAGCAAAGGAACTGGGAATTGCAACATCCACATTGAGTTCAATATTAAACAAGCGGAACAATCTTCTTTCTCAAGCTGCGAATACGTCACAGAATATCAAACGCCTGAAAAAAGGAAAATACGCCGATGTCGAAGAACCATTAATAGAATGGTTCAAACAACAAAGAGCACTAAATATACCTTTGAATGGTTGCATTATACGGGAAAAAGCGCAACAAATCGCACTGAGACTCAACATTGACTTTCGTCCTTCTAATGGCTGGCTTGATCGCTTTAAAAACAGGTTCAATATTGTGTACAAAACAATAAGTGGAGAGGCAGGAAGTGTAAGGCAGGAAGAGGTTGATGTGTGGAAAAAGTTACTACCAGGCCTACTTTCAGACTATGAGCAGAAAGACATTTTTAATGTAGATGAATTTGGCTTGTTTTACAATCTACTCCCAGACAAGACTTTTGCTTTTAAAGGAGAAACTAGCCATGATGGGAAAAGGAGCAAAGAGCGATTAACTGTTTTGGCTGGAGCCAACATGGATGGTTCTGAGAAGTTGCCACTCCTGGTCATTGGTAAACCAAAGAGTTCAAGGTGCTTCAAAAATACGGGAGCCTTGCCATGCAAGTATGAAAGTAACAAGACTGCCTGGATGACGTGTGCTATTTTTGAACAGTACTTGCGATCTCTCGATGTGAAAATGGGGTGCGAGAATAGAAAAATCTTGTTGTTCATGGACCACTGCCCTGCCCACCCAGCATCAGTTCCTGGATTGCGAAATGTTACAGTTTGGTTTCTTCCAGCAAACTCAACATCAGTTCTTCAACCAATGGACCAAGGGATCATTAAAGTGTTGAAGCAACAATATCGCAAAAGGCTTGTATGCAAAGTAATTCTAAAGATGAAACCTGGATCCTCTCTGTACAAACTGTCAATACTTGATGCAATGCACTACATAGTCGCTAGCTGGAATTCCATTGAAGAAGCAACAATTGCTAATTGTTTTAGGAAGGCTGGCTTTCACATAGTTTCTTCGTCTGTAAGTGAACCTGATAGTGACAATGAGGATGATGATGATGCTGATGGAGAAGATGGTGATCATACTGTTGCATGGAATAGATTGCAAGAAAACTTGAATTATGTTTGCAGCTTCCAGGCTTATGTGGCAGTTGATGATAATCTTTTGCCATGTGACGAGCAGACTGTTGAAGAGCTGTGTGATGGACAGAAGAACCAAAGTGAAGCAGAAGAAGAGGATGAAGAAGAGCAAGAAACACCACGACCAACAAGTGCAAATGCTCTGGACAGTTTGGGGATTGTCCAAAGTTATATAGAGGCAGTTAGTAATGTTCGAGATCATGTGTGGAAAAGTATTTTCAATTTGGAGCAGTTTCTGTTTTCACAGTCATTGAAAACTGCCAAACAGAAGAAAAAAGGTGACTTTTAAAAAATAAAAAAGAATGATGAACATGTTACACAATAAACGTGAACACTTACAATTAATTTTTGATTTGTAAATGCAACTAATTCAGAAATACACATACATACAGTATATACATGTACTTATTCCATTTATATTTAAGTACAGATGAAATTTCAAACAAAAGTTTGTACATGTGTAGTGCATTAAAAATAATATCTGCATTTGCTCATAAAACTGTTGCTTTGAGTATTTTCATTCGTTCTTTTCTTGGCTTAGGCCTATGTGTAGTTAAGATTTTGCTTTTGAGGATGTATTGCCAATATAAAAGTTTTCCCAGATATAAAGTTTCCCCTCTATAGTGAACATATAAACTACTCCCTTCAGATTCATTATAACAGGGTTCTACTGTATATATGAAAGTTTGGCTCTAAACAAAAATGTTGGAAATAGTTTCCTTTTTAGGATTCCAAGGTTGCGTCACTGGGAATTTTTTTTAATGATTTTTTAATTTTGTACTCATGGCCTTTCGATAATTTTTTTTTAATATGGTTATATCTTTAAAGTTCATTGTTCATAATTTTTTTCAAAAATCTTAAGATGTTTTTGTCTTCTATATATGTGTGTGTGTAAATGTAGGACCGAAAGTTTTTTTAAAATTTGCTTTTTTGTAGTTATGTCTTTTTGAATATTTATATTCCTGCTTAGATTCTTTACTGTATAAATAAATAATTGAATTAACTACTCCAAATGTAACATGGAACACAAGGAAACCAAACTCTATTTGTGTATTTGCTTTGCAGTTATAAATGTTTAATTTAGGTTTATAAACAACACTTAATTAAATTTTTGACAGTGCTAACATTGAGTTGCAATTTTAAATATTAAAGTTTGCCATTGCCTGTAAACTGCCCAACTATAGTTTATACTCTTGGTACAAGAATATTCGGAGTGTTTGTACGCCAATCCAGGGTGTATGCTTGTTGCATCAAGCGGCAGTGCCATATCATTTAACTCACCTGATACATATATGGCCTTTTGTGGTAACTGTGTGCTGCAATCTGAGTTAGTCTGTCACTTCACTTGTGCCATTATTTCCAACTAGAGGTGATTCTGTTGTAACTCTTTAAAAATGTTCTGTTCAAATAATGTTTACGTGTAACAAGGATATTTGTAGCCTATTTTAAGAAACAGTTGTTAAGGCATTGAATTATACAAAATTTTGAGTTAGCACTTAAAAAGGATTTGAACTTTTGTGTCTGCAGTATGAGTTAGCAAAATATGAGAAAGATATGTTAAATAACAAATAACACGAAACATATGTTTCTCTGAACAAAATGAATATCATAATTACAGTACAAGATAATGCAATCCAACTAACATTGCTAACAACTTTAATGTTTAACTTTCTACATTATTTATTGTAAGAATGAAATGGTGGGACAAGAAAGCTTCCTATTTTGAAGTACTTAAATTGTAATGAATGCCCTTTTTTTAAAACCATTTCTGCATCAACAAAGCACTGTTTCTTCCAATCTGCATTTATCAATCTACATTTATTCCAGGTTTGTATCAGTGGGGTCTTGTTTTGGTGTTTTTGTGGACTGCTTGGATTTTTTGAGTTTTAAAATAAGGCTGGAGACTAGTACTTAACTCAGCTCTAAACTGGGACCACCCGTGCACTGAAGTCAGCTTGTATTCTAGATAGTATTACAGTAGATTCTTGTTATAAAGTACATCAATAAAGCCTCCACTTTTATACTTAGTAATGAAAGTACTTTATTCTGAAAGTTACCTTTAAAACGTAGTATTTTTGAATTTTTAAAAATAAAGTGTAGTAGGGGATCAAATGTTATATTAGCTTGGAAGCAAATTATTTTAAAACAACAAGAATTAAAAAAAAAATACTGAACTTAATACAGTAGTCTAAATTCTAGGCCTTCATATACAAAATTTATATCTGTCGAACACAAAATGACAAATGGGTTAAACTATTTTGCTGATATGTACATTTATTGGGATAGAATTCCCTCGTCATCTCCTAGGCGAAGTCTCTTGCGACCAGCAGATAAAGATGACTGTTCATACAATTTAATAATTTTTTCGTAGTCTTTTATTATTGTTGACAGTGCAGTGGGCACCAAACCAAACGACCGTGCCACATCTGCATTTTTCCTGCCTTTGTCAACTTCCTTTAAAATTTCCACTTTTTTTCTTTCAAAGTAAACTGCTTGTGTTTCTTTTTATCTTTTTTGCTATCCATCCTGATTAAAATATTCAATCAACAATACCTATTGTTTGCCTTGTGCCATGTCAAACGTAAGCAAACCTCGCATCCATAGATAACGATAGCACCACATTAGTCGCGCGCGTCGCGAGCATGGCTATGCCAGACAACATTCCTATCTTCATGGCAGTACAAATAAAGCGTGTCGGCCATGTTGTGATACCAAACCATGGTTGCTACAGGACTAGAAAACCGGGAAATGTCAGGGAAATTAAAATGGTCAGGGAATTCCGGGAAACGTCAGGGAAAATTCTACGAATCCTGGAAATTTTAAAGTTGCTTATAAATTCAAACAAAGCTTTGTTTTGATGCGCTCGTACCGCTACCGAACGACTCCGCTAAAAGGCTGCTGCTTAAGGCACACAGCAATTGCAACTATTTTTTACTTGGTCTACGATTGTCCGTTGCAATAGGCTGTTACAACCACCCACCATAACTTCTGGCCAATCCAGGCACTCGTTTGTTCACTAGCCAACCCGGCCTTCATTTGTTTGTGTTTTGATCCTTTTTAATTTGCCCTTGAGACTTTGTGTTTTGTTCCGTTCCATGCAGTGTACTACAGAACGGGCATGGCGTCGTTTATCTGTTGAAGGCTATTTTCACGTGGAATAAGATGAGTACAAAGCTTATTACGTGAATTTAAAGGCGTTGTTTCAGGTGAAGTTAGTTTTTGATGTGATCATAAGAAAATAAAGTGCATTTTGATAAAGAAGCAATACCAATTCTCATTTTGAAAACTACCAAGCTGATACGAAAACACGTGGCTTTTGTGTGCGGTTATGTTTTTACATTTTTTCTAACTATTTTTTTTAATTACTTTTTTTCCAACCGTTATAATCCGTGAGTTCTGTTGCGTGACACTTACATTGTGTATAAAAAAAATATGCATAACTGAACATTTTCCCCCCCAGAATTGTAAGTTAACATTGTAAGAATGTAAGAGTATTGCATGTTGTAATGCTGCTATTGTAATTCTCTAAGTAGGCCCGTTATATTGCTAGGTGTGAATTTGTAATAGTTTTTGTATTTGTTAGTAATATTTTTTTAAGAATTCATAAACAATAATTTTTTAACCTAACTTGAAAATATTAATATGTTCTTTTTTTTTTTAGCTTAGAGATGTCGAAGAAAACTACTTTTAAGGAGAATTGGCTCAAGGAGTCACAGTTTCAGCATATCAAACCCTCTGCTACAAACATAAATTCTGCGTACTGCACTTTGTGCTACAAAAGTATTCAACTCAGCAATATGGGCCGGAGAACTCTCTCCAGCCATGTCGAAGGAAAAAAAACACATTCGCAATTCTGCCGTCAAAATAACACAGTAAAAAAACCTTATTTTACCTCATGTTGAATTTTTTATATTACATTTATCATATGCACGATAATATTTATGGTATGTACTTCATAAGAAAGTCAGGGAATTTTTCTCTTAAATTTCTGGAAAACAGGGAAAAGTCAGGGAATTCTAAGATTCTATTTCTGTAGCAACCATGCAAGAGGTTAAAATATAATTTTTATTTAACGTTTGTATCTGCGTTAATAAAAACTTTTAGAATGTGCTTTACAAATAACCAAAAGCTGCGCAGCTAAAAACAATTGTACTTGTTAACAATTCTTGAAAGCGATCATAGTGTACATTTATATTAAAGAACCCCGCCGCAAACACAGTAACAATTATGTAAAATTTTCCTGATAACTGGAAAAGAATGGTTGTAATGAAAGGTACGATACGTTTTTAATGTTAAAGTGAAATATTTTTACATTGTTTACATTGGTGTTTTGAGCGGGAATTTAAAATCATACGTTGAACTGAAAGATACGTTATTCTGAAGTACGTTGTAACGGAATTTCACTATATTTGGAGTTTGTATACTTGCCTCCCACCGAGGCTATCTGGAGTTAAGCATTAATTATTTTGAAAATGGGAAACGTAGCAGCGGTCATCTCAGGATACTTCCTTCCTTTTCCCACTCATCTCGTCACAGACATAGTCCTTAATGACTGTGTGAAGGAGATCCACCTCCATCCCTCCGTGTGTTGCGAAGTCGTGAAGCAGTCACGGTTGTGGGTAGGAGAGTCAGTGACACTGTGCACCGCCCTCTGTACATAAACTGCAGTGAGCAGCACTATCAAAATATTGCAGTCCAGACAGAAAAAGTTGCCTTCTTTCAAATTTTGTACCAAAATGGTGAAAACGTCAAGAAGCACGTTGTGTTGCAGCACCGACGACTTGGAGCTGAAGGACGAACCGGCTGAGGACTGGGAGGCCAGCTCCGGGGACGAAGACAAGAAGGACTTGTCGCTGGCGAGCGACTCGGAGGAGCCTCTCAACCTGTTTGACCTGGGCCTCTGAGCGCCCTGACCCGGGTCGGCCCCTGACTAGCGCACCGACGCGCGACGCTTGTTAGCCCCTGACCAGCGCACCAGCGCGTGACGCCTGCTGGCTCCTGACTCCGGCTCGCAGTGCGAGATGGGAAACTGCATTTTTACTGAAGCGATATAGTGATTTTCACACGATGACGATTAGTGTGGGTGGTTTCGGGCAAAATACGCTCAAGTTGCTACAAAGATTTCACCTTTTGAGGTATTATAAACTCAAACACTAAAGAAATATGCAAGCATTAGTTTTACTTGGTCACTGAATACTTACGTATTTCTGAATTATTGTAGTTTTTATTTATTTACGTTATGCGCAAAAATGTTTTTTTTTTTTTTTTTTTTTTTTTCGTTAATTTTTAGTGTTTTTTCTAAACATGGGTTTTTCTTTTACACTATAACTTTTCAGTGTATGATATTGTTACTGAAACTGCCAGATAGTTACCAATTTTTCAGTTGGGTTGCACCTATACTAATTATCACTAAAATTGATAGTATTATTATCAGTACTTTCTTAAATTTTTACTGATGTTAATGTTACTTTGAAAACCAAATACAGACAGCGCAATATACCTGCCAACTTTACAAGAACACCTTCAGTAATATTTGAATAAAACTCAAAATATGCATTGATTCAATCAGTGTTAGTGAAACATGCACCCTAAATAAAGCAACATCCTAAACACATCAATAGTTTAATGGATGCGTACCTGTATTAAATCAACTTAAAACCTAAAGGACTAATTAAAGTACATATTAAAAGAAACAAAACTATAGAAAACCAGAGCGTAATTGATTCAAATATAGGTGAACTTACCAAGAGATATTATCAATTGCTTTGGATTACAATTAAAATATATATTTTTAAAAAGTCACATGCATGTACACAAGTACAACAAAAAAAAAGTGGAATCTATATTGTTTAAGTCTATGGTAACATTCTTATGTAGCTGCTTTTCCGTGAATAAAATAATAAAATTCTAAAAATATTTATTTTAATACTAAAGACACACTTCACAGCGTTTGTAAATTCTTACTGGTCTCTTAAGAAATTGCAGTCAAGAGACGAAGTAATTTTCTCTCAACTATACTTTTTTACTCTGTCTGAAGTCAGGAGCATTAATCGAAAAAAAAAATTTATAGCATCATCTGCTACACTAAATTATTATTATTATTATTATTATTAAAAGAGGGGGGGGGGGTGAAATAGAATTCTGCTTGAATCATAACTGTGATACTGGCACAGCTCGTTGAAAAGAAACGGTTGATTAATTCTCTCTGAAGATTTTACAGTACTAACATGTTTCACATACTCTACATAATGTGAAACATTTAAATCACAATGGTACACGCTGCTAAACGCATAGTTTGGGCCATTTCACTCTGATACACGGAAACATTTCCAAATATGCTGATCTAAGCACATGTTCATACTGTTTTTTTTGTTTTGTTTTTTAAACATTATGTTGGTATGCACAAGCAAACTCACCGAATACTAAATATCTTCATACACAAGCATTAAACTTTCGAAGACATGGATAACAATACAACCTAACAAAACACGCTGCCATTTTCGCCAAGATAAGAATAAATTTCCTTTAGGTTATTTAACGGAGAGAAAAAAAGAGGGGCGGAATGGTATGGTTGGTTAGCTCGATTTAGTTCCATTCAATATTTTTCACCTTTACTTGTTTATGTGACAAAATACATCAAGTTGAGCTGCTATATTATAGCAAACAATAAAAATAAACCAGGGAAAAATAGGCCAAAATAAATTGTAAGCTTGAAAAGCTTAAGATGTTCAGAATGTCTGTGCAACCGTAATGTAGATTATTTTCCATACAAATTACGGGAAAACTATAAAAGTTGGCAGGTATGGCTGAATATAGGATACTGAATGGCTCCGTGAAATGGGTGTCGAAGGCCGTGTGCATGCATGCGTCACAGGTGACGCTGACTGGAAAAAATTAGCTGCAGAAATATCAGTACTGCTGTTTCTGTATTGTTAAACTAGGTTTGTGGTATCAATACAACCATACTTTTTTTTTGTGTTTGCATTCATGTTGTTTGGCAATGTATGTACAGAATATTTACTTTTTTTAAAAATAAAATGTAAAAAAAAAAGTATTTTATCCTCCAATTAGGAAATATTTTTGTATGAGTGTGTTGTGTACGCAGTATGATTGTAGTGTATTCTAAAAGCAGAGCGATGTGTTGTCCCTGTCTTCAGTCCCATTAGCAAATTAAATGGCACCGAGAACCGTAAATTTGATCGCGGTACCAGAACCATGGACTTACAGTAAAAACCATGATATATTGCAGGCTACCAATATTCACACGTCTTTTTTAACTTTACTGAAAGTCTTGTGTGACAAGTGAAATTTCATAAATCTTTGAAAATTGCTGGCAACATCAACAGGTTTGCCTGCCCAGATGGAGAAGTAACACGGGCAAAAAGTGTCGAAATGTACAGTAAAGACTTCTTTCTTTGTGCAGAGGTCCCACCTACCCACTTTTTTTTTTTCACTGGCAGATACATGATCATTTCAAGTAAAAATAGATCTACTCAGGGTGTCTACCAGATCTAGTAAATGAAATTCCCTGATTTTTCCAGGTTTTCCAGGTCTAAACCTGAACTTTTCCAGGTTTTCTGTAACACAATTACGACATTCCACGAAACTGAAAAAACTGCTTAACAGTGCATTGACGTGTTTCAAAGTATTTCAACTCACTTAAATTAGTAAAAAAAAATACCTTCTTCCAGACGTGGCCTAAGTAACTCAATTGATGGCAAATAAAACATGCTGCTACAAATATTTCACACACTTAATTTTGCAAAAACATAAGTAAAAGGAAGCTCCCATCAATTTCGCAGTGACTCAACTTTTGCGTCTATTGCACTTGCTTCAGAACGAGCCAAATCCAACACTCGAGCCTTCTTCAACTCTTCTTTTTCTGCCTTCTTGTCTGTAGCATCCTTTTCTTTTTGTTTTGTTTGCAGGGCTTCCTTACGACTACAACTAGCATTTCTTACATACTGTAACATGGACTTGGTGATATCAACATGCTCTACACCTCCAGAACGTTGAACAAAGTCGTATATCTGTCTTTGTGAGGTCAGTATTTCTTCCTGCATGTTTTCAGTCAGCAGATTAGAATTCACTGAAAATCCTCTTTCCAATGATGCATTTCCATGGGAAAGTACCAACATCATCCTCACAAACTTTAGAAGGCCTGTTTTGGCAGCTACTGTATGTGCCTTAAGAATGAGCATCCACAAGTGATCAAGGCGCCAGTCTTCTCGAGAAAAAGACGAGAACAGTGCTTCAGAATCTTGCGAGGAACATACCAACTGATATGATCACTCAATGTTATCAGCTTCTTGTCCTTATAGCCACTTGTTTTGAAGACAACATTCTAAACTGTAATTCACACGCTGTTTCCTCACACCCGAATTGAAAGCCACAGACGAACATAAGCAGGAAATTCCCTTGGTAAGTTTGTACTTCAGGGGACTTTTGTCTTGAAGTTGTTTTACCATAACCTTTAGACAAGTCCTAACATCATTTTTCAGTAACAGGACAGACTTTACTGGTACTTTCTCTTTCTTGATGGCATGGCGTACTGCATAACCCAACTTGATATTGTTAGCAGTTAATAGATTTTCCTGGTTATCTACATCCAATCGAGATACATTGCGTTTCTCCCTAAAGCTCTTCAGTACCTCTGGTTTCAAAAACTTTCCTGCCAAAGCTAATAATATGTCTACCAGTAAATCATAGAGAAAATGTGCCATGGGTGCTTCACTTTCGAACATTGTGAGAAACAATTCCAGCTCTGATGCCAAAGAGTAGAAGAATGTCAATTTTACTTCTAGAAGATTATCTTCAAGAGCACTTTTCACTACACTGAAAGACACAGATGAAATAGAAACTTCACTAACAAATTTCTTTAGGTGGGGTAACATTTTCATGGCACGCTCAGCAACTGCAGTATTCCATCTGATTGCACAAAATTTCTTGGGAAAAAAGCTCTGATCCAGTTATTCTAATGTAATCTGCCCTCCTTGCAGGTACATGCATAAACAAATAGTAACTGTGCCTGAAAAAACTAACAATGTCCAATTGTATAGCAGAAATTCCAGTTTTGAAAGCACCATGGACCGTATGAAGCCCACATCTACCAATTTCTAGCAACGATGGCGAAGCTTCACCAAAAGTGTCTGTGATATGTATTTTCAAAGCTAACAAAAATGCCCACTGTACGTTGAGGGCATCCATAGATACTTAAAATTAAATGCACCTGTCGGTATAATCCGAACATGGGAAGCACATGCTGCAGTACGTACGTCAGCAGGATAACAGACCAGCTTGAACCAGTTTGTATCACGTGATTTAACGCCACTTCCGAATCCGATGGTAAATAAAAGAAAATGGACGTGGGAACTGTTCGTTATTTTCCATCCAAAAATATAAAAAAATGGGACGCGATACACTTGATGCTGCGTCAATGCAAGCAGATCGATAAACAAAAAATGTATTGCCAACTACAACCTACCAAACAAAAATGCCCTGATTTTTCCCTGATTACAATATTCCCTGATTTTTCCAGGTTTTCCAGGGTCAGTAGACACCCTGTCTACTACACGCCCAAGCCTTCTATGGTCCCAAGGAGGGGAGTGACGGGAGCGCTAGTGTCGCAGTGAGAGAGGGGTGGGGAATGAGGAGGGGTTGGCAGTAGGGGAATACCGTTAGCTGTGGAAGCAAGGAGTATACACATGCGTTCATAAGTGTACGCAACATGTAAGCATGATTACCTGGATGAAACGATGGCCATGAAGCGCAGTCGTGCAGTAAGAAATGTTGTGATAAGGTGAAGGTACAGTCGTATTAAACAGCGAAACACAGTGTCTACGAAGATGTCACAGTGTGTACCAAAGTGTGTCACAGCATCACATCGTACCGTTTGTGTTATAATAATTATTTCACTCAACCATATTTAACATTTATGTCGGTATACATTTGCCTATAATCAAAGAAAATATTGTTTGTGTGATTATTAATGAAAAAAATACAAGAAACATTTCAACACAGTTTTGTGCATAGTGCACGTAACAAACGCCCACTCAGCCATTTAGTTCTTCAATTCCTGATATGTTACCATTGGAATATGTGCTGCCGAAAAGTCCCATTCACTGTCTGAGCTGGACTCGCCAACAATTTTCTCAATTTCGTGCTCCATTAGATAGTCACCTTTCCAGTACTCTGCTTCTGTATGTTTTACATGTAAAATAGCATTTTTGCCATTCTTCTTTGGTGACTCTATTTATTGCTTCTGTTGTGATGTTTTCAATGGTACGTGATGATTGAGCGACATTTTTTCCAGCAACATGTGATTTCACAATGTTCCATACATACTCAATAGCATTAAGCTCACAGTGGTATGGTGGTAATCTTATTACTTCATGCCCATGTTCTTCTAACATCTCATCTATGTGAAACCTGGGAGGTGGACGTCGACCACGAACGAGCTGGAGGAGTTCACATTTTGTCATATCATTGTCATGCGGAATGTTGTTCTGTAACCATTGGATGATATCTTGTTTTCTTGTACCGGCTGCTGGTGGCTTATTTAACTGAACAGAATGATAAGGGGCATTATCCATTACAACCAACGAATTAGCAGGCAGATTTGGAATAAGCTTGTCTTGCACCCATCTAGAAAAGTTTGCGAAGTTTATCTCGTCGTGATAATCGCCACTTTTACCTTTGGACTTGAAAATGAGATATGCACCTGGAATGAAACCTAGATCGCAACCTGCATGTACGATTATCCAACGTTGACCAGCGCTGTCATTCTTCAAAACACCGGGTGTTTCGTTGTCTTGCCAACACTTGCTTACTGTGTACGTCGGGTGAATCCAGGTTTCGTCAATGTACACAACTGTTTTTTTCTTTTCACCAGCCTGCTCATTTGCTTTCATTCGACGTAAATATTTGCCCCTACAAGCAACAATGTCATTGTGTTCCATTAATATTTTCCTTTTATTCTTGCATTTTTTGAACCGGAAACCCAATTTATGCAGGATTTTTCTCAAAGTTTCTTTTTGTCCAGGGAAATTTATTTCTTCTTGTAACACTGTAAGAAGCTTATTAAGTGTTGGAATCTCTTCTTTCACTGTATAAAACTGTTGTACGGTGCGCCGTATTACCCCAAGTTCAAACTCATCAACGGATATCTTGTTACTATTTGCTTTTCTTTTCTTTCCTGGTGTGCGCAAAATTCCCCCACTGATAGCGGCTTCTTCACTTTCTTTTCTAATTTTGCATATTGTTCCTTTTGATTTCCCTGTCGCTGCGGCCGCACGCTTTGTTGCATTACATAATGGATGGGTAAGTTTGCCTGATGCCTTCTCCTGATCACAAAATGCAATCACATTGCTAATCACTTCCCTGCACTGGCTATGTATAGTTTTGTGTTTTGTTGTACTGCCCGATGCCATTTGTCAATACACGTTATATTACAGTCACGCACGCTTCGAAACCTTGCTCCGCTTTCAAAGGATCCGTGAAATACTTGAACAGCGATACTCCCGTATCCGCGCACTGTGTCGTGACTTATGGTAACAACTCTACTTGCCGTCCCACCCGCGACATGACGCGCTTCGACCCTTGAGGCGGACTAGGGAAAGGGAGGGGACAGTGTGGCGTAAAGGATTACGGCGGAGGGAGGGGTCCGTATGACCTTGGGTAGTTCACATTTTTCCCGGGAACACAGTTGGCTTGGGCGTGTAGTAGGGAAAAATAACACAGGCTTAATACACTTTACAAACTCATCTAAAATTAACAGTAGGTATTTCCAAGTACTTTTGTAGCCCTACATCACTAAAACTAAATTAGTGTGTTAATATACTATTCCAACAGACCTCTGTTAATTTACCAATCACTTGTGAAAAAACACCATACCGTAAGGATATAGGATTTATATAACTAATCTTTCATATTAGTTCCTCCCAGACAAAAAAAAACTATAATTTACTACATTGACAATTTAAACTTTTACTTGTGAACTGTTGCTTTTATTGCTTTGAACTGTATGTTACCCCATCAGATACAGCTCAATGTTTTTAAGAAGGCAATATTGCCACCATTCCAAAATAGCGCTGTTGTGAGAATGTTAAGTGTTGACAACAAACTCAACACTTTTTATCTTTATAATTTAGCTACATTGTATCACAAGTGAATGTATGTTTTACTGCAGATAATTGTTGATTAGTCGAACAAGCCCAAATTTTTAACATTATATGAACATGTGAAGGAATTTAAAAGTGATGGCTATTTTTAGTATTTTTATATCTGATGAAGTAAAATAATGATGTGCAAGTATTGCCACAGTCATGTACAGTGGCTGCAGACACTGCAAGAACTATGTTCACAGAGAATCCCACAAACAGAAAAAGGAAGTAGACTTGAAAAATAATACAACGTGAAGCAGTTGAGGATTATTAATGCAATTGAATACATTGAGGAAAATAAACAATAATGAATTGTGGACCTCACGAACATGTTATAGTTGCCAACATACCACTAGAAAAGGCAGATAATGACTGACTGTGTTTGGCTTCAATAATATGTACTTAGTAAGTGGGTATAGATATGCATAATGTGTTTAACTATGGTAAGACAAAGATTTTTCTTAAAATATTTGATTTAGTCCAAACTGTTCATATCATAAAAATATTTTTATTGTACTTAAATGTTGCAACATTACATTTATTCCTTCATAATTACAGGTACTGCTCAGGCATTAAGAGATTTACTGTATATCTACCCAGAATTGGTGAGGCCAGTTCTGACAAGGTGAAAAAAGCAGTGGAAAACCAGAAAGTTGCACTTGTGTTTGATGAAACTACATATGTACTGACAAGGGACAAGGTTTTTTAATTTGTATTCTCGCAAGTCCCAGTGACCAGAAGTGGTTTGTGGCTGGTGTGAAAGAACTGGACAGTGCAAATAGCACGGAATGCTCCCGCACAAATTTATCAATTGTTGCACAACTCAACATCAAGTTTGGAAATGTAGTTGCTGTTGTGAATTGCTCATTGGTCATTGCTCTCTGTCAGAGCTGAATACATTTGTTAGTAATGTCAAGCATGTATTTTTGAATTCAATAAAACTAAAACACACATATGCCACACATCTGAAAAAAAAATTACCAAGAACAAGGTGTCAGAATATTCCCAGCACCTGTTATGACCAGGTGGAATTCCTGGTTCCAGTCTGTAGAATATACTGTGGAATACATAGTATTTACTCGCATATAGGTTGCTGCAATTTTACCAGATTTGATGGGGGAAAAATGAAGTGCGACCTATATGTGAAGAAAAATTTTTGAGGAATTTTTTTTGCAATACAGTAAAATCCCGCCGATGCGACCCCCCTCTGAGCGTCCATTCCGTTTATATGACCGTTTTTTGAGAAACCGTGAAAAATTTGAGCAGAGAAAGTCGAAAATTTGAGTAAAATCGGCTGAAAAAAAGTCTGTTACACTTTGTTGGGCGCTATGTGTTCACGTTCGCGAGAGCTGTACTGTAAGCAGGCAGGCATACAAAAGACGGCTAAAAATAGATACCACCCCTCTAGACTGTCCACGCGGCAGCCGAGCTCGGCGCGTCCACTCGCACGAAAAGCCGTCTCAGCTGTCTAATATCTTAACCGCCCGCACGAAAATCCACTGTGGTAGCTTCTGCGAGAGCATAAGAAACTCGTCCGGCCAGGCTGGCGGTAGCAGCGGCTTGACTTCATACGTGAAGTGACGTGAAGTGACGCTTACCTCTCCCATCCCCTGCTAATTCTTCAAGGCTCATCCCTCCCAGAGCCACAAACCATGTAAAAACACCCCCCCCCCCCCCTCCTTTTCCAACTAACATTTCAACACATTCCCTCCCTATTTCAACCTTCTGCGTGAGAAACTGTCAGCATCCTCCTCCCCTCCCACACCGCGTGCGGCAAAAGCCAGTTTGTATAGTCCATTCTCGGTAAAATAAATATTTTAATGGGCTTATAAGACTGTCCTTCGCCGTTAATAAATACTTAATAAGTTTAAGTTATTATGATACAATTTGTTTATTAGTCACACAGCAGTTTCTGCAGAAAAATCACTAATACCTCAAACTTTATTGAATAGAAAAATTTAGCAAGGCCGTAAATATATTTATTTTACTGCTTAGTTACTTTTCCATCTGCATTCGAACGTGTTTTTTTCTTTTTTCTTTTTTTACGCTGTGAAGGGTCGTGGAAAAGATAATTGCTTGAGCTGTCAAAATAAACATAGCTGACGGCAAGGGCGGGAGCGCATCCTGTCGGGTCTGTCGCTGTGATTATCTACTCCAAAAACATGTCACAGCATTTCAGGATAGCATTGTTCTTATATCTTTCGTTTATAGCCGAATGTTTTCTACCTGATCCACACAAGTTCCTTCGCCACGTTTTGAACGAAAATAACCAGCCGGCTAGCATAGCCGAACTCGCTTGACGTGAATTCACTTAGCGTGAGTATTTATCGGAACCCATAATGAAAACCACTGTAGATATAAAAAAATCATAATAGGCCTTTTTTATTCGTAATTAAATTTACTAAAACTTTTATTATTATTTTGTTATTTTTTTTATTATTTCGTGCACGGCGCGCCGGCCGTTCGCGTCATTAAATTACCGGTGCGACCTATATGGGGGGAATCTTAAATACCAAATTCAAGACCTCAAATTATGGGTGCGACCTATATGCGAGTAAATACGGTAGATGATCTGATGGAATTTCTCAACAGAGAAGATAGAGGTGTTTCAACAGACTAGTTTAAGAACTTGAGTGACTGCCAGCCTACAATTATTCTGTGATCTGCTGAATTTCTCGTGGAACACTGCAAAAAAACTCATAACATCCTGGAGCTTGAAGATTCTTGTTACTCTTAGTTATAAATTCTAGTTTAAGTTGTATGACTTATAAAAAAACTTCTTGTTGGTTAGCAGGGGGTTTTTGGAGACAAAACATCTGCTGCCCTTTCAAAACTCCCTTCAGCTGTAAGCAGTGATAGGAAAGATGAACTGAAGAGATTAGGAGTGAAATGTCTCACCAAGCTACAAAACCTTAGAGAAAAAGATAAAGGTAAAGAGTTCTTTAGCACAGTTTGGAAACTGTCTGCTGCTTGAAACATTGCAAGCAATAATGTTGATGAGAAGCTGTTAGCAACTGCTAATCATATTGCCTTATCAATACTATTACCAAGAAGGAATTTTTAGGTTATCTTGCACAGCAGATGCAAGTTTCCAATGTTTTGGACGATCTGCCAGATCTTGTAAGGATTGCAAACTGAACACAGCAACTTTGTGTCACAAACTTTAGCAGTGCCATGGATACTGGTTTCTAATAAAAACAGTGAGCTGGCATTTTTATTATATGATCAGATATTTTCAACCTGCCTAGTGGTTTAAAAATCAGCTACATTAAAATTATTCCGGCTCAATATTTCAATGGCTGTGCTTAATTTTATCATTATTTCGAAAATGTGTAAAGATATAAATGAAAAGAGCTAAAACAATTTAAATCTTGTAAACTGCAGGCTGATTATACAGGCCAAACATTTCAAGCATTCTAGGGAATACACATATAAAATAAATTAGGGACACAATTTTTTCATTTACTGCAAGCCATGTTCACTAAAGTTGCTCAAATATATGTAAATACATTCTATACTTGAGTGTTTTGTTTTACCATGATATTCTAAATTCAATAAAGTGTATACATGAGTATTCAAACAAGATGAATCTTTTTTTTTGTTGGTAATTTTTCTTGCAAATTTTTAACACTGCCAGAAAATGTTTTTGTTTTTGACATTATTTTATACTGCTTTTACCTGTTTATAATAATCAAATTCCTCATTTTTATTTATCACTTTCAGGTGGCCCTATTCATAAGAAACCTCAACAAACAAGATAGATAAATATGCAACCACTAACAAAACAAGTCAAAGCAGGTGAAAAAATTGAAAAATGATGACTTGCCTATATTATGACTTCTCTAAAAACTAGATTAAAGTTTATATTCGAAGCCTATGAAACTATGTAACTGTCTAATCTAGATAGTTTTTAGCAACAATATTATTCTTTTTGTTCAGAAGATGTGAATGATAAGAGTAAAAAAATCACTTGTTTTCTTGCAACAGACTATAAATCAGTAAAGACTCAATGTCTAAGCTTCGTTTGGCCATGAAAGACATTGTAGATATGTATCTCTCTCTACAGTATTAAATAGTTTGTTGGGAAACAGTACCGTATTTTTAAATTATTAAAATTTCACCAACAAATTGTTAGCAACCACTTAACATTCATAATATAATTCAAAATTACTGATCAACATGCAGGAGACAATATCAAACACTTCCTTTCTCAACAGATACTTCATTCAGTTCAGTTTATTCAATTTTTTTTTTTTCAACATACGAGAAACCAATTACATACATACATATAAAAAGTCTCCAGGGACAATGCACCACATGACAGCTTGATAAAACACCTACAGCTCAAGAGATTTCAACATTTCAATGCACATGTACAACTGCACTGATCCTCAGAAATCATTTTGTTTAATTTACTGTTACTTGATGCAGAGGAGTGGGGAATCTGGCCCAACCCCTTGTAGATAAAATAAATTTTATTTTGAAAAAGGTTATTTTATTTTCATTATGTTGTGAACTATTTGGCAGCATCATTGACAACACCAGCACAATAACAAACAACTCTTTTAAATATGTACTTGAAAAGTAAACAGGCAAACAAATGAGAAGTTAATAAATTAATCAATACAATTAAACACTTTATGTGAGTGAGAAATTAGTGGATCATCCATCGCCCTAAGTGAAAGAGGTTACTCTAAAACTACACCATTAAACATGGAACATTTTGGAGTAGAACCACCTCTGGCTGTGAATTATTTTTTTTTTCCAACTCATTCTATTCAGTTTTTTTCCCCAAAAATGAACGGCGACCCAAAGGTCGCTGACGGAGCACGATCAGTGGGAAGGACCTGTTCTCGACGCTTGTCCGATTCGGTCTGAGGACGAATAAGGCACCAGGGCGGCCAGAGGTGACTCTACCTGTATCGTTGTCTCATCAGCCACAGCTAAACAAGAAATGAAAAGAAGAAGCCCCCTGCTGATAAAAAATTGGTAAATATATATATTTCATGTGTTTCATTTAATGATGATCAACTATCAAAGAGTTTTTAAGTCCTGCTTCTGTCATACACATGATATTACTGCCTCCCCAGCCACATTAAAAAAAAGTAAAATGCACAATAAAAAAAGGCTTTCATGACGGTGGCTCGCGCGGACACTGCAGCGCTCACGAGCAACTGCAACAGACACAGACAGCTGTGAGACACTGCACGGCACAGACGCGGGTGACCAGTGGACCAATCAGCAGCTTCACTGACCTAGCACACACCAGAGGCACCGGCATCTAGTCCTCGTCCTCCCCGGACTCCGACTCTGCAACAACAAGACAATGTCAGTACGTCAACGACACCACAATCCGTGGTTCTGAGCACGAACAACGAAGGAACTTACCTTCCTCTGCGTTCTGCAGCCACTCTATAAACTTCTTCATCTGGTCCAGGAACATCATCTTGCCCTTGACAGAGTGACCTTCCTTGTACCACTTGAGGATCACCTCCTCTGACAGAACGTCAGCTGCAACACGTCAAATGTCACCTCGTCAACGCCTGCTCCCTTATTTCTACACCTTAAGACATATATTAAAATACATCCCACTTATCCATCTTCTATCAAAGTTTATTTTCACACCAAACAACCAAAATGAAATAACTAAGCATAATCCTTGGAAAAATACCAACAGTAAAAAATCAAAAAAGTACTTCAATCTAGAGTACTTTTTACTTTTAAAGTATAATTTCCACCTTTAAAGAAGTTATACTTTTAGAAACAGGGGACCTTAAACAAACTCACCATAAAAGCTACCGACAGGCCTGATGCCATAGTGCAAGAGTCGCCAACCGGCAAGTCCCACACAAAACAAAAAGAAAACTACTAAATGTCTAACCTCACTAAAGAATTAAACTCCAGCCAAACAACTTGCTGGAATTTACAAAGTACCATTTTTTTCCGTGGCTTTGTTTGCACATTCCTGATAGGAAGAAGGGTAACTGCAAGAAATCAAAGACCATTCATGTATTTCAAACCAGACAACCACAAATCGCTTCTATCTGAACTTGCATACATACCCAACAGAGAGAATTACGGAACAGGACAGTCGGAGAAGCATAGAGAGATATATTAAAACAACCAATAACTGTTATAAGCTGAATAAAACATGGAAACCACTCATTAAAAAGAAGAAAAAAATTATTAGCAGAAAGCAGGAGAGAATCCACACAAGGTCTAACTCTTATTCGCCCATAACAGCCAATGAGACAAGAGCTAACAGGAGTGCTCTCGTGATAAGCGACCTGAAACCCCCGGCCCTACACCTCACAGCACTCCACTCTGAAGATGGGAAAGATGGCTGTTGTAAAGCAGAGTGAAATAAGCCCATCCCACATGATACCCACGGGTATAAAAGTGGGCATACAAGTTTGTATAGCAACAGAAAAGAAGAGTTTGTTACTCCACACACAACACCTAGAATGTTAACAGGCAACAAAAACAAGCACATTGGGGAAGGATAAACATCTTACTGTCCATTTAACTAAATTTACATGAAAATCCAGACGTTTATTTTGAAATTATGTAGCCTAGTGAATGATTTTTGATATTTTATCTTCTACACTTCACTAACAAATACAGAGCAATTTTGAAATTAATGAGATCAAATGAGATTGGTAGGTTATTTTCATAATGTAGTAACATAAAATTTAAAGAATACAAGGGAATATGGGTTTGGTTTAATGTAGTTTACGATATAATATTATATTACTCAGTTCAACAAGCTAAATCGAACAATATATATACAGTACAACTCGGTTATAACATTCCCGTTTGTAACATTTTCCCGCCTATAACACCTAGTTAGAAATAATATATCCAATGGATTTAGCTATGTATTTAATAATATAATAGCAATTATATAAACAAATATATTGCATTAATACATATTTGCTTAAAGCACAATTTGTATAAAAAACCAGGAAACTGTTATCAATAGAAAAGACAGTAGTTTTTCCAGTGATGAGATCTAAACCATGTCGGTAAGTAACCCTTGAGCTTCACAGCGCTACACAGACTTAGATTGTAGTCTATAAAATAACAGTGTAAAGCCATTGTTTTAGGTATTTTAAAACTTTTTACTAGTGATGGGTCGAATCCCATTTTTCCCAAATCCGAATCTTGAATTTGAATCCCAAACAGTACCTCGAATCCGAATCCAGATCTCAAGGGTTAATTATAAAATAATTTATAAGTTAAGAGAAAAAATTAAACATTATGCATAATTATTTAACCCTTTAAATTTTTATTTAAAAAAACAAGGATTTTGACACTGTCTGGACCAAGACGATTACGTTTTTGGTCACACATGTTTCCTGCAGTGCTGAACAAATGTTCAGAGAACACTGTCGCAGGTGGTGAACACAAATATTTTTTGGACAGTTTATGTAGCCTGGGTGAACACGCAGACTGAGTTTTCCAGTATTCGAGGATGTTTATTTCTGGATTAACTGTAGGATCATGAAACAATCTGGTCACTTCATCAATTGCTGTAGAATCCGACTTGGTGGATTTAAGGCATCCAGGCATTATCTGCGAGTACAGTGATTCATGTATCCACGGAAACCAGAAAAAAAAATTCAACATCCGACGGAACAATATTTTGTAGTTACCAACTTGATATTTGTTTAAAGTCCCAAATGAAGATAAACGCTTTCCTGAAATATTTAATGGAAACTGAAAGGCGCCATCTTGGTTTCAATGGTTTTAGGCAATAAGAAATATTGTTGTGCGTCTTTTAAAATTAAGCCTCACTAAAGCATAGTGATTAACATGCCCAAAGTTAAAAGTGACGGGGTGTTTTCCCTAGTTTACCCATTAAAATTCCTTATATTAATATTAGTTATTTTTTGTGTTGCTCAAAATGATTGGCTAACAAATTCATTGGTTGGCCATCATGGAATTATCAGATAATACATTATTTTAACATTGGTAGTCTACACAAACCAAACTTGGTCCTAAAAAAATTCATAAATAGAACGTGTATCAGAATATTTAAAATTGAATCACGATTAAAATAATAATTGTATAATGTATTAATTTTTGTCATTCATAATTTTATTGTTATTACTACATGTGCGACCGTAAGTTGTGATGAAAGTCAGCATTATTGTTGTATTACTAAGTAACAGATTTCTCGGTAAAGTTATTAATAAAAAAAAAACAAGATTCATATTACTAGTCTATATCCTAAATGTGATTTAATTTATTTTTTAGCATATTCTGAGAATACATCTGTGATTTATGCCTTATTTAATGCTAATGTAGCGACAATGCATCCATGTTCATGAATATAAAGTAAGTTTCCCAAATCAGTACATGCTTCATATTTTTTTTATATAATAACGAATTAAAAGTACAATAAAGTAGAACCTCGTTATTCCGTGATGCGCTAATTCAGGAATCGGATAATCCGGGACGATTTAAAAGAGAAGTAAAAATTGTCAGCGCTTAAAATTAACGTCACGCGGGCCGGCGAACACTGCAAGCCATCACGTGGGCCGCCAAACTCTGCAACGCTGTCTGTACCGACCCTTTGTGTCTCCCCCCATTCAGCTGTCACATTTGTCACTCTTTAAACTTGAGGGGGATGTCCTGAATTCTGCTTCTCATTTCCCTCTGTTTGTTGCCACCCGCCAACCCACGGCAGGCGCCTGGCGAGTGACGTGTCTGGCTGGCATTCGGCTGTACGAGGGGGAGGGGGGGGACTACCCAAATTTTATGTGTGCAAGGTTCACACAATCTTATCTTTCTCTCTTCGGCTGTTGTAAATGACCGTGAACTAATGGATAGGCAGTGCTGTATATTATTAAGCCGAGACACTAATTCGAAGACGCCCGGCCCTTACCGTGAACGGATTATCCGGGTTTATTAATTTTTTTACAGGATTTCGACTATCCGGGCATCGGCGGGTCCCAATTAACACGAATAATGGGGAATTTACTATTTTTTATCCATCTGCTGCCAAGGCGCAGTAAGCCTCGAGAGATGTTACGACACATGACCTTGGCCTTAACCCAGCTGCACGCCGGTGTCTGAGAAGCTTGACAAGACCTTCCGGGATTTTAATCGCTAGTCCGTGAAATTCAGTAATCTGTGATTATCTCGGTCCTGACCATCACGTATTAACGAGGTTCTACTGTACCTCAATAGGATGTGTTCCAAGGAAAACGTAAACAGGCCAAGTAAATTGTAAGCATTTAAGTTTTTAAAGTACTACGTTTACATAAATATTTTTCCTCGAATCCCAAATCATTTCCCTCGAATTTCGAATCTAGAGATTCGAGGATTCGACCGGCCCATCCCTACTTTTTACTATTTGTTTCTATGACTGTTTAATTTAACAAAAGTACATATGTTAGAGTAGTTTTACTATCAAAGTATCATTTGGTGCACCAATGCGTTTGGTGTGTTCCGCAATGTTCACGAAGTGATGACTATATATAGGTTTATGATACTACATGTGGGTCCACCATCTTGACGACATTGGCTCGTGAGTACAACATGAAAATAGAATACATTCTATTACGGTCTCGGCTAAGATTTAGGGTATAAAAACTTTCATACCCAGAGCCTGACCCCTTTGAAGGGAGCTGGAATATTACCTACACGAGAGTAGGTGCACTGAAAGAAAAGAGGTATGAAAACTGCTAAGGAAATGGGTATTGTGTGGGGCTGACTTTGTTAACACAGCGACGCGGGTCAACCTTGGAAGCCAAGGTAGTTCATTAAACAATGGCTGTGAAATCCTGCAATCAACATAAATAAACTATCCATAGGGCCTGGAAAATTTCTGTGTTTTCAGTATGCAAAAAGCGGTACGTACTTTCAAATTAGAAAAACGGTGGTTTAAAGTCTGTATTTTCGTTATGCAATAGAAATTTTACCTGTATTTTAAATGTTGACTAAATTGTGCAGTTATTGAATATAATAGTTTACATATTTAATAAACAATCCATGTATACTAGGAATAGACTAATATGCATAACAACAGCCAATTAAATCCAAAACAGTTACACAAAACAGACACATTGCTATAGATGTGTGCAACTACAAATTTTCTTTTTTTTCGGCTGCCGATGCCACATGCTTAGCTGACTTTAGGTGTTTGTCAATGGAATCTTTTCTTTCCCATGAAACTTTACAGTTGCAAAATTTGCACATCACTGTGCTATTGTCAGTACAATAAAACCCATGTTTCTGATACTGAGATGCTCAGTCTCGAGCACTCAAAGTATTATTCGGCATTTTCAAACTCTAACCAGAAATATGTTGCAACATACTACATACAGGCTGTTACGAAAACAATCAACTAAACTTGGCGCGCGAATAAATATCAGCAGTGGAATGCCACTACGTTGGAAACGCTGTCGCGGCTCGTGACGTCAACAACAGATGCTGGCTGCATGATAGTCACGCATGCCCGCACACTCCCAGTCTCGCTGAGCAGACTAATTTTGTACCTGCAAAATCATTATTTGCTTTTTCTCTTGCTATTTACGAAGTTACACAAAATAAACAACTACGGTAAGATAAATTCGTTAGCCGCTAACATATGTGTTTAGCTTTACACAAAACAAAACTTCTCACAGTCTGGGAAATGTATGATCTTCGTTAAGGAAGCATTCGCTTACGTGAGAAGTTAGTAGAAGCTATGTTGGCTAACCTGGACGGACCAGGTTTGTTTTGTTTACATTTTACGGTATATGACGCAACTTGGATAAATACAAGATATTAGATTATTCTTTTGCTTTGATATAATATTTTATACACTTTTCGCAAAATACAATAAACGCTTTACCATATCCGGCCAAGTGTGCACGGTAGTTTAGAATTCGGCATCATATTATTTTTATTCTTCGTAGAGTGCAAAAGTTTGAGTTTGCTTGCATTCAATAAATACGGTATTGGCATAATGGAGTGGAGGAACACGGGGTTGCCACTTGAACAAACCCCGGCGCACAAATGAGAAGAAACTTAGTGTGAACCATACCCGAGATCAATTTTGAGCATCAAAACCATACACGAACACGGCTTATGTAAAAATAAGGTACCGTGTTTTCTCGCATAATCGTTGCAGATTTTTTTCTAAAATCAAGTTTGAAAAGTAGTGTGGGAAAAATTTTTTTTGATAGGTAAAGTTATACATAAAAACAAAACCCGTTCATGGAAAGTACGTTTATTTACAAAAAGGCGGAGTATACAAGAGCACGCCAAACAATCTATATTAATAATTCCTTAAACAAAAACCTTTCTTCAACATTAAAAACTCTAACGCGAACGCAAGCCACTAGAATCTGACGTGTCGTACATACTTGCCACGAAAGAATGCGGGCTATCAAATGTAGTTAACTCGGCACCTGACAGAGAGTGCGTGTTGAATCCAATTGGCTAGATATCGATATTCGACTATGTGCGCGCGCTCTATACGGGAAGCAACATAACCAAAACCAAACATGAATGATGCGCTGGCTACATTTTTATAAGCGGTACGCCGCGGTAACGCAGACAATCAGATAAAGGAAATACCGTTTAAAAAGTCTTTAAAAGAAAATTTACACGCCAGACAACTTTGTATTTCCGTTTATTAAATAAATAAGTGGTAATGACCGAAATTAAATTTTAGATTACACCTACACCGCGGCGACGCAGACGATCAGATAAAGGAAATAACTTTTAAAAACGTCTTTATAAGAAAATTTACACGCCAAAGAACGTCGTATTTTTCCGTTAATTTATTAAGTGGTAATGACCGAATAAATATTAGATTTATACTTTAAAATACATTGTTTTATACAGAAAAGATACCTACACAAAGCATTCGGCATCTACTAGCGGGACCAAAAATTTCATGCGAGGTTTACGCGAGAATTTTTTTATCCCAATTTTGACAGCCTAAAATATGGTTGCGACAATTACGCGCGTGCGACGATTCTGCGATAAAACACAGTAATTATGCTGAAAATCAAGACTTGGGTTAAAGGATACTTTAACCTTGCGTGAGTATTAGTGATCTGCAAATACAGTAGAATCCCACTCATGCGACCCCTCACGGTTCACGGTTTCCGAAAAAACGGATAAACGGAATGGTCGCAATAGAGAATTCGGACCAATCCCCCCCCCCCCCCCCTCACACAAATATATCCAAATACATAAAAAATCGCCTTTGTTCGCATAGATTTCATATTCAAATAGTCTATGGTTTAAAAAAGACAACTTTTTAAATTCATATTACACCTCAGACTTGCATACCCCGAGCAATGGGTTCCGATAAATACTCGCGCTAAGTGAATTTGCGTCATGTGAGTTCGGCTATGCTAGCCGGCTGGTGGTTATTTTCGCTCAAAACATGGCGAAGGAACTTGTGTGGATCAGGTAGAAAACATTCGGCTATAAACGAAAGATATAAGAACAATGCTATCCTGAAATGCTGTGACATGTTTTTGGAGTAGATAATCACAGCGACAGACCGACAGAATGCGCTCCCGCCCTTGCCGTCAGCGATGTTTATTTTGACAGCTCAAGCAATTATCTTTTCCACATCCCTTCACAGCGTAAAAAAAAAGAGGAAAAAAAAAACACGTCGAATGCAGATGGAAAAGTAACTATGCAGTAAAATAGATATATTTACGGCCCTGCTAAATTTTTCTATTCAATAAAATTCGAGGTATTAGTTATTTTTCAGCAGAAACTGCTGTGCGACTAATAAACAAATTGTATCATAATAACTTAAAGTATTTATTAACGGCGAAGGACAGTCTTATAAGCCCATTAAAATATTTATTTTACCGTGAATGGACTACACAACCTGGCTTTTGACGCACGTGGTGTGGGAGGGGAGGAAGATGCTGACAGTTTCTCACGCAGAAGGTTGAAATAAGGGAGGGAATGTGTTGAAATGTTAGTTGGGAAAGGGAAAAAGGGGGGGGGGGGGGGGGTGTTTTTACATGGTTTGTGGCTCTGGGAGGGATGAGCCTTGAAGAATTAGCAGGGGATGGAGAGGTAAGCGTCGCGTCACATATGACGTCAAGCCGCCGCTACCGCCAGCCTGGCCGGACGAGTTTCTTACGCTCTCGCAGAAGCTACCACAGCGGCTTTTCGTGCTGGCGGGTAAGATAACATGACAGCTGAGACGGCTTTTCGTGCGATAGTGACGCGCCGAGCTCAGCTAGACACTGCTGCGTGACAGTCTAGAGGGGTGGTATCTATTTTTAGCCTCTTTTGTATGCCTGCCTGCTTATGGTACAGCTCTCGCCAAGATAAACGTGAACACATAGCGCCCAACAAAGTGTAACAGACTTGTTTTTCAGCCGATTTTACTCAAATTTTCGACACTCTCTGCTCAAAATTTTCACGGTTTCTCAAAAAACGGTCGTATAAACGGAATGGACCCATAAGAGGGGGGTCGCATCTGCGGGATTCTACTGTAATGGTACTTTTCGGGGATATATTCGCAGTGTAATATAGAAATGGTGTGGTTTTCGCGAATGTACTTACTTTTCGCGTTTTCATGCAAAATTTGTGATCGTGAAAAATTCCAGGTCCTAACTATCTATATACATTTATACACATAATACTTCAGCTTACCCTCTTTTATCGCATAATCGTCACACTCGCATAATCGTCGCACCCATATTTTAGGACGTCAAAATTTGGATAAAAAAAACCTATCGCGTAAACATTACATGATGTTTTTGGTCCCACTATTAGATGCCAAGCGCTTTGTGTACGTATCTTTCGATATAAAAAATGTATTTTAAAGTATAAATATAATATTTATTAAGAAATTACCGTGTACTTATTTAAATAACAGAAATACGAAGCTGTCTGATGTGTAAATTTTCTTTTAAAGACTTGTTAAATGTCGTAACCTTCATTGTTCGTCTGCGTCACCGCAGTGTACTGCTTACAAAAATGTAGCCAGCGCTCGTTGCAATCATTACTGTTTGGTTATTATGCTTCCCTTATAGAGCACTCACACGTAGTCGAATATCGATATCTCGCCAATTGCATGCAACGCGCGCTCTCTATCCGGTAACAACTTAACTACATTTGATATTCCGCTCTATCGTGGTGTTTACTATGGTAGTTACGCGTTCTTTCGGCTTGCATTTGGATCACATATTTTGTTTTTCTATTTGAAGTTGAAGAAAGGTTTTGTTCCATGACTTATTAAATTAAATTGTTTGGCGTGCTCTTTTATACTTCACTTTGTAAATAAACGTACTTTCCATGAATGCATTTTGTTTTTATGAATACTTTATCCAACAAAAAAAAATTTTTTTCTGCATAATCGTTGCACCCCTATTTTTGACGCTTGCCCACCCTCTCTATATAAACTATCACGTTACTTTACGTTATAATTAAAGCATGGTTGCTACAGAAATAGAATCTTAGAATTCCCTGACTTTTCCCTGTTTTCCAGAAATTTAAGAGAAAAATTCCCTGATTTTCTTATGAAGTACATACCATAAATATTAACGTGCATATGATTAAATGTAATATAAAACTTTCAACATGAGGTAAAATAAGGTTTTTTTATTGTGTTATTTTGACGGCAGAATTGCGAATGTGTTTTTTTTCCTTCGACATGGCTGGTGAGAGCTCTTCGGCCCATATTGCTGAGTTGAATACTTTTGTAGCACAAAAAGCAGTACGCAGAATTTATGTCTTTAGCAGAGGGTTTGATATGCTGAAACTGTAACTCCTTGAGCCAATTCTCCTTAAAAGTAATTTTCTTCGACATCTCTAAGCTAAAAAAAAGTACATAATATTTTCAGGTTAGGTTAAAAAATTATTGTTTATGAATTCTTAAAAAAATATTACTACACAAATACAAAAACTATTACAAATTCACACCAAGCAATACAACGGGCCTACTTAGAGAATTACAATAGCAGCATTACAACATGCAATACTCTTACATTCTTACAATGTTAACTAATGATTCTGGGGAAAAACATGTTCAGTTATGCATTTTTTTTTTATACACAATGTAAGTGTCACACAACAGAACTCACGGTATAACGGTTGAAAAAAAAAAAGTAATTAAAAAAAATAGTTAGAAAAAATGCAAAAACATAACCGCACACAAAAGCCACGTGTTTTCAAATCAGCTTGGTAGTTTTCAAAATGAGAATTGGTAATGCTTCTTTATCAAAATGCACTTTATTTTCTTATGATCGCATCAAAAACTAACTTCACCTGAAACAACGCCTTTAAATTCACGTAATAAGCTTTGTACTCATCTTATTCCACGTGAAAATAGCCTTCAAAAGATAAACGACGCCATGCCCGTTCTGTAACTCACTGCATGGAACGGAACAAAACACAAAGTCTCAAGGGCAAATTAAAAAGGATCAAAACACGAACAAATGAAGGCCGGGTACGCTAGTGAACAAACGAGTGCCTGGATTGGCCAGAAGGTATAGTGGGTGGTTATAACAGCCTATTGCAACGGACAATCGTAGACCATGTAAACAAAAAGTTGCAGTTGCCGTGTGACTTAAGCAGCAGCTTTTCAGCGGAGTCGTTCGGTAGCGGTACGAGCGCATCAAAACAAAGCTTTGTTTGAATTATAAGCAACTTTAAAATTTCCAGAATTCGTAGAATTTTCCCTGACATTTCCCGGAATTCCCTGACCATTTTAATTTCCCTAACATTTCCCGGTTTTCCCGGTTTTCTAGTCCTGTAGCAACCATGTAAACCCAAAACGAGTTTTAATAAGCTCAGAAGCAATTCAGGGAAGAAGGTATTTCGGCAATAGGCCTCCTCATGTAATATGCGGCGAGGAATCTGTGTGACGTCGTAGGTTATAAACAAAGCGACGAACAATAGAATAATTCATTAAAGCAACCAACCATCTTCGCCCTTTATTTTTCACGTCGCTATAACCACACATATTTAATTATTTCGGAACATAATAGTAAATATGAATGAGTTATGTATACAAATGGATATTTTTCTTTCGCCACAGCTGAACATGTACATTGGGACGCCATCTTGTAAACGGCGATCTACCAACTATATTTATATTTTATAAAAGTATAAAATTAAGTTGTGAAAGCAAGTTTAAATACTTTTTAATACATAGGATTGAATATATATTAGGGGTGGACGGGATCCCGAAATTCGGGATAAAAGTCGGGAAAAAAACCATTCCCGAACTTCGGGAAAATAATTTTTCTCTTCGGGATAATATCTCGGGAAAACAAGTTTTTTTAAATAGTAAAAACCATCGTCGTACTAATTTTTATATTATAAAATTACGTCATGTATACATACGTCCCGTAAAAACTTCGTATACGTACGTATTAAACAAAGTACAAAGACATCACAAAAAATAAATTGCATATTAATTATAAATATTAACGTAAATTCAACACTCGTTCATAAACATAGTTTAAAATAAATCTCTGACTAATTAAAGAACTCAATGTTGAATATTATTTTTAAGTTTGGCGAATGTTAACGTCTTTGCCGTATTTGTAGGTTTGTCTTGAAAATTAACAAGAGCAACAATAAGCAGTGTTGCCAATCGCGTAATATTCGAAACGCTAATAAACTGAAAGACGCCATCTTGGTTTCACATGTTTATGCCATAATAAACGTCTTTCATAAACATCAGAGGGTTTTACGTTTTAGTAGTTGGTCATTATGTAAGAATGAAAGTGAACAATTAAAAACAAGTGGTATTTTTAAAGTAAACGAGATAATTATTTCCAGTAAATTCCATTTAATAAAAAAGGGTAGTTTATACACGTATGTGAATGATGGAGCCTGGCATTCCAGGCAGTAGCAAAAGTGAACCAGGTGTGCCTTCTGCGCCTATTTGGAAGTTCATTAAGAAATTACTAAATAACAAGGTGCAATGTACTTTGTGCCCTTCTGTCCTGAAAACGGAATATGGTTCCACAACAGGTATGCACAGACACTTAACACAACATCCGAAGGCAAAAAATGAGTTGGCCATTCTTCAGGAAGAATATCCTTCAAATTATCAAGCAGAAGTGAGAAAAAGTCAGTTAAATCAGATGTACAAACAAATCAGCCCAAGCTAGCTAATTTTGTCACCTGGGGTATTGACCACCCCAAGTAAAAGGATTTGACAAAAGAAGTAGGTAAATGGTTAGTAAATGGTTGCCATCCATACAGCATTGTTGATGAAAGAGGCCTAAAAAGTGTTTTAAAATTGGTTAAGCCTCTGTACAGTCTGCCATCATGCAAAACATTCAGCAGGAAAATAATTCCAGAGTTGTACGAAGAAACTGTCAACAGTTTGAATGCTAAAATAGGCAGTGCCATTTCCACTGATTTGGACTATAAATGTGGATGGTTTATTAAGAAAAATACTTTAAAATACGCACATTTTAAAAGTAAATGTAATTTTCTGTACAAGAGACAATTAACTGATCTTGCTCCCGATCCCGATAATTTAATGTATTTCCCGACCGAATCCCGTCCCGAAGTAAAAATGCTATTCCCGTCCACCTCTAATATATATGTATGTACATATAATTATTTATGCCACATTTATCTTTTCTTTTTAATTATTAATATCTAGTTTATACTTCCACCACCAGGGCAGGGAAATTTCGGCGAGATTTATGCGCGCGCATCTCATCCCTTCCAAAGAGGAGTTAGTGCGCCCCGCCCTTCCTTTTCTTCGTTCTCCCTATATAAAGGCGAGGTCATCCACCTAAAGTCAGTTGATCGGCCGACGGCCAGTGAGGCTGGAATCCGCCCACTGACCACAGGACGATCCTAGCAGAACAACTGGCTATCCGTTTTCTGCAGCTCGCACCCCTCCTTCGCAAGTCAGGGCATCCGAGTACCTATCTCGGCATAGGGAATTTGTCCCCCCCCCCCCCCTTCCTTGACGATAGGGTGCACTGTGTATAATTCAGTGTATGTTGTGAAAGCTGACGCAGGCGACCAATTGAACTGTTTGACATTCAGGTCAATTAAAGTTTTCTTGTAAAAATACCGCCATTCTCAATGAATAGTCTAGCCCCGTCCCTCACCCCTCTCGCCACTCACCTACGCCAGCAGACCGCACTTCCGAGCATCAGTGCATCCACCGTCAAGAGAATGTGAATCCTGCCGCAAGACCAGCTCGACCTTCTCTACAGGATACCTGGCTCTCACCCAAGAGGGCTCGGTGAGAGAGGATAAAGAGAACATTTTTCAAACTTGATTTTAGAATAAATTGTGCGACGATTATGCGAGAAAACACGGTATGTGTGTTTTGGTTACCGACATTCTCCTTAAATTCTCCGAAGTAAATATAAACTGAATATTGTAACTTGAAAACATATTTTACACAGCTGTACTTTGTCCTGTCTGACCGAAATGCATCTGCAAACGGACCAACGTCGTGTGACGGCACTCACTCTTGTAGAAGAGCAGGACGATCTTCTGGAACACCTTCATGAAGTTCATGTTGCCGTAGCAGAACTCCTGTATCTTGAGCATCAGCACGAGCTCGGAGCGAGCGTTGGTGGTGAAGGCCTCGAAGAGCGGTGTGAACTGCTTGAGGTGCTTCAGAGCCTGCTCTGCCACAAGCTCCTCCTTCTTGTTCCACTCCACCTGGGACATCACCGTGGTCCACACCTGCGCAGACACCCCCGCATCAAGTACCCACTCCGGAGGCGAACAAGTACAGGGCCGGCTCGGAGAGGGAGCGAGAACTGACCAGCGGGGTGACCTCGTGTTCCGGGATGGCGTTCTTCAGGGCGACCTCCTTCAGCTCCAGGACGATGTCTTTGATGGGACGGCTCTCGGCCAGCTGCTCCTCCAGCTGCGACTGCAGGTCCTTCTTGGCCTCCTGGCTCGCCTGCAACCCGCCCGTGGGCGTGAGCTCACACCGCCGCGGCAATAGCAATGGTTCTTACAAATAGGAAGAATTTTATACAGATTCTGGTTCAGAAACTAATAGTCCTCACATTCTCTGTATGAACCATCGACCATCGCCTGATAATTATGACATACCAGGTTTATTCATAGCCACTCAGTAACTACAGCATGTATGGTATGTACATCTCAGCACGTGTCATATTGGTACAATGGAGCCCGTACATAAGTTAATTTCGGAGAGGGGGAGGGGAGTAAAACCACTTTGCTCACTGTTTTGCATTCATTTCGTTTTCTTTCGTGGGCGGGGAATGACAGATTTTGGAAAGAGGGGGCATATCCCCCTCCCACCAATGTGTACACCACTGCTGGTACTTCTCTGACACAACTATTTTTTATCACAGGTAAGATACAGTAAACCTTTCTTAAGAATATACATAAATTTGCTGTTAAGAAGTTCTCAAGGTACTTAGTATTTTAGACTTATTAACAGAATAATTTTATATAAAAAAGGGTAAAATTTTAGGTATTTAGATGAAGAGCTAAATTTTTTTATTTTTGTTTTCATTTCTACTCTCTTTAAACTGACTGACTACATTTTTATTCATTCATATATTAATGATTGGTAGAATTGCAATAGCAAGGCTCAACGATATAAATTTTGCATTACTGTTTACCACAATGTTATTTTACTGCCAAGTTTACATCCAATCCCAGCTTACATCAACCTAACATAAACATAAAAGACAACATTTTTTTTTGGTTTTGGAACAGCAGTGCGACGACTCAGTGACGGCAGAGTGGCATGCCGCACGAACACCCCTCCAAATGCTCGTTTGCTCACGTGCAGTTCGCAGGGTCTCGGGATCGAGTCACGACGCTCACCTGAGCCTTGTGCAGCTTCACGATGTCCGCCAGTCCCTTCTCCTCGAAGGCAGCACGGAAGTTCTCCTCCGTCCGCTTGTTTATAGGCACGAACTCCATCAGTCTGCAAGCACGGGAGCTCCAGCTACACAACCTTGTCGTGCGTTCTACGCTCGACAACTAACTAAATAACAGTACGTCGCTGTAACAGAGTATTTCAGAGTTCTCATAGTCGCGGCCGTGTGTCCCAAGCGGACGGACGTGTTTAGTGCGAGCTCCACGGTATTGTTGCTTCTAGCTCGTGTTACGCAATTAGGTTACTGGCAATTCATGCTCAACGTTAGTTTGTGCGATGATTCGCTAGATTTCCGGGGGTTTTCATGTGAAAATGAACTGATATGTTGTGTTTGCAACACCAATAGAAAAGGTAAATATAATCCTTTCATCAATTGTGCGGGCTGCACTTCAGTTAAATGTCATGAAAACTGTGCTGAACGAGCAGGGACTCTTAATATAAATAACGGTTTAAAGACGTTTTTATGCTCTCAATGCCAAACTACTAATACTGTTCAAACCATGAATCCAAGTTCCACTGCTGGATCGCTTTCTGCTTTATTTTCTACTAAAGATAAAGGATCGAAACAGAAGTCAGCCGCTGCAAAGGGCACTGACCTAAATTTATCTTTCAAGATGTGTGTAACTGCTTGTGAGATAGGCGTTCAGACTGATGATTCTTTGAATAATGTAATTCCTGGAACGAAATCTTTACTAGAAAAAATATGCGCCAAGCTGGATGTACTCACAGTACAAATGGAAGAAGTGAGAAATGAAAATTGTATTTTAAAAACATTATTGAATGACACAAGAAGTGAATTATCGCAGCTCACTAATGCTGCGGTAACGCAGCAGAAACATGACATTAATCCTGTTAATGCATCTCCAGGCAAGGGGACCTACAGCTGTGTTACAATATGTAACTCCAGCCAATAACAGCACTCCTTTGATATCTGATAATACTGCTTGCTCCATTCCTATGTCCACTTTTACTGAGAGTCTTGTACTTTGGGGGATCAAATCCTTGAAATCTACTATGTCAACAGGTCCAGATAGTATTCCTAATTTCATAATAAAAGGATGCTCTCTGGTTCTTGTTCCTATCCTTCAGTTTATATTCAATAGCAGTATTAAAAACAGCATCTACCCCAATATATGGAAAACTGCCAAGGTCATTCCTATACATAAAAAAGGTAGTAAATTTAATGTCACAAATTATAGGCCTATTTCGCTTTTAAATGGATTTGCTAAAGTTTTTGATAAAATAATATTTAAGGACCTTGATTTCAATCTCAAAAATAAACTGCCTATTTCGCTTTTAAATGGATTTGCTAAAGTTTTTGATAAAATAATATTTAAGGACCTTGATTTCAATCTCAAAAATAAACTATCTGATTGTCAACATGGTTTCAGAATTGGAAAATCTACTACTACCAATCTGATAACTTTCATAAATCCAATTTATTCTGAAGTGATAACCCGAGGCCAAGTGGATGCTTGCTATTTTGATTTAGCAAAGGCTTTTGATACAGTAAACCATCAGATATTACTTAGCAAATTATCCATTATGGGATTGAGCGACAAATATATCAAATGGTTTGGCGGCTATTTAAAAGATAGGAAATACTTTGTTTCTATTAATAAAACTAAATCTGATTTACATATGGCAAACTCTGGAGTACCTCAAGGTGGTACCCTTTCTCCCCTTCTTTTCAACATTTTTATTGATGATATAACCAAAGCACTAAATTATTCTGTTGGTCTGTTATTTGCAGATGACCTAAAAATATATAGAAAAATTACTTCATTAAATGACTGTCACTTACTTCAACATGACATTTCTTCTGTTGTTGCATGGTGTAAGACTAATCTCGTTAAACTTAACTACAGTAAAACCACCACAATAACCTTCTCAAGAAAATATCATCCTATTGTATTTGAATATAAACTAGACAATCGTACTATTGCAAAATCAAACTGTGTCAGAGACTTAGGTATTTTGCTAGATTCAAAATTATTCTTTCACAATCATATTGAAACACTTAGATCAAATGCTAATAAAATGTTAGCGTTGATTAAATATATCACATTTAATGCATCTAATTTAGATTCAACACTTAGTCTTTATATATCCTTGGTGAGATCTAAATTTGAATATAGTTCTTTGATTTGGAATAACATTAATAAATCAGATAGTGACAAATTGGATAAAATACAATTCAAACTGATCAAAATTATAAACCTAAAAAGTAACATTAATCTAAATGTAGATTTACACTCCCTTCTT
Source organism: Bacillus rossius redtenbacheri (assembly GCF_032445375.1). Taxonomy (NCBI): domain Eukaryota; kingdom Metazoa; phylum Arthropoda; class Insecta; order Phasmatodea; family Bacillidae; genus Bacillus; species Bacillus rossius. Next base: position 27,659,558 of record NW_026962011.1, on the reverse strand, counting down.
GGTTCCTTACCATTAAGAAGAGAAGTATTAGATGCATTATTTGTACACAATTGTTACAAAAATACAATTAATTGTAACTATTTTCTTCACAACAATGGAATTAGAATACCTACTTTCAATAGTCGTAATCAATCTTTAATTTGTACGTTAAATAAAACTAATGATCTATTAAACAGAATAACTAAAAATTACAATAAATATGCAAGGTTATTTCCTGAATTTGATAGCAAAATTAAATTTAAAAAAATACAACTATTCCTAACTTAATTTTTTTTTTCTCTTGTGGTGAATAATCATATTGTTTCAAGTTAGTTTTTTTTTTGTGTTATTCTTATTTTCTACATTATAAAATTTACAAATAAATTATTTACTAATTATTAAATGTTGCATGTTGTGTGTATCATTTTGTTTTGTTTTGTTGTCTTGTATTTTGTATTGTTTTGTTCTGTCTGTATGTATATGTGTTGTTTGTATCGTGCCTACCACCCAAGGCCATAAGCTGTAGGTAGGCATGCAACAAATATTAAATAAATAAATAAATAAAATAAATATCATCTGGAATACAGTTTATCATTTCAAAATATTTGAGACGGGATGACAGGCTTTTGAAACTTCCTACAAGATACTATAATATGTTTTATTTGATAAAAACCACAATTTAGTTGTGCAACAGTATTAATAAGTATCAATAAAATACGAACAAAAAGCATTGTTTGGACGGTCAGGGTGACGAAAGAAGTTCTCCTAATTAATTTCCTGACACTTCCGTTATTTTCCAGAAAATAAAATTTTAGCTTACTGCACCATAAATTGAATCAAGTTATTTCTTATTATTATGGGTGTGCGGGAATAGGTTTTTGTGCTGCGAGAAATTTTCGGGAAAAATAAATTATTCCCGCGGGAAATAGGACAATTAAAAAAAAAAACAAAATTTTAATTATAATATGAGAAGATGGTTTACAAGTAACAAGCTGATCGGTTGCGACATCCATTATTTGTAAGCTGCTAGTTTGTTTTAATATTCAACGGCATCGAAAATAGGAACAGATACTTTGCACAAGCCTTAATAACGTAACGTCAGCCGACAAAGCCCGCCAAACTAAACAGTAAACAACTATTTTTTTCTCCCAAAGCAAAATCATAGATGTTTAGATACTCGTGAGCAGTTGTGTGAAACTACGTGATTTCATATTTTTCAAAGTGCCAATACAGTTCTCTACATTGCCACTGATATCAAGTAATGAGAACGGTTACGCTTTGTTATGTAACGCAAGTCTAGTATTTCTTATATCTTTGGCGATAAGGTTTGATTGCGCATGTGTTTTGTTTGTGTCTAAGGACACACACTGGTTTTAGGTTAAGTATTCGATGGTGACGGCAATAACGTTATATAACTGACTATTCACGTATCTTGCAAATTTGTACCCTTGAAGAAATATATTTATGAACGCATACAATATTTAAGGTACTCCATGTACGTTTTTTATATTCCAATTAGATATGTGTAAACGATCATCATAATTCACTGCACACCACAGCTGTTGCTACGATCGGCATACGTTTAAAGGATGTTTTGCGTTTAAATAGTACGGAAAGCCTTCAAAAATGTACGAATCCATAAAAAATATTGTTGTAAAAACAGTTCGAATTGATAGAAAACATTTTCACATGATTAATAAACATTTGTAAATTTTTAAACAATTTCCCGAAAAATTCGGGAGTAATAAAATTCCCGCCCGGCCTTTCGGGAAGCCTATTTTCCCGACTTTTTTCCCGAAGCGTCGGGATCCCGCACACCCCTACTTATTATGCAAGTTAATGCTAAGAGGGCAATAATCTACAAAAAAATGCAGTTTGTAAAAACAAAGAGTAATTAAATGCTTGAAATTAGGTATACAGTTGCTTCATATAATAGGTAGTTAAAATATTCATGCTTGAAACTGAACATGTTGACAGCAGGAAATAATGCATGGTGAAAGAGGGGGGGGGGGAGATAGGGAGGGAGAGAGAGAGAGAGAGAGAGAGAGAGAGAGATAGAGAGAAAGAGAGAGAGAGAGAGATAGAGAGAAAGAGAGAGAGAGAGAGAGAGAGTTGAAATGTTTTCATCTCAAACACACAGTGAAGGGTTTTCCGATTCCAGAATCTGCGCTCATGCCTTGTGTTGTGTTCAAACGTAGCTTACAATTATGTATATGTAGGGCCTGGAATTTTTCGCGATCGCGAATTTTGCGAAAATTCGCGCGAATTTCGCATGAAAACGCGAAAAGTAAGTACATTCGCGAAAACCACAACATTTCTATATTACACTGCGAATATATCCCCGAAAAGTACCATTACAGTAGAATCCCGCCGATGCGACCCCCCCCTCTGATGCGTACATTCCGTTTTTTTGACCGTTTTTTGAGAAAACATGAAAAATTTGAGCAGAGAAAGTCGAAAATTTGAGTAAAATCGGCTGAAAAACAAGTCTGTTACACTTTGTTGGGCACTGTGTTCACGTTTATCTTGGCGAGAGCTGTACTGTAAGCAGGCAGGCAGGCATACAATAGACGTCTAAAAATAGATACCACCCCTCTAGACTGTCCACGCGGCAGTGTCTAGCCGAGCTCGCGAAAAGCCGTCTCAGCTGTCATGTTATCTTACCCGCCCGGCGGCTTGACGTCATACGTGACGTGACGCTTGCCTCTCCCATCCCCTGCTAATTCTTCAAGGCTCATCCCTCCCAGAGCCACAAACCATGTAAAAACAACACACCCCCCCCCCTTCCTTTTCCAACTAACATTTCAACACATTCCCTCCCTAATTTCAACCTTCTGCGTGAGAAACTGTCAGGGTGTTTTTTTTTTTTTTTTTACGCTGCGAAGGGACGTGGAAAAGATAATGGCTTGAGCTGTCAAAATAAACATCGCTGACAGCAAGGGCAGGAGCGTATCCTGTCGGTCTGTCGCTGTGATTATCTACTCCAAAAACATGTCACAGCATTTCAGGATAGCATTGTTCTTATTTCTTTCATTTATAGCCGAATGTTTTCTACCTGATCCACACAAGGTTAAAGTATCCTTTAACCCAAGTCTTGTGTTTCAGCATAATTACCTTATTTTTACATAAGCCGTGTTCGTGTATGGTTTTGATGCTCAAAATTGATCTGGGGTATAGTTCGCACTAAGTTTCTTCTCATTTGTGCGCTGGGGTTTGTTCAAGTGGCAACCCCGTGTTCCTCCACTCCATTAAATACGAGCATATCAGTATCAGAAACACGGATTTTATTGTACTGACAATAGCACAGTGATGTGCAAATTTTGCAACTGTAAAGTTTCATGGGAAAGAAAAGATTCCATTGACAAACACCTAAAGTCGTATAAGCATGTGGCATCGGCAGCCGAAAAAAAAGAAGAAAATTTGTAGTTACAAACATCTATAGCAACGTGTCTGTTTTGTGTAACTGTTTTGGATTTAATTGGCTGTTATTATGCATATTAGTCTATTCCTAGTATACATGGATTGTTTATTAAATATGTAAACTATTATATTCAATAACTGCACAATTTAGTCAACATTTAAAATACCCGTAAAATTTCCATTGCATAACGAAAATACCGACTTTAAACCACCGCTTTTCTAATTTGAAAGTACCGCTTTTTGCATACTGAAAACACCGAAATTTTCCAGGCCCTATGTACAGTAGAACCTCGATGATACGTTCCCGTTTCATACATTTTCCCGTGTCATACGCCGATTAATTTTGGTCCCGCCGAAAGTTCTATATTTACAATGGTTTACTTTCCCGGAACATACACTTATAAAATCTTTAATTTCCCGTTTCATACTGTTACGATCGCACTTGGCTGCAGTGCTTGGCGTCGCCGCGCTCGTTCGGCCTGTCTGCGCCCCCTTCCACCCGCATCCTCTCCCTGGTATCTCGTGTCATACTGTCTCGCAACATCCTGACCGTCGCAGCGCGCACCTGCCTCAGATAGAATTACTTAAAAGAGGCCGCACTGCGGAATAAAAGGACTTGGACATGTTTATCGGCGCGTTTTGTGGGAACCCAATGCATGTTGCGTTTATCGGCGTTCTTTGAGCAGCCGCCGCGTCCTTCGAGGACTCACGACGCGTTTCTGGGCATTTCGACGGCGAAGGTCGCGCGATATCTCGGAGACATGCCCGATTGTTCTGGACGGGAACCCAAGGGCTATATAAGGAGGTTGGGCCGACCTTCGAGATGAGTTCAGTGGGGAGTTCTCCCGCGGCGGAGTTTCCGGGCGATAGTGCCGCGGGTGCGGCAGAGTGGCGAAGTCCTTGGACGAAGGTTCCAGGGCAGAGAGTCTGAGTGGGGAGTTCTCCCACGGCGGAGTTTCCGGGCGATAGTGCCGCGGGTGCGGCAGAGTGGCGAAGTCCTTGGACGAAGGTTCCATGGCAGGGAGTGAGTGAGTTTAGTGGAGTCGGGAGTTTCCGGGCGATAGAGTCGCGGGCGCGACGGAGTACCGAGTGAAGTTGCGAGCGAGTCGTCATGTGGGATCTCGGCGAAGGGTGTGACGGCGGCGGCGGAGAGCGGCGACGGAGTCCCGCGGCGGAGACCCACGAGGGGTGCTGCGGCGAGAGTTGCGCCGGAAGTGCGGCCCAGCGAGGTGTGTGAAACAAGTGACTGGGGAATTGACATTTCTTTAAGTGTAATTAATTATTTGCTAATTTAGAAGATTATTTGTAAGTGTCAAGTAGTGGTAATAAATAAAACTGTGTGTGTGAAATAAAATCTATTAATTGGGCTATCCTTACGAACCCGCAGGTAAATCGTAACATTTTGGTGTCAGAAGTGGGATAGCCCTAATTAATAGATTTAGGATTCAGTTAAGAAATAGGATTTAGTTTTTCGAGAGTAAAGTTAGCATTTAGAAATTTAGTGAATTTGTAATTTTCTAGAGCTGGTTTGAGTTTACTGTAGTCAGTGATAGTTTTGAATGTAATAGAGTTATTGTTATTTTAATTAGAAGGTTCGTCTAAGTCATTTAAAATTAAGAACAGTATTCAAAAAATTATAATTATTTAGGTTGTTTAATTATTAGTAAATGATTTAAAGAGAGATGGCTACTGAAGAGCTTACTGACGAGCAATACAAGGAGATAATGGTTGCCCTAGAAGAAATAAGAGCCACTTGGGAGAACTATAACAAAGAAATGTTAGCCAGTATAAAGAACTATACGGAAGAAATGGTACCCAAAATCGGGAACTTTACAGAAGAAATGAAGAGTGGAAGGAAGGAGAGTAAGAACCACCATGAAGAAAAGAAGAGCAGGTCAAATAATAGCCTAGAGGAAATGAAGAAGGGTCAGGATGAACTGAAGCATGGCCAAGAAGGAATGAGGAATGAAATGAAGACCGAAGTGAAGATAAGCATAGAAGAGAAGAACAGCCAAGAGAAAAACCGCGAAGAGAAGAACGGCGAACAGAAGACCGGTCAGGAGAAGAACAGCGAAGAGAAGAACAGAGAAATGAAGACCAGCCAAGAGGAGACCAGCCAAGAAGAGACCAGCCAAGAAGAGACCAGCCAAGAAGAGGCCAGCCAAGAAGAGAACAGCGAAGAGAAATACAGTGAAGAGAAGACTAGCGAAGAGAAGACCTGCCGAGAGGAGACTAGTCAAGAGAACAGTGAAAAGAACAGCGAAGAGAACAGCGAAGAACACTGTGAAGAGGACATTAGCCAAGGAGAGGAGAACAGCCGGGACATGAAGATGAAAGAAGAGCTGAAGAATAGCATAGAAGTAGTGAAGATGAGTTACAAAGTAAGGAATATTGAACAAGAAGAAATGAAGATAAACCAAAGAGAGAGGGCTAAATGCACAGAAGAGCTGAAGAAAAGCCAAGAAGAGATGTACATGAGTCAAGAAGAGATAGAGAAGTGCAAAGAAGAAACGAAGGAAGACCAAGAAGAGACACAGGAAGACCAAGAAGAGGTGAAGAAGGACCAAGAACAGGGGAAGAAAGACCGAGAAGAGAAAATGAGAACACAAAGAGTGAAGAAGATGGTGCAAGGAGTAACTGAGTGCAGTCCAGACGATATTCATAAGAACAAAGAGGGAATGAGGAACCAAGAAGAGACGAAGAAGAGCTGGGAAGAAATGCTTTGTGAACGAGTAGCTACGAGAGAACAAACAGAGAGAAAAAGGGAAGAAACAAGCGAACCATTGGGAGGCAACGAGCAATGCTCTCAAGAGTATCGAGTCCGTCCAAGGCAATGGTCGGCCCGTCTCGGGCAGCTGGCTGAACGACATGGGGCATCTGCGACGCAGAAGTGTCGCCGGGTGACAAGAGTAGCTACATCTAATGAGAGAGAGGGTTATCTGGTGAGACTGTACAGCCCGCGATGGAGGAAAGGCAGGAGGCCTAAACTTCGAGTAGCATGGGCGTCTCCTGGAGTAGCATCTCCAGAAGGAGATGCATTACCTGTTCGGGACGAACAGGTTTAAGGAGGGGGCAATGTTACGATCGCGCTTGGCTGCAGTGCTTGGCGTCGCCGCGCTCGTTCGGCCTGTCTGCGCCCCCTTCCACCCGCATCCTCTCCCTGGTATCTCGTGTCATACTGTCTCGCAACATCCTGACCGTCGCAGCGCGCACCTGCCTCAGATAGAATTACTTAAAAGAGGCCGCACTGCGGAATAAAAGGACTTGGACATGTTTATCGGCGCGTTTTGTGGGAACCCAATGCATGTTGCGTTTATCGGCGTTCTTTGAGCAGCCGCCGCGTCCTTCGAGGACTCACGACGCGTTTCTGGGCATTTCGACGGCGAAGGTCGCGCGATATCTCGGAGACATGCCCGATTGTTCTGGACGGGAACCCAAGGGCTATATAAGGAGGTTGGGCCGACCTTCGAGATGAGTTCAGTGGGGAGTTCTCCCGCGGCGGAGTTTCCGGGCGATAGTGCCGCGGGTGCGGCAGAGTGGCGAAGTCCTTGGACGAAGGTTCCAGGGCAGAGAGTCTGAGTGGGGAGTTCTCCCACGGCGGAGTTTCCGGGCGATAGTGCCGCGGGTGCGGCAGAGTGGCGAAGTCCTTGGACGAAGGTTCCATGGCAGGGAGTGAGTGAGTTTAGTGGAGTCGGGAGTTTCCGGGCGATAGAGTCGCGGGCGCGACGGAGTACCGAGTGAAGTTGCGAGCGAGTCGTCATGTGGGATCTCGGCGAAGGGTGTGACGGCGGCGGCGGAGAGCGGCGACGGAGTCCCGCGGCGGAGACCCACGAGGGGTGCTGCGGCGAGAGTTGCGCCGGAAGTGCGGCCCAGCGAGGTGTGTGAAACAAGTGACTGGGGAATTGACATTTCTTTAATTGTAATTAATTATTTGCTAATTTAGAAGATTATTTGTAAGTGTCAAGTAGTGGTAATAAATAAAACTGTGTGTGTGAAATAAAATCTATTAATTGGGCTATCCTTACGAACCCGCAGGTAAATCGTAACAATACGTTTTTACGAAGCGGAAAAGTCCTAAAATTCACAAATTTTTTTGTTATATTCCTCCTGATAAACTACGTTTTAATGCTTTTATTTTGAAAAACGTTCATTGTTTACCTTTGCAAACGTAAGAAAATAACTTTATCGCACCATAGATATGGATAGTATCGGGAAGACTGTGCACTTCGCTATTAGCATCTATGGCCAGCACCAAGAGAGACTAGTGGCGCGAATGATATTGAAAATGGTGCACACGATTTACCAAGGCACGGATCTCATATTTTGTGCATTCATTAATCTTTGAACTGAATATACTTGTTTGTTATTGTTTTCTTACGATCGGATTGTTTTATATTTTACGTTTCTCAAGTTAAAATTTTATTGAAAATTGTTCTGTTGCATAAAGTTGTTTGTAAAATGAAACAAACCAGCAAAAATTTCTGTTTTTCTTTTTACAATAGCCTAATTTTTTTATTTCTAATTTAGGCTTGGTGACTTTTCCCCTCTCCAAGAAAGGACTGCTTTACTTGATTATGGACTGTATTTTACATTTCTGGTAGTGTTATTATATGTATATATAATGATGAATTCATATCTTTCATTAATATGATGCAATTATTTACACATTATGTATTTAAGTTTAATCTGACATTGGGCTGGTATGCTAGATTGAAATTTTTTTTTATTATTGCCATTCCCTTTTCATACACTTTCCCGCATCATACACCATTTTTGTGCCCTCCGTTGAAAAGTGTATGACAGGGGTTCTACTGTATATGTTGTGCATGTGCAACTGGGCTACTTACATGCAACAGGCAGGCACTGCTATTGGGCTGATACAGGAATAAATTCAAAAATCGTAAACATTTGCAGCATTTTCAAAGCAATAAATCAAGAGTTAATGACAAAAACGGCACAAAAATTAGTGCACATTATAAAAGGATTACAGTATAATCCCGCTGATGCGACCCCTCACGGTTTCCGGAATAACTGGCTTATAAACGGAATGGTCCCAATAGAGAATTCGGTTCAGGAGACTTGCCTGGTGCAAGCACGCTGAGAAGCAATTATGTGCCAGCTTGTGGAGAAGAGATGAAGCTCAAAATCAAAGCTGCACTAAAAGACAAGCCAGTTGTAATAGTGGCAGATGAAACTTCTGATAACAAAGGCAGGTGCGTATTTGCCATTTAATTTAGGACTATGACACCAACAGCTGAACAAGAGGTTTATTTGGCGAGTTGCTCGTTCCTGGAGAAGGCAAATGGAACAACATGCAGTCAGTCGATTATTGACTGCATCAAGGAGTATGGCATTGAGTACAGTAATATCCTAGGTTTTGTTTCTGATTCAGCAAGATATATGGGAAAAAGTATCCAAGCACTACAAACCATTGTTGGGGATCATCTGCTCCATTTTCAGGGTTTTGCTCACAAACTGAACTTAATTGGGGACATATTTTTGAAGGAATTACATAGTTTAAATCTACTTGTATCAAAACTTAAGATGTCATTTTTGCACTCCAGGAAATTGAGAAACAAGTACTTAAACTTTATTAAGGAGAACTATCCTTCCCTCCCATCCATCTTGTTTCCTGCACCAGTAATAACTCGCTGGAACTCATGGTTTAAGGCTGTGCAGTTCTTAAACACATACGTTGATGTGCTTGTTGACTTTTTTCAAGATGAGTGTCACAGCAGCAGTACTGCTAGTGTGATTTCAATGTTCCAAGACAGACAGTCAGCTGCACAGTTCAAAATAGAGATTTCATTTGTATCTGAGGTTTCTTTAAAGATTTCTGCATTGATAAATACACTTGAAGGGTCTAAGTATCCATATGGGCACAAAATTTGGGATGAACTCAAGGCTCTTAGTTCTGCATTAGATAGATATGCTCATGGCTGTCTGCCATTAGAAACTGAGCGGTTGGTCAAGGCATGCACATGCACTAATGTAACCACCAAAGAATAAATATAGTTTTAAAAACTAAAGAAACATGCTTTTAAAGATTATCAAACTAAAAAGTTAAAAATAATTTTAAAATTTAATTTATGACAATAGTATATAAGCAATACTAGTATAAATGAGAAAAAAGCTTGAGGCACTTTGTGCCATATTTTTTGTATATTAAGCGCCCCATGCTTTTTTCTCATTTATACTAGTATTGCTTATATACTATTCAGTGGTGTCTCGTCAGGGCAAGCAAGGCAAGCAGTGCTTGCCCAGGCAGTTTCCAGACATTGTATTTTTTAAATAACTATTTTATTCAGAATAGTATTTTACTTTGGCTCGTGCCGTTAGGTGTATGTATTTTTTACACTATCTTCTTGGGACCCAGTACTGTGCGCTGTGCGCTATAAGAAAAGAACTCGTTGACACACAAAACATGCTGTTTTAGAAGCGTTGCTAGGTTTAGAAGCGCTGGTAGGACCGCTTTCAGCAGGAAGGCTGCCGCAGTAGTTTTCTTTCGGAAGAGGGGGTGGCATGGTACAAAGGTTCAGGGAGGGGATTGGCTGTAAAAACACGTGGTAGAAGCTACGAAGGTAGCGCTTTCTTGCCGAACTGAAGCGAACATGGCCGAAGCAGACGGTAGAATTCTTCCGCCGACTGCTTCGGCTATGTCCGCCACAGTTCGGCAGGGCAGGTGGCGAGGTCGCGTTTCAGTCGGCGGTCGTCTCTCGGGGCGCGCGCATCTCTCCCGCGGGCTGTTGGCTGGCAGTGCGTGGGGGATTTGTGGGCGTATGCGTCCCGCGGTTGGCGGATACGGGATCCCAGCCCGAGAGTTGCAATCTCGCTGGGGTGACTGTGAATAACCAATAGCAGTCCGCGGACCAATGGCCGGCCTGTGGAGTCGTTATTACGGCTATCGGGGTGAAAGGTAGCCTGAATGCAGCTCGGCGCGTGGCAGAAAGCAGTTCCGTCGGCGAAGGCACCACAGGGGAGCTCGATGTGCCCTAGATACGAAGTGTAGACGAACTGCGGGCTGGAAATTGCGGAGCTATGAACTGCCGCGCGCGCAACGGAACTGAACACGAGCTGGTTTACTGGCTCGTCTTCCCACATCTGTCTTAACTGTGGCTGTCTGGGCAGCTGGGCTGGGCTGACGAGTGAAGTCGCCCGCCCCTGGGGGCGCATGCGCCCCTGGCTAATAATAACCCAGGAGTACCCAACATTTAAATGCGGGCCGCAAGGCCCAAGCACCCAACTCCAGCATGGTTGATTTTTCAGCCCCTCCAACTCTTCTTACCTGGACCCTTCTTCCCTCTTGTCCAGTAGTTACCTGCTTGCTTAATGCATGTTAATTGATCCCCGCATGACCCGGCCCAGGGTTTTCCCTGTGTCAATGCAGGTTTTACCTGGGTCACATTAGCTAGCTTTTAAGCTAGGCGACCAATGGGGCGTCAGTCATGGCACCAATCGCAGCCATGGCTGGCCAGTAAACCCCAATAGCACACGATGCACGCGCCCTTGTCCCGCATGGTTAAAAACCCGCATGGTAGAGTGTATAGGCTTCGGCCTGAGACACACTTAGGTCCTCCCCTAACCTGGACCCTCCCTTACACACTTAGAATAATTTAGGCTAGGAAAAAAAATCGTGGCGTTTCAGGAATGATTGACGTGCCAGTTTCATGGTACACGTACCAGTTAACCGAGTTTCTGATCATGCATGAAGATAATTTCTTTTGTGTTGGTACGAAAAATACCAAGATTTAATTTGTACTATTCTAGTACATTTTTATTGAGGTTCTTAAGAACTTACTTTTCCATGTGTTGTCTGTTTATATATTTTGTACCTGATATCGATGATACTACACTCCCACTTAGTATATAAGTAATGTAGAGTAGGTATTTTACTATCAGCATAATGTAAGTCAAACATTATTTTTTTAAATTAATTTATTTTAAAAAAAATGTCAATTTTTCTACCTGTGGAATAGTCAAAGTTCATTTAAGAAAACTACTTAAATAACACCATTTTGTACCTTGAAATCCATATTCCCCCCCCCCCCCTCCATGTTTTGATGTGAACGGAGTTGTTGCTTCCCCTAATGTAAACCTCACGCCTCGCCACTGATACTATTGTCATAAATTAAATTTTAAAATTATTTTTAACTTTTTAGTTTGATAATCTTTAAAAGCATGTTTCTTTAGTTTTTTAACTATATTTATTTTTAACTTTTTAGTTTGATATTCTTTAAAAGCATGTTTTTTTTAGTTTTTTAAACTATATTTATGTATAATTATCATAGGGAAATGAGTTACCGACACTACGTATTACCATCTGAGATAACTATTTGGAGTTGCAACGTCACAAAGAAATGGTAAAGTCTCTCCGAATCATTTACAGTTAGATGTATGGATATAATCTTAGAATTTACCGGAAAAAAAACCATTTTTTTTTTTCAGCGTGGCCGGGAGTAGAACCCACGATCACTGAATCCGAAAGCTGACATCACAGAAGTCGCGCGCCTTAGACCGCTCGGTTAACGAACGTAATGAAATTGGTGGGACATTTTACAGTGATGAGCCACTCACTCTTAGTCGAAAGAGTTACAGACGGACAGACAAACAAACATACAGGTGAAGCTAATATAAAGCATGTAAAAAATAAAAGAACTGAGAGAGTGCATGAAGAAGTGCTCAGCAAAACTAGCAAAGCACATGGTGAGAAACAAGACTAACAATTGCTTCATGGCAGTGAGTAGCTTGTTTGACCCAACAATTGCTGGCCAGATGTTAAACTTAAATCTGTCATCTTTGGAGGAATGTACCGGTAAGACCAAAATTCCATTTTTCACAAGGTTGTACAGAGAAGAATTTTTTGAAGGCTATGAAAAATTTCATGCTCACCTTGTGACCAACATCAGAAACGGTTCTGAAGTTGATTGTCTGCAAATGTTGCTAGCTGTAAAGCTGCAGCATGAGAAGTTTTCTCCTGCTGCCCTGAAATGTTTGTGGACTCCGACCAACAGTGTGGATGCGGAGCGGTACTTCAGCAGATACAACCTTATTGTGACTGATCGCCGCAATAGGATGAAAGAAGAAACTGTGGAAACTTGTTCCATGCTAAGTTTCAATGCTGCTATTCCAGTGGAATAACATTATTTGTGCACCCTACATCAACTATGGCCATGAACACAGCTAAAAAACATTTATTGTAATTTTAAATATTCAATGTATTGCATTTATAAGTGCTAAAACGTTGTTTGTAAATCTGCAACGATAGGCGTATTCGTAGTTGTGCTAGATATTTATTTCTGTGGTTGTTAATAATTAATGTGTATTATTTAATGCTTTTTAAAAATATATTTTCTTCAGTAATGTAAAATAAGAGAAATTGCTAAATCTTGTTTTTGAAAATGCTACAAAATGCTAAATTTCAAATTCAAAATGCTAAATATTATTTTAAATGCTATAAATCACCATCTCTAGTGATCGGTAAATAATTTGCAGATCGGTACGAATACCGATGTGTTAAAATCGGCCCAGCCCTACTACTATTTCCTTTTTCACTTCAGTATTTCTGAGGTTTCTAAACACACTTTTAAGTAGAGACGTGCGAGTCTCGTTAATATCGAGAAATTATCGAGATCAAAATATTCTCGATTTCGTCTCGAGAACATTTTAGAATTTCCGAGAATTTCGAGAATTTGTATTGCTTAGCTCTGATTGTCTACTTATGCATTTAAATAAAACAAAGTTTTTACTTACACGTAAAAAAAGAGCTACTAGGTACTTAAAATAAAAACTTGAATTAGTCACCACATGCCGACATAAAACAGTGTATGTTCTATTGTTTATTTTCCACGTTCACGTAAATTTTTTTCGAAACAGTGACGTTTCACAATACAAACGAACACCAATACATGTCGCACTTTAAAAATATATCATATTTTGAAAGAACGTCGCTTGGATCGCTAGCAACAACGGCACGGATACGGCAAGAAGTGAACACTCACTGTTTGTGTGTCCCGTAATCTATGGAAAGAGCTCAATACTTTGTTTATTTTCTTTTTGGGGTTAAGTTTAGTTTAAATTACCGGGAAATAAAAGATCGTGCCAGTTTTTTTATTATTATTTTCAGCGCTAATACATGTAATTATTAGAATGGCTGATAGTTCTGGAAATGTTCAAGACCGTAAATTGTCGCACATTTGGAAATTTTATGAAAAACGAAAGGGTGAGGGTGAGTGCAAAGTGTGCAAAAAACGTATTCAGACGCCTACTGGTTCAACAAGTGGTCTCTTATGACACTTGAAACTTCATCCAGCCGCCGAAAAGAATTATTTGGATTTAACAAAGGAAAAAGCTACAAAACAAAAAGAAAATTCTTATAGACAGTTATCAATTCAAGACTGTGTCACAAAGAAACAAAAAGTTAGCGAAGCTAGAAAAACCATAATTGACAGGAAAATTGGTGTAATGATGGCATGTGATTTTCAGCCATACAGCATTGTAGAGGATCGCGGATTTAAAGGACTGCTCAATGAACTAGAACCAGGTTATGAAGTACCATCTCGCACTACATTTTCCAGGTCTATTGTACCAAAAATTTACCGTGAAGAAAAAGCCAAACTTGCAGAAGAAATAAAGACAGATGTTGATGATGGACTTCAGTCTGTTTCATTTACTACTGACATGTGGTCATCGGCAAGGCAGGACAGTTTTATTTCTCTCACAAGTCACTACAGTAGAACCCTGTTATAATGAATCTGAAGGGAGTAGTTTATATGTTCACTATAGAGGGGAAACTTTATATCTGGGAAAACTTTTATATTGGCAATACATACTCAAAAGCATAATCTTAACTACACATAGACCTAAGCCAAGAAAAGAACGAATGGAAATACTCAAAGCAACAGTTTTATGAGCAAATGCAGATATTATTTTTAATACACTACACATGTACAAACTTTCTCTTAATGGTTCTTCGACATCGGCGTATTTTCCCTTTTTCAGGCGTTTAATACTCTGTGACGTATTCGCAGCTTGAGAAAGAAGATTGTTCAGCTTGTTTAATATTGTATTTAATGTGGATGTTGCAATTCCCAGTTCCTTTGCTATGAACACGTGCGGGACAGTGGGGTTGGAGTCTACCTTTTTAATAATGTCCAGTTTATCTCGCACAGATAATGCCTTACATTTTTTAACGCGTTTTTCACCCTTTTTTATGTACGTATTTCTTATTGAAGCACATTTGCAGCTTAATAACACGAAATTCTTTTTACCGTCAAAAGTAAATAAACGAAAAATAACGAGTCTGGCGCATCAAAGATCACTACGTATCATTTAGTATCGCAGTTGCTAAAGCTGGAACGAAAATTTCTTACTTTCTATGGAAAAATTTTGTCCACAGAGTTCTATCTAGTGGTAGTCTTACGAACCTTACTCGATCAAAATGTCCGAAACGTGAACGATAAAAATTAGACGTGAATTTGCTGCTATAATGTACATACTTATTTGTGTGGCGGTAATTTATGTTTAATTTTGATAACTTATTAAATGTACACGCGTTCGCCCATTATTTAACTATGCAGGGAAAACTATTTTTATTTTCACCAAACTGAGCACCATTTCTGGCTACACGTAGCCTACCGAGGCCACTCGATTACGACTTGTTTATAATATGAACAGTGGACAATCGAGTAGCATATTGCGATGAAAAACGTTAATGTGATCCAAAATAGACGTTTTGTGAAAATACTTGTAATTATATGAAAATATTTGAGATAAATGTGCATTATGTCGGCAAAATTTGTTCGTGGTACACGGGAAAACGTATCAACATTGACAAAAGTTGTGCGCTATATCCAATAAATTAATACATAACCTCACATCATTTTGCCGGGACCGAGACGGAAATTCACAATAAACGGGAATTCATTATAGGCGGGTTCACTATAAACGGGTTCTACTGTATTTGACAAAAGACTTTGAGTTGAAATATCATGTCCTTGGAAATTACCACTTTTCAAGTTCGCACACTGCTCTGGCAATCCAAGAGAAGTTGACAGCAGCTATAGAGGAATGGAATTTTCCCACCAATTCAATTCCATTGTACGTAGTTACAGATAATGCTAAGAATTTCACAGCTGCCATAAACAAAACATCATGGATTCACACACGATGTTTTGCCCACACACTACAGTTGGCAGTTCAAGATGCTAAAAGTGAACACAATGTTGCAGACCTTCTAGCAAAAGGCCGGGCAATCGTGGGACATTATCGCCACAGCAATATTGCTCGAGAAAGGCTTCATGCTCTGCAGCTAAAGTTGAGCAAACCTGTACACGAGCTGTTACCAATGGTGCCGACAAGATGGAACAGTGAGTTTACAATGCTCTCCCGCCTTGTTGAGCAACAGGTACCCTTATCTGCAGATCTAGGAGATTCAATGGCAGTAGAAAATTTTACATTGAGTGAGTGGAAACTTGCTGCTAATGTAGTAAGTGTGTTACAGCCAATAGAACAAGCCACAAGAGAGCTGTGTTATTCTAAATTTCCCACTATCTCTTCCAAAATACCTTTGCTGTATGGCATTGAGGCAACACTTTCTAACTATGTTGAAGAACAAAGTAACCCTGGAATTGCATTTGCTATTTTTCTTCAGAAAAGTATTAAATCTAGGTTTCCGTTGTACACAACAGTAAAAGAAGACATGATTGCAATGGTACTTGACCCACGCTTCAAAAACATTTTGCTGCAAGATCACGAAAATCTTATTTGTGTGCAGCGTATTACTTCAGATCTCAAAGTGGTTGTTGATAAAAAAACAGCATCTGTTCCAGAAGAAAATCCATCAGATACAGTTGAAGCCAGCTGTTCTCTGTGGAATACTTTTGAACATCTGAAGAAATCAAGCTGTTCCTCAGTAAAGTCACCAAGAGTTGAAAATGAACTTACCATTTATCTTGGTGAAAATGTTATCCCCCGATCAAGTGACCCTCTTATGTGGTGGCAGCAGAACCAGTCACGTTTCCCTGCGCTTGCCAGAGTCGCAAGAAAATATTTAGCCATACCAGCCACGCAGGTGGAAAGCGAAAGGCTTTTCAGCAGTGCTGGTAACACTGTTACATCCAGAAGAGAGAATCTGTTGGCCGAAAATATAGAGCAGCTTGTCTTTTTAAACAGCAGATTTTAAATGTGACCTACCAAATAAAGTTGACTGTTTTCAATAATAGGCTATTGAAATGATCATGTGACTACAGTGCAGGACTATTTATTTTTGTGGATTCATTTTTGTAAATGTATATTTTATAGCATATATGTAGTCCTTTCATTTCTTTCATTAAATAGCTTATGCATGTAAAACTGTTGATATTTGCACATCAAGAATTACAAAGAACTCAAGAGGAAAGAGTAGGGTGGGCCCAATTTATTGCATCTAAAATCTCGTTGAGGAAAACTTCACTGACACCAAATTGCAATTTTGAAATAAGAAAAAAAAAACTGTATTCTCGATCTCGTCTCGGTTCTCGAGAATTTTAGTATTTGTGTCTCGATCTCGTCTCGGTTTTTGAAAAGGACTTCTCGCACATCTCTACTTTTAAGACATAAATTCTCGAAAAATACTGCGACTATTAATTAAATTAGAGGCTGAATCAAGAAATTTGCATGGATGTTATTTCTTATGGATAACAGCAAAATCACACAAACTTAACAAAACACATCTCCCTGCAATGTGCATCTCCCCGACTACCCGGTCCCGGTCCCCCCCCCCCCTGCACACACTAGGACGGGGGGTGGGATGAGGGTGGAGCGGCGCACCTGCCCTCGATGCCGGACCTCTTGAGGGCCGTCATGAGGCTGGTGAGCCCCTTCTCCTGCTTCCACGTCACAAACACCTCCATGAGGAAGTCCAGGGCCAGGTTGTCCTTGATCAAGTGTTCCTGCAACACGCCCGTCCACCAACTCCACATCCACACCTCGGCATCTCATCACTGGCCACGACAAACCATTTCTATTGCTAGTGTTGACCGAGCCACAACTATTCCTGCAATAATTCAGGCACCGATTACGTATTTCTATAAGTAAACAGTCCAATAATGAAATTATTTGCGCTTTGGGTATTCATGATTAATCTCTGGATATACTGTAATTACCTGAATATAACGGTATGATATTTACTAAAACAGTGGAAACTAAAAGTTGGGGTCGCATTATAATAGCAAACTTGTATTTTGCCATTGGGAACAGCTTAGATGAAAAACTTTAGCCTCTGCCTCTTAAACGTATCACTTTAGACAGCTGTTAATGACCTGAACCTCCACTTAGCTCCGCCTGTAAACAGGATCACTCATGCCACTTTAGTCCGAGACTCCCTGAACCTCTGCACAGGCGGGACAGATGAAAGATGCAGGATCAAGGAGGCGTGCAATTGGGAGTTTTTTTTTTCTGTCGTGATCCCTGGGAGTAGATATTTGTTTATTTTTTCCCAGCTACTAGAGCATGGGATAAAACAAATACTAATACCAAAATAATAGGGCTGTGCAGGATCCCAAGATTTAGGACAAACTATGGGATCACTATGGTTTCCTTCACAATAATTTCAGGTTTTTATTTTTTTAGTTATTTATGAGGTGGTTTCTTATTTTCTGCTATGTTAGAAACATAAATTTAAATAAATAAAAAGAAATTTGTTCAGAAACATTCCTACCAGCATTAGGCTAGAAAAGTAAGGAATAGGGATGTGCTACACGTCTTCCCGTCACTCACGTTGATGAGCACGAGCAGCACGGTGGGCGGCACGGAGCCGTTGGAGATCCACAACGCAGTCATGCGCGCCAGCTTCACCCGGTCAGACTCCGAGAAGCCCTTGATGAACACCAGCACCTTCTTCATCTCGTCTTCAAACATCTTCTCCAGATACTTGTAGCGCCGCATCAGCTTGATGAAAACCTGCGCACGAGGCGCGGTTCACCAACACAACATACAACACCTCGCAACATGCTGGTAGCGCGTAGTTTGGGTTACGAAAGTTGTCGAGTGTGTTAGGAGCCAGTCAATCTTTGCTCACATTTGTATCTCTTGCACATCCTTTTATACATAAACATGTCTAACAGGTACAGTATTAGCATTTCATTACCTAAAATCACATAAACTTATAAAAAGTAAATTATGCCAAGTACACACACATTTGATCGCAGTATTGTTTATCATTATTTGTAATATGCACTTGTGCATTATATTTTTTAACAATTCCAGCCTCTAACTTAAAAAATGTCATTTTTATTTTAGTTTTCAACTAAACTAATTTTTTTTGCAAACAGTAAAAAAAAACAGCTTTGTCAGATGTTGATGTTAGTCGGAGTCACGGAGTAGTATTTCAACTTGCTATAACTTATTCAATAACCTCATGCGCAGTTCGTTAACACAGAACATTGTAAACAAAACCAAACCATGGTCGGTGGTTGTCTGGCCACGCAGGCTAGTATGTATGGAATGCCACCATGCGCCCAACTAAGGCACGGAGGTGACAGAGCAGCGCGACCACCGTGCCGACTCACCTGCTCGAAGTTGTGCAGGCTCTCCATGTCCTCGGCCGACTCAAACACGCACGCATCTGTCTTGCACGTCTTGTCGCCATCTTGGACGACAGAGCCACCTGGAACTACAGCACGCACGGTCACTGCACGTCGCCTGGCTATGCAGATAATAGCTACAGCATAGATTTTATGGCGTTTTAAAAAAGCAAATACACTCATTAAAAATTGTAAATTCATTTTTGTCATTAAAAGTTAAAATGCATGTAATAATAAAGTTCTTATCAAGCACACCTGAATTGGCCAAATGCTTCAACAATTGATGTGAAAACTTTTTTAGTAGGATTCTAAGTATCATTCTTGCTATTAGAATTTCATATTCATGTTCGAAATTAATTTAGTGTTCGTATTCAATTTGAACTAAAAAACTGATATTAGCACAGGCCTATAAACTATAAAAATGTATGTATACACTATTTAATTATTTAGGTTTTTAAATAAAAACCTTGGCTAAAGATTAAATAAACTAAATTTTACATAGTAATACACATAATTAAGTAATTCAGGTGAATTTTTGCTGCCTTTTGCTTTTTTCCATGTATAATGGTGTTATTGCGCTTCTTGACTTTCATTTCGCTGTTATTTTAGTTTGAGGGCTGATCGCGCATTGCCGGTGATTTCGAGATGTTAACTATGGGCGCCACCACGTGGAAGGGCACGTGGACCCGGCGGAGTCTCTCACTCAGGGCGTGACGTAGCCCAAGTGGGGACGAGTTACCAGCCCTTTCTATCCTAGCTACCCAGACCTGGCCCGCTCTAGGCGTCGGGCACGCCACACTCCTAGACTCACTCACCACGTGATTAAATAAGTACTCACTTTATATTTATTCTCCAGATTTAATTTCACTAACACGTCTCTCTACACGCCCGTTACACGTTACACATTACACGGTTAAAAAGCCTGAGGCACGAATCGGTTTAGGTGAGGGCATGGTCCACACACGTGGCCATGCTGCAAAGTATACTTATTACACGGTGATGAAAAAAAACTCGACTGAGACAATTAATTAATTAAACAGCCCGCTGACCGAGAGCTGCCCCGAGGATGACGAACGAAAGCGATTTAAAAAGAATTAACGATACAGAAATTACTTGGTCAGTGATGAACAAAGGTTGAGGTCCCCGGGGTGCTGGCGCGTCTGCTCTCGGTCAGTGATGAAGATGGACTGGGCTGAGCTCATCGCTCGCAGGTGGCAACATGGCGCCCTTCGCGCCAACACAATTACCGTTACTGTATTCTACGACTCCGTGCCCCGGCGAAAGTTGAGTAAATTACAGATAAACATTAAAAATATATAAAAATTACTGACAATGGAAAGTTTGTTACTATTTACTTATTTAATGATAATTCATATAAAAGCATTCCTATCCTCGTCCAAGTCCGTGCCTGTTCGGGTCCGCCCGGGCAACGTCTATAGTTATTTAAGGTAACCTATTTAAATTACAGAAAACACAAGTAAATTGCACAACACTGGGGCAAAGACGAATGAAAACAAAAAGGGTTTACAAATAATATTAAAACGTAGCAAATTAGGGGTGCGGCGCACTGCAGCTAAGCGCCCTCTTGCCGGGCTAGACACACACGCACACACGCACGCACGAGCGGGAGGTTTGAACTGAAACGGTGGTTGGGCGGTGTCATATCGGGCTCAAAGGGGCCGCAGGCCCGGACGACGTCAAGTTTAATCCCTATTCACTATACAATCTTGCCTAGATATCAATAGCAGAAACTACATAACAGTTTCAAACCTACTTGAAGTTTATTAACTTTAGTTAACTGCAAGATTAATACCGAAATTAGTTTGGCTATGCATCTAGCAGAAAATCCATGTGCACCTAACTAGGAACAAAGGAAATGCTAAACTTTCCTACTAAAAATTTTGATGAAGGTCTAGATACAATAATGTCATTGCTACAGCATTAGCATTAACATTAATACATCCTAGCTTTATTAGTATCGGAAAATGAGTTGTCTGCAATAAACATACACGCCACTAAGTGGCAACAATTGATTATATTACTAAAATCTTGAATTTTTTTTTTGCAATAAAATAATTTTTAAAAACAAGCTCACTCAATTTTGATTATTTACTGTAAGAACTCAACTGCAATTATTAAAATAGGAACCAAATGAAATAATTCACAAACACAACAGACGTGGTGCCGGTCGTGTTTAGGGGAGCAGTCGCAACTCACTGAGCAGTCCGCCGGCTATGAGGATGTCAAAGAGAGCTTCGCCGTAACGCCTGTAGTCGAGTTTGGATCCGGCCGAGTCAAGGAACTTGGACACAGCATCTAGGTCTTTCCCCGTCTTGTTGAGCCCCTGCACGATGGCGTCTCGGAAGCCCGTCGGATCATACTTCTCTTTTTCATCTGCATCACAAACCACAAACCACGTCCACACCACCCCGAGTGTTGCTTGGCCAATGGCAGAATGGTTTCTAAAGTACATGTATATTCAAGCACGTAAGGATCTCTAAGCTTCACACAGATTGCCACAAAGCTGTGAGACACATGTATTTTCGATGCCAGGGAAATGGCCAGTGATGGCACTTGAGGGCACAGACATGCCCGCGGCCCCAGCGTACCTCGTGCCGGTTACCATGGCCATCGCAGACTTTCAAACACTCAAGGCCCAAGACATTCAAACTAAACTCTCTCCAAAATGCTGACGATCATTTGTTTAACTTAGTTGCTGATTTGTACACAATCTTCTCCATATTGTGCCAAAATTGCCTCATTGTGAAAATGGCACCAACTTTAAATAATCACATTGCAGGACTGCAGCATCCCTGACTTATTAACTAGCGTCACGCACTGCTGAATAGTGATGGCTGATTGATTCCAACAACTCACTACCACCAGTGACGGCCCCGCCCTACACTACACTGGAGCTTAATTGACTGGGATGGTGACTTGTGGTCATCCTCCCGATGGTGATGGTGAATTCCCCCCTCCCCCCCCCCCCCCAAGTTACCTATGACTGATTTTGATGGTGTGCAACCAGGTCATCCGGGGGTCCTAACCCAGAAAAATTTTGATAATTATTTTATCATAATAGTGTTTTATTGCAAATATAACACTAAAATATTCAGTGAAATATACCACTTTAGAGGCAGTTAGTGTCAATTATTAAAATGTTTTTAAGATTTTGTGTTTATTTAACTTTTCTTACTTCTCTCTCCCAAAGTTTTCCTCAGCGGCGCAGAAAGCCAGCGTACAAGAACTTTTAATAGGAACACTGCCACAAAGAGGGCCGGTGCAGTTATGAAGGTCAAGTGTGCTAGTCATATGAGTGAAACTGGGAACAGTAAAACCTAAGGTGCCTACACATTTGTGAGCTGAACCGCCTGCTGGAATTATTTTCGCAACCATAGGAAATTAACGAAATAATCGGAACCACCAGCATTCACTCATTGGCCACTGGACACAGTCTTCAAAACCTCTTTGTGAGAAGAAAATTATACGATATTGTTCCACAAATATATTCATATCAGAACCCTTTCCTCATTTAAGCATCTTCTTATATATTTTTTTAAATAATACTTATATTTAGGATCATATATCCTTGCCACATATTGTGTTCATGGTTAATGTACAGAACATGACATAAAAAATGGTCATAAGGAATGTAATATAATCCATACAGTCTGGCTCTCCCCAGGAGGTGCCCCCCCCCCCCCCCCACACACACACACACACACCTTCAGCTAGACGGAAAACCAACAAACTACACACGAAACAGTCACAATGAAATCTGAGAACGCCTTTGAGTTCAACGGGAAAACTGACGGGAGGTGGTTCGTCACAAGCGCATCGTACACCTTTATCCATCAACATAACAGTGGACAGTTTCCCTGTATCATTAACATATCTCCTGTGCTAATAATTATAAAAATGTCAATTTTCTTGGTTTTTACATTTCAATTAAAAACCATGATTGGTCAAATTTTTTTATCAGTGTAATGATGTCAATGAACTCGATTAATTATATACTTGTATTATCAGTAATATAAACAGCTTCTTCCCTCTTTATATTAAAAAATAAATAAATAACCATCTTGCATCTAATGAATTAATCCAAGCTTTGAAATCAAAGAAGAATTTTCATTAACTCCAAAAAGTAACATGTACTAATACTGTTTTTTTCTCATTTTCACAAACAAGTGAAATTTTCAATTAATAGACACAAAATCCAATGTCGACCAACAATATCAAGTATAATCACAAAAAATGTTGGTGTTACGTAAAATTAATGACTGATGGTTATTATGAACAGATATCACTGAACTCCAGTGGTGCTACTATCAGTGATTCTGCAGTGTAATCAATATGTTTGCTCTATATTTCTCTACCTTCTGGTTGCAATCACGAAGTTCCTATAATGGACACATGTCTTGATACTATATTTGTTCCTAATATTACCCAAAGTCTTGCACTATGGGGTATTAGGGCTTTAAAATCTTTTAGACCAGCCGGTCCCGAAGGGATTCCCAATTTCATTCTAAAAGGTTATCATTTACTTGTCCCTCTTTTAACACATATATACAATTCTAGTCTAAAATCTCAAATGTTTCCTTGTAAATGGAAAATTGCAAAAACTATTCATATTTACAAAAACAATTAAACAAAATCACCTATTTTAAATTATAGACAAATTTCTTTAATGGTTTTTATTATTTTTTTATTATTATATTTTAATTCTTAAATTTTGAACTCTGTAATAAAATATCTAGTACTCAATATGGTTTTATACCTGGAATGGCAACCTCTTCTAATATTATTACATTCCTAAATCCCATTTATAGTGAAGTTACAAACAGAGGTTACGCCGATGTTTGCTATTTCGATCTAGCCAAGGCTTCTGATACAATATATCATTCATCGCTAATCCAAAAGCTAAGTAACTTTGATTTAAGTGTTAATTATGTTAGTTGTTTCTCCAGTTTTCTTGAGAATAGAAATCAATATGTACACGACTAATTCGTTCTTAAAAATGCTTGTGTTATTCGAAATCGCATATTCTGAAGCATTAGTTTCCATAAATAGCAAGGCTAATTTATTTAATGTGTTCCAAAATTGTGTAGGAAAATATACTTTATGTAAATTAATGCGTAGAATAAAACTCAACTATAAATATGTCACACCATTTATCTTTATATGCCTCCCATCACACTTTGTATGACAAATACGACACCGAGTAACAGGAGATACGTGGTTATGTACTTTATCGTCAGTCGGCTGGCTGACTTGCCCGCCTGGGTGTGACCAACTCACGTCGCGTAACTTTCCAAACAATCCTTTACTGACAGTGAAACCGATATTACTGTCCTGATAATGACATTTTATTTTTTCAAAAATTAAAGTGCTTATTCGTGTATCACCACCTGGTTCACACCAATCCTGTCAGGCCAATGATTACTTTTTTTCATTGCAACATTCATTTAACAACCTTTTACATGTGAATCATCTGTTAATTTCTGATCTGGAATCTAATGTCAAATATATTCCTGCTAATACAACCAACAGCATCAGACTTATATAAAATTTTGATGAGTCATTTCGTACCATTGTGCGCACAGTTGACTTGCTAAAAACTAAAGTGCGACCAACATAAGAATGGCCTTCATGACGCGGAGATTTCGTGTTAACTGAAATTTACAGACGTGCTATTCAAGACTGGGGCAGTAAAATTAACATCGCGCTAAATGAATCCGCGCAATCTGAAGACGTGCTAAGTGAGGGATAGGTGTATCCTTAAATAATCATAATTCCTCTCCATTTCTTGCGAGTTCTAGTGTTCCGCAGGCTGGTACACTTTCACCTCTCTATTTTAACATCTTTATTAATGACACATTTGTCCTCGATCACTCAACAGGCGTTCTTTCTGCTGACAATCTTAAAATCTACATGAAAATTACTTCACTCAATGATTTCATTTTACTCCAGAATGACATTACTCAAGTTAATAATTGGTGTTCTAGAAATCTGGTTACTCTATATACAAACAAAACTAAGATAATTACATTTACTAGAAAACTTCATCCGATCAATTATAACTATCATCTAAACAACTTTAAAATCTCTATAACACAGTGCATTAAAGATCTTGGAACCATTGTAGACTCAAAATTATACTTTCATAAACATTTTGACTATTTACATTTTTCCTCCCATAGAATCTATGACCTATTAAATGCCCTATTAAAATACATTAATTTTTATGATAATACTTCTGATTCAATCCTATTACTTTACTTTGATTTATTTGAACCTAGTTAGAATATTGCTCTATTATTTGGAATAATATCAGGTAAATATGTAGTTTAGCGGTATTTGCAAAGAAAAAAATGTAAAAAATCTGAAATACTTTTATTCTATGCTCTTTAACTTCCTCTTTTCATTAAACCCGGCGGAGATAAGAAATTCCAAATACTTTAGGAGATATTGCCGTTCTTATTTCGATATACAAGTCCTGTGCAATCATTCGACCGTCACTATTTTTTTTTATTGCCATGTGTTCGTGAATGCCTAATTAATTAAAATGGTCAATTAGGTCAGGTCAGTTACATTTTAAATACTTTCAAACTAAGCTGACATTAAAAATAATGTGAATTAATTTTAATGGTTCTTTAGTTTTAAAGTATTTATAATGTAACTGACCTGACCTAACAAACCGGGACAAAGCATGAACAGTAACAACTCACGTAATATATATTTTTTTTTACTATTACTTGCGCAACAATATCCAAATAACAAATAAAACATTAAAATTTGAAACGTTAAAAACTCACCTAAGTTAGAAGCGGGTACAATTCCTTTGCCATTAGTAGAAAATGAGGTAGTTGTTCACCTTATGTCACGAAAAAAAAATTCATACTCGTAAACAAGAAACAATGGTACACGCAGCATGAATGCACAGGTATTGATGGAAATTAAAAAATTCGATATCTCCTAAAGTATTTGGAATTTCTCATCTCCGCCGGGTTTCATGAAAAGAGGAGGTTAAAGAGCATAGAATAAAAGTATTTTTGGAATTTTAAATTTTTTTTTAACAAATATCGGCCAAATATGAAATTTAAAAAATTTGATATCTCCTAAAGTAATTGGAAATTCTTATCTCCGCCGGGTTTAATGAAAAGAGGAAGTTAAAGAGCATATAGCCTAATAAAAGTATTTTCGGATTTTTACCATTTTTTTTCCCGCAAATACCGCTAAACTACATATTTACTTAATATCAATACAACAGATTGCACCAAACTAGAAAGCATTAAAAAAAAATTAAACTAATTAATATAAAGAAGCTTCCACAACAAACTCTTAGGTACTCTTCTTTCAGATTGTAGGATTCAACTAGATGCTTGTTGTGTTCAAAAGTGTTATAATTATAAAATCAAATGAAATTATGTCCTTATGAATACTGGCATAAATAGTCCCCCAATTTAAGTCACCTGTTATCTTCTCCTTGTACCCTACACAACAAAAATGATCTTATTTAATTTCAAACTTTAATAGAATAAACATGCAATTTAGATAAATAATATTAGAATTTACTTTTATTTTCTACACGTCATCTTACTGTACACCAGCCCCGTGAAACTTATATGTGCAATTTGTGCACGATGTTGTGTTTCCTTGAGTGACAACTTGGAGCGCTTACTGTCAACGATTTATTATTATTATTATTATTTCTGTTGATATTTGAAAATGGCGGGTTTTCATGTTAGGTTAAGTAGTTTAAAAGGGTTAACCTTCTTTTCTATTCAAGCGAAATGAAAAATAATTATTTGGATGGTAGGAAGTGTGCTGCTTTGGGATGTCCATCCACTTCCAGGAATTAGAAATTATTTCGTTTTCCTAGGAATTCGAAAGAGAGGTAACAAAACTAAATGTCTCGTGAAACTCATGATTGTATGTTCACTTTAAGAGGGTATCGAGAATAAGTTAACGCATGTTAAAAGTGAATTAATGTTGATTTTAAACCAACTTCGGGTGAAATATTTCCAAATAATCTGAAAACTGTTTACGTACCTACGGAAACGTATGAGATTCGAATCTAACTTCACCTCAGTTATGTTTCTGTACTTACCGTCAATGCTTTTTGTCGGAGGGTAACACAATATTTCCAGTACTTCTTTACTTGACGTACATTTTATTTCCGGCATAACAATTCTTCGATAGTTATGTTTTTTTTTATTTACATTAGAGAGAAATGTTTGGTTATGTATGGTCAGTTACATTAAGAATGCTGTTGTTTAAGGTTCTATGAAAAGGAAAAATTGGTGGGTTACATGGAAATTAAAATTTGTCGGGTTGGGGTAGATCTTCTATTTTCTAGCATAAGCATTTTACTTCACCTAACTTAAGCATTTTTCCGGTATGTCTAGCATAAGACAATAGCATTCAAATGTTACTGACACTGACTGTACCTAATCAAACTCTTCACTTTAAATACATTAATAAACATGCTACTTAGCAATCAACATCACTTTTACATAAAAAAAGTTATTTAATTAATGAAGTACTCTAAATATTGCAATGTCCTTCCACCAGCACATTAAACATTTCTGAGAATTTTTTAAAACTTTTTTGCTGAAAGTTTCACTCATAAAATTTTACCCCTGTAAATTATGTTTTATGACAAAATTGTAATCATTTAACAATGTATAAATATATATTTTTAGGTACCAGAAATGGGCTGGCGTTGCAAAGAATCCTAAACTTGATGTACAAAGTATGACATCTTCGTACCTTTGTGGGAACCACTTTGCAAGGAATCAGTTTCGAGACGAGAACCAGACAACTCTGATTTTTGGAGCAGTACCTGTCGCAAAGGACAATTCTGGCTACTTGGATGATGATTTTCTCCCTGCAAATAGTGTCGTCTCGGACTCGTGGACACATTCAACGCCAAGAAACAAGCAAAGTTGTGCTACAAAATTGAAGTGAAAGGTTGGTTAGGTTAGGTCAGCTACATTTTAAATGCTTTGGCATTGTGATAGGAAAACAATATTGGCCAAAAATGGCATTCTTGTTTGGGTTACAGTCTTAATTTCAAAATTCCATTTTAAAATTTTATTTATTTTTAGAAAAGCCACATTTGTAATGTTTTAGCACATCCAAACATATATAATGTGTTGACCAAAATTAGTGTTGTCTAAAACAAGTACTAAATCCTTACAATCATTTCTGCTGCCACCAGCTGATTAAAAGACATGGTTTACGCTAATGATATTATTAGTTACGGTTCTCACAAAGTAATTTATAGTTGATGGAGGTTTTGCATTTGAAGTGTTATCTTATTTTACTTTATTATTATTTAATATTTTTCACATAGTACTATCCCATAAACTTAAGCACTGTTCACAAGGATTGATATTTAATTTTTTGTGTCTCTTATGTCATTATTTAAAGATGCTGAACAGCAATGATAGGTATTGTAAATTATAATTAAAATATTACAGCAGTGCATATATACGTGATAACTCAGAAGTCATAATCACAATGTAGTGTTAATTTAATTTTTCTAGGCGTATGAAAACTTAATACTTTGAAAAAATTTACAGTAGATGTGAATTGTACAAATTGAATACCTATGTAACATCTCACAATATTAGAGTGAAACACTTATTAATCCTATGCTGCAAGCAACTCTCATTTTTGTATCTGATTTTTTGGTATTTTAGAACATGAGAATCATAATTCTGTTTTGTGTGTGAAATAGATTAGGAAAGATTCACGTTTTAAATTGTTTGTAAATGTTTTAGCATTAAAAATCTATTTGTAAAGCAGGGGTTATATTAGTGATTAGAAGCCATCACACCATACATTTGCCATTGCTTCAAATGATATATGTGTGTGTGAGAAAAAACATGTTTTTTTTTATAATAATTTAGTAATAACAGGATGGTGGATACTTTAGACTTCAGAGCAATAAATGAAATAACCATATACTAGTGCTTTTGAAGCAGCTATTTTGATTTAGTAATACTTCTTCAAAATGTTATTTGAATGCAAAGAATTTGTATACCCTTGTATTTTGGCTGTTTTTGTTATGTTTATGCACATTGTATTTTTATTTTTTTAGAATACCTACATTTATATTTCTACTATATCATGTAAACCAGGATGAGTAACAAGGTATTTCAGCAATGTCGCTGATAGGATTATTATATTATTAGCCGATGTCAGGGTCTGCACTAAATGATGCTTCCAAATGCAGCCAATAAGCACACATGATAAATAAACTTACAGTATCCAATACAACCACAAACACAGATGGCCATAAAGTATCTAGTCATTATTTTTGAAAACATTATTGTGGTGGGACAGAACAAACAAATGCCTGTCTTTACAAGTTGTTCTTACTTTAGTTACCATCCTTGATACCACTATTTTAATTTGAATGAAAACAATGTTTGAATAAAACTAGGTATACATTTTTTTTTCTATTACCATCAGAATTCAGGATGCAACTGCAGGCACTCAGTTTTTGATTTTGGTTTTGTTTGAGGAATTAACTCAGAACCAATTTATATATACATATATTTTTTAATGTATACTTGTAAGAACCATGTATTATATCACTTGCTATATATCATTATACCATTCTTGTTGAATAAGTCATGCCTAGGAAAACTAACTCTATATCTGTTATGAGAGTGTATAACATACCTGTCTAGGGAGTGTTTAGCAATAAACACTCAGCAATGCTACTTCCCTGAAAATTTAGTGGGTAATTTTCTAGAGTAGGTGCTCAACCAAGGAAATTTATTGAAAATTCTGAAAATGGTGTTTTTGTTAACAACTAATGTTCCTTAAGATATTCCGAATCAGGTGTTCTCAAATTTTAAATAGGATACTCAAGAAAGTAATAGTGGAGACTGGAGAGAATTATGAAGTCCTAGTAAATTGTGGTGTTAAACATGCACAAATGTTTATTTTGTATTTTCTTTCCTTTAGCAAATTATAAAGCTGTTAATAAATAAAGATTCAAAAAATGTGTTTTTTTATTCAATTTAAGTTGTAATAAAAATTGAACACATTGTTCTTATATTTTTAATTTGTCCAATTTTGAAGATGCAATACATTGACAACATATTCCTGTGATTCATCTGTTTGCCTAGCATAGAAACAATGGACTTGATACTGGTATATTTTTATCAGTGCTTTCATTTTGTAAAATAGTTTTCCATTTGCCTTTACCTAGTTATAACCCAGTAATACAAATTTGTTTTTCATAACAATTAATGTAAAGCTTTAATTCAAAATCTTAATTTTTTATATGAGGTAAGCTAATAGTAGGTGGCAATTTTTTTATTTGATATTTTTTACATTTGGTTTATTTACTGTAATTAAAACGAGTATATATTATAAATTTAGAAATTTAATTAAATGTATGTGTGTATACGTATTTTTATATTCCACACACACTATGTTACAAAGCAAAACTTTTAGAGGAAATAAAACTAACAATTTTACTTTAACAGTTGAATATTCATATAAATAACTATACAAATAGTTCTACTTGTAGAATTGCTTGTTTAGTTTCCTTTGTAAAAGATATTCATCAGTCAAAGTAAACATGTTAGTTGAAATATTTCCATAAAAAAAATTATTTTAAATAGACCACACATATGTCCACATTCAAATTTCCCGCCGCCGGGTGTTTTTTTTTGTTAGTTCCGCGAGTGACAACTTGGAGCGCTAGTGTAGAACTAGTAGCATAATAAATAACATTGAGTTTCCCATCTTTCCGTAGGTGGATAATCTTTGCTGTACACTTAGTCTTTAATAATATTGAATTCTTTATTTTTCCAATAAATTTGAACTGTAATTAGTTATACATTTTACTTTGTTTACTCATATTTGTTTAGCAATTACCTAGTTTAGTAGTTGTCTAACTTATTGTATAGGTACTGTAGCTATAATTTATTTTGTTTTTGTAGTGAATCACTCTGGATGTCATTTTGTTAAATGATGTTACTCCTAGAATATTTTAGATTAATCTATACAGTAGAATCACATTATAAGTACTTACAGGGACCTCAAGGTTATTGTACTTAGTACTGCAAGTACTTATTACTGAAAAATACAATCATCATTACAAAGAGAAAAATCATAAATTAAATCAAACATAGCATTATTAAAAGATAAAACATTATCATTTGACGAACATCTGACATCAGTTTAAATATTGGTGTGTCTGCATAAATCTGTTATATCAGTTTGTTTTTGAGTTTGAATGATTCTCTGTTGAATAAAATGTTTTGTGTCATAGAAACATTTCCGGATCTCAGAATAGCTTCCGTAACTGTCACAGGCGAATCCTCACGGTCAGAATCATCATCTGATTCAGCTTTTAATGACTGATTGAATGACTTCACTAATGATGTCGCTGTCAGTCAATGCTGGTGTTGTTTCATTGTCCACAAAAACATAGTCTGTGAATGAAAAAGCATCAAACTGCATGGAGGCTGACACTTTTTGTCATACTTCAGGGTCAATGTCAATGTTTCCTCATGTTTGTGCTGTAGTGTGGCTTGCATCTTGGTCTGTTGAAGTTGCAGTGAGCTGGTCAGCATTACAGTTTACAATGCCAGGCTTTCTCCAGCAGTTGGCAACAGTTTCTTGTTGAACACTCCACCATCCACCTGTGATTATCTCAATTGGCTGACGAACATTGATGTTGGTGGGCAGTTTCAACCTAATGTCAATGCGCAACCTCTCAACAAAGTGTTTTCGAAGATGTAACCTTGGCATTCTGAATAATGCCTTGATCAAGGGGCTGCAACTAAGATGTGCAGTTCGGTGGCAGAAACATAAGTTTGAAGTTTGCCAGTCGAACATCTACAATGTGTGCTACGCAGTTGTCTATTAATTTTTTTCCCTTCTTTTTTCATATCCTCATCAGTTTTCACTAGCCAATTTGAGAAACGTTCTCTTAACATCCATGCATGGGTGTTACTAGCATAATCCGCAGGACAAGAAACACCCTTGAAGCACCTGGGTGTCTTGCATTTATCAATGATTAATGGGCTCAATATTTTTGATCCTGTGGCATTGCAACAGAACAACACAGACAACCGTACCTCTGCTTTTTTCCCTCCAGTGAATTTTTCACCTTTATATGCCATTGTCCTGTTAAGCAGAAGCTTGTAGAAAAAAAGGCAGTTACATTAGCATTGAAAATATTGTCTAATGAGTATGACTTAAAAATACTCTCCAGCATTTCTTCCTACCACTGGTTGCTGCCTCTGTATCTGCATCTTTATCCTCCGCACACAGTACACACAACCTTCCATGATATACCATGTCGTTCCCGTAAGCAGTGCAACCACCCAGAACTAGCTTGGAAGTCTTTAATGTCCATAAGCAATGCAAAATGTTTTGCTTTAGCTTGTACCATTAGGCCAGTTACTGGAACATTTTTTGGATTTAACTTCTTTCTACTGTTTGTTCAATGCATCTTCCAAACCTTGCTATTAAGAATTAACAAAAATGTTTCTTTTGATGTTTTATTAGAACTGTGACAAGTCCTTTTGCAAAGTAATATTGTTGAGTTGATAAAAATTAATAATGGTAAATATGTAGTGTACGGATTAGCGCCAAAAAAAATTGTACAAATATGAAATAACTTTCATTATATGCTCTTTTACGTCCTCTTTTCATAACCGCCTGCAGAGATAAGAAATTCCAAATACTTTAGGAGATATCGAATTTTTTAATTATCATATTTGGGCGAAATATGTTAAAAAAAAATTTTAAAATTCCGAAGATACTTTTATTCTGTGCTCTTTAATTTTCTCTTTTCATTAAACCCGGCGGAGATAAGAAATTCCAAATACTTTAGGAGATATTGAATTTTTTAATTTTCATCCTGTGCACTTGTGCGGCGTTCATTGTTGCTTGTTTACAAGTATAATTTTTTTTTGCGACGTACGTGAAACCTAAGATGCACATAAAGTTCTGCCATCCCCGATTACACCCGAACAATTCACCTTCGGCCAACCTCGGGTTTATTTATTAATATTTATATTTCTCAACCTGTTTATTTTAATGTAGCTATACTTACCTAACTAACCGTCCATAGTGTTTTAAAGTGTTTTAATCTAGCTAACCTAACCAACCACTTTTAATATTTGAATTCATTTTTCCTGCGCAAAAATAAAACAAATCCCGAAGTTGGCTGAAGGTTAAATGTTCGGGTGTAATCGGGAATGGCAGAACTTTATGTGTATCTTAGATCTCCCACGTGAACGACTACATCATGTAAAAAGAAAATTGCGTGAGTTCCTACTGTTCATCCTTTGTCCCGGTTTGTTAGGTCACGTCAGCTACATTATAAATAGGTACTTTAAAACTAAACAACCATTAAAATTAATTTTATTATTTTTATTTTCCGTTCAGTTTCAAAGTATTTATAATGTTGCTGACCTGACCTAATCTACCTTTGTCCCGTTTTGTTATGTCAGGTCAGTTACATTATAAATACTTAAAACTATACAAGTAAAATTAATTGATATTATTTTTAATTTCCATTTGAAGTATTTATAATGTAACTAACCTTACCTAATGGAAAATTTGTGTTATTTAGGCATTCATGCGCACACGGCAAAATATAAAATGGCGACGGTCGAATGATTATGTACGTCTTGTATTGCAAAATAAGAACGGCGATATCTACAAAAGTAATTGGAATTTTTTATCTCAGCAGGCGGTTATGAAAAGAGGACGTAAAAGAGCATATAATAAAAGTTATTTCATATTTTTACGATTTGTTTTGGCGCTAATCCGTACACTACATATTTACCTTAATAATTATACTATACAATAATAGCATGCTTATTTAACAAAAAAAAACCTGTAGGCCTAATTAGTTCATAATATTTTGAGTAAAAATATCAGCCATTAATAGGTACATCAATTCAAAAAGAAATCCAGTGTTACAATCTAAAACACACAAAATCATTTTGCAAGTAAGGTCCTAATTTGATTTAAAGCAAATGTGTTTATTTGATAATATTAGACAATAACTGCAGTAGCCTTAGTGCATGATCTGAGAAGCACAATACATAAATATTGTGCCTGGCTCCTTCGAGTCCACTTTAAATGACATTGATCTGCAAATGAGCTTTCACCCAGTAGCAAGTAGTCTTTCATCTACTTGACTACCACATTCCTTTTATGTTCTTCTGTAGGATCTTCCCGAACCACCTCACTTCCAATACCTTCCTTCAAGCCCACTCCACTCTTGTCCAGCCCTCACAAGAGACATGCGCTTGTCTCCTCCTCTGTTGTACTCCGAATATGTTTATCGTTTACTGTTATTTACAAAAGAAAATGTGGAAAATTTTAAAGAAACTCATTTTATCGATTATTATGAAACTAGGTATCAATATAAACTCAAACCTAAGTGTTTTAAAACTACGTTATATGCAAAGGGAGTTCAACATAACGGTATTACGCTTTTTAATAAGTTGCCTAAAAACATATTACTTCTAAACAATCATAATGTATTTAAGAAAGAACTTAGAAATTTTATAATTAAAAAAAATTTTTATTCAATATCAGATATCAATGATTTTTAACATGCTATTATTATGTAATACAGGCCTTTTGATATATTGATAATATAGGTAGGAAACTTTATTCATTGATTTTAATCTGTGATTGTAATTTGTAATGAGTGTTGAAAAAGGAATTTATGTATATATTGTAAATATGCATACTTTTATTAATTTGACTAAGCCCATATCCCCAAGTGTATTATGAAACACAGGCCTTTTGATACATCTATAATATGGGAAATTTTATTCTTTAATTTTAATTTGTGACTGTAATTTGTTATGAGTATTGAAAAAGGAATGTATGTATATATAGTAAATATGTATACTTATATTAATTCGACTAAGCCCATATCCCCAAGTGTAATGCTTGTGAGGGGATCTAGTGGTGGATTTTAATAAATAAATAAAATAAATAAATTGTACCATCCCCCCTCCCAACAGTCACTACACCACTGCTAAACAATATCTTAACAGAACTAGTTTGTTTTTCCTTAAGTATGCCTACATTCATAAAAGCATTCACTTTTACAACTAAAATATCTTAATTACAGCTGTACATGTGAAGCATCTGATATATTCTCAGTGATTTCAAAATAAAAATATTAAAAAAATTCTACAAGCAGTTTACTCCTAAAGTAAAACCCCCTAAAGTCAAAGGCTTAGAAAGTCAGATCCATAAATATTCTTCAAACTGTCTGGATGTTAAAAACTATTAGCGCAAATTATAGTATAAATAAAGTACTGCATGTGGCAATGTAAACATACCTCTTTTCCTGGTCTTGATGCGTTGACCTGACAGCACTGGCTTTTCTGTTTTCTGACTCATACAATAAATAGCTGCAAACAGAAAATTTAAGAAAAATGTAGGGAATAAAAAAAATAGAAAAGAAACAAACAAATATAACAAGTGACAAAAGGCGTTTTCCCCAACAAAGGTCAATGCCCAGCTGTCACACGCAACACAGAATTGCAGTACCAAAGACAAAATAAAATATCCACACGTAAATACATCGCTAATAATACCCGTAACCATATATTTTTAATGAAAAACATACCCTAGAAAATGGTTGAAAACAACCTTGTGAAACGCTAACTTAGATACTTCATTATAAAACAAAATATAACGCTTAAAATGCATCAAAATTAAAAACATTTACCTAATACATTATATTTTTAAGTTTAAAGTTTAATTTCGAATAAAGAACAAAATATTTGGAATACTTACAAAATAACCTGTTAAACTTTTACGCACGTAACCCCTTGGAAGGCGCTTGCAGTTACAGAGAGTATTGAGCAACATGTGATGAAGAAACCGGAAATAAAATAAAGGTCACGAAGAGAACATTGCTGCTTGTTCGAATAGTTCTCCAGTAAAAAATTAATAATAATTTGCGCAAAAAGCAAATATAAATTATTTTAGCAGTAACTTAAAAACTGCAACAAAGATTAAATTATTGTGACAGCTAAATAATCAAACATTATTGAAAATATCATAAGGTAAAATAATTACTTAAAAAATCGTAAAATTTTTTTATTTAATTTTATGATTTAACCTGAACAAACAAAAAACATGGTAATATATTTCAAAACTATCTGCATAAGGACAGAAAAATTGGGAGCGATTTACACTATTTTTGCTTAAAATATTTAAATGTAATGAAGCCGACCGCCAATGCTCCTCTATGTCGCATAGACCGCTATGCCTCATCAACGTCTCGCGAAAGTGTGTG
The DNA here is from genome assembly GCF_032445375.1 of Bacillus rossius redtenbacheri. Classification (NCBI taxonomy): domain Eukaryota; kingdom Metazoa; phylum Arthropoda; class Insecta; order Phasmatodea; family Bacillidae; genus Bacillus; species Bacillus rossius. Next base: position 27,623,279 of record NW_026962011.1, on the reverse strand, counting down.
CACCGAACGCGCTGGGGCGCGCAACGAAGTGTAGAAAGTGCAACGAGGCAAACGCCACGCAATTAGTGCCACGTCGGCGGAGGAGACCAGTTGTTGGGTGTGGCATATCCCTCCGCCGATCTACAAGAGTGTTTATTTATTTTTTCCACAGGGACGTATTAGACTTTATTTTCATTGTTTAACACTTTATATCGTTCAAAATTATGTTTCACCATGCACCTTGTCCCGAACCTGGCCGGTTCAGTTTCCCACGAAAATCACGCATTTTCCGCTGGAGGGTTGACGGGGAGGGGGGGGGTCGCGCGCGGTGAGGGTGGCAGTATCCTTCCGTAGCACACAGAGGCCAGCAGCCTCCGCACATCACAGGACCAGCATTTTCTTTAATTTCACCCACATGTAGTTTACCATGATTAATCAACTTTTAAAACCTTTTCCTTCAGTCCCGTAGTCGGTTTTGATTTATTGTGTGGTATGTAACTTAATTAATTAGTGCTTCAAGACGAGCGCACTACGGCATATGTAAGTACTGTGTAAGGACTGTGAGATGGTCCGTCGGCGCCTCACGCGATATCCTAGCCAGTCGGCTACTAAGTTTTAGCCTGCACGAGGCAGCCAGTAGGCACTACGTAACCGTCTACAATAGTCCGAACCTGTGCGTGGTCCGTGTCCTTATCCGAATGTGAGTGACGTCACATTGTCGCAACGAAAACTGCCCTGTCTACAATTGCGATGTCCGATGTCCGAATGTATTGATTTATAAAGTTGCTACCAGAGCGCAGTAAATGTGCCAAACCAAATGTTTTTGTTTATTGTTTTGATGCTTTGTAGTTTGAGATTGAACTTTTGAAAGTTGTGGGAGTTTAATTTTATATATTTATTCAGTAAGGCAAAGTGGCAAACGTAAATGCTAAAAAATGAACTCATATCACAGCAATCGAACAGCACTAATTTAAATGTCGTCTTGCTCTTCTTGAATTACAACACCTTCCATTTCCTTCAATAACAAAAACAAACACCACGTTTTCAAACGAGAACTGGAAATTCAAATATCGTGAGTGTTCTGTTTCTTTTCTGTGTCCGAAGTACACAGGTTGGGACAAAAAGTTCAAATTGACGAATGTCTTCGGACCAGGTAGGTTCGGATCTTCGTCCACTTGACGCATGACGTCAAAGGGTCACGTGGACCAATCAACGACGAGTGTCTTTCGGACACAGTTTAGGACATTGCTATTGTAGACGGGCCTTTAATGTCTGTAAAATTTTCTTCAGGATATTTTTACAGAGATTTATTTTGTGTTCATGTAAGAGAATATAAAATATTTTGTTGCCGTCAATACTTCTATGATTTCGTCACCAACGCGCCTAAAGAAATTTTACTTCAAAAATGACTTAAAGCAGTTAGCAACATCGTAATTTGTTGTAACTAAACATTGCAAGCATTTTTCCAGGCAAAATAAATAATCTAAACTTCTTAAAACTGGGAAAAAACATACTTTTATAATTGTCAAACACCCATATCACTTATGTGATAATGCGTTAGAATCAGGCGCTGCCGCTAGAATACGCTGTGTAACGTGTCTCCCGATTTTTGTGACTTTCGTATATTGTCGTACTAGAATGTTTGATTATATCTATGCTTATATCTGTGAAGCTAACAGCCGGAAATGGCGGGTGTTACCTTTACGGGAATTAAATCAGCTTTTAAAGTGTTACAGGTGAGTTTAGGCCCGATCTACTATGACACAGAAATAGAGACGGATCTCCTGAAAAATTTGACTGCATTTGAATGCATGGAACCGTAACAAATAGCAACAAATGAGATTGAATTTTAAGGTTATGAAATATTATTTTTATTTAAAAAAAAAGTCACAGGTATCATACAGTATATTCTATTTTGCGATACCACGGTATCGTAAAGTATAATATTGCCGTGGTGGTGGGGGGGATAATAGTCTAGTTTACGTTACTGTAAAAGCATAATATGAACTATGAACAGTGATATCTTAGAAATACTGTTTTCAGGGTAATAGGGGAACGTCTTTAGTGTTAGAAAAATGTATTTTCCGAATTTTATTATTGTATTTATGGAAAACCAGCGACGCGAGAATTTATTCCTGCACTTTGATTTTATCAATTCAGCATTTGCAGAACTAACCTACCCTAGGAAAAGAGCCCTTTTTGCATCATCTATCATAAAAAAGACTCTTTCCTTTACCCAGATTTCTCTGATATCATTCCATCAAAATCAAATGCACAGGATCTGGGTATTACATTAAAAACAAAACTAAAACATTGATCTTTCGCTTATGTCACAGGCATGTAAATCTTTCCTGTGAGCAGAAAATGGAGATATTCACATAACATGAATTGCGTGATGTAGGTACTCAACTTCGGCCAAACACACGATGCACATTCTGCACACGTTATGCAACACGCACTGAAACACCAGCCACGCAGACATCAGAAAATACAACAGTACAAAATCAACAAATTCTCTATGAATGAATGACCATACATTTCTGATCCCAGAAAATTGATGCTTTCGCTTTGCTATCAACATACCAAATTATACGCATACCACAAATTTAATTTGATGATTCTTGCTGTTGTAGCACTTAATGATTCAAAATACTTTTTAAAATACAAACAAAAATTTGCAGTAGTACAAATTATTGTACAATTTAAATTCATTCAAATGCAAGTAAACTAAAATAACATTCACACAAGGGTAAAACATCATACCTAAACTATTTCCATAATTAATAAATTACCACACTTGATATAACTACTGCCAAAACATACACATACCTAGGTGCAACATACAACACTTTAATTGTAAAATGTTTGCAGGTAATTAAACTCTCACAATCTTGTGCTCCTGCCTCAACATTACCACTACAATGTTGAGTGTAACTGAATTGGAACATATTTAAAATTCTTTTTTTTTTTTTTTTTTTTTCCACTGAAGCAACTAATCTAGATTATTATTTTTTTAGATGACACATATTTTAAAAAATAACTTTCCTTTGTAATAATGTACAACCTTTTACAATATCCAAATTTAAAACGATACGTGAAAGTCTTGTTCCAAGTATTCAACATGGAGAAAATGCTACTGGAAAATAATTGTTTCTCAGGTTATAAAATAATACAATAACGGTAAATATTTACTTGGGCGGTATTTCCGAAAATAAATGTTAAAAATCCGAAAAGACCTTTAATTTATGCTCTTCAACTTCCTCTTTTCATTAAAATCGGCAGAGATTAGAAATTCCAAATACTTTAGGATATATCGAATTTTTAAATTTCTTCATATGTAGTTGAGCAGTAATTGCGAAAAAAAATGTTAAAAATCCGAAAATACCTTTATTATATGCTCTTCAAATTCCTCTTTTCATTAAAAGCGGCGGAGATTAGAAATTCCAAATACTTTAGGAGATATCGAATTTTTAAATTTCAGCACAAAACCAGCGCATTCCTGTGGTGTGCATGCACCATTGTTTCTTGTTTACGTACGAGTATCTATATTTTTATTGGAAAATGATGTCACGTGATTGTTCGTGATAGGCCAGAATTCAAATGAACTAATACGTGATTATTTAGTTCAATTATTGTTTAAAACGGTGTTTAATTACCGCCTCCAACTTAGGTGAGTTTTTAACGTTTCTAATTTTAAAGTCTTATTTGTTATTTTGATATTGTTGCGCAAATAATAAGTAACAAAAAAATTTACGTGAGTTGTTACTGTACATCCTTTGTTACGGGTTTGTTAGGTAAGGTCAGTTACATTATAAATAATTTAAAACTAAAGAATAATTAAAATTAATTCACATTATTTTTAATATCACCTTAGTTTGAAAGTATTTATAATGTAACTGACCTGACCTAATCGACCATTAACTGTTCACCCTCTGTCCGGGTTTGTTTGGTCAGGTCAGTTACATTATAAATATTTCAAAACTAAACAGCCATTAAAATTAGTTCACAAAATAATTTTTAATGTCGGCTTAGTTTGAAAGTATTAATAATGTAACTGACCTGACCTAATCAACCATTTTATTAATTACGCATTCACGATTCACGTATTCACGAACACACGGCAAAATAAAAATGGCGCCGCTCGAATGGTTCCACAGGTCTTGTATTGCAAAATTAAAAAATTCGATATCTCCTAAAGTATTTGGAATTTCTTATCTCCGCCGCTTTTAATGAAAAGAGGAAGTTGAAGAGCATTAAATAAAGGTATTTTCGGATTTTTAAAATTTATTTTCGCAAATACCGCTCAACTACATATGATGAAATTTAAAAATTCGATATCTCCTAAAGTATTTGGAATTTCTTACCTCCACCACTTTTAATGAAAAGAGGAAGTTGAAGAGCATAAAATAAAGGTATTTTCGGATTTTTAACATTTTTTTTCGGAAATACCGCCCAAGTAAATATTTACCACAATAACAACTTTGCCTCTTATCGCAATGATGAGGAAAAAAATGCAGGGAATTATAAAATGCAAATTAATTATTTAATTGCTTTCTTTCAAGATGCACCTTTATCTTGGATGATTCCACATTAGTTATGTGTTTTTAAAATAGCTAGTAAAAATGTGCGTTATAATGGTTTGGAAAGGGGGTTGGAATCCTGTGAAGCAGAACAGTGTTGCCACCTGGTTGGTGTGTATTTGTTATTGTTCAGCCGGTAGAAATAATATCGGCAAGTCGAGGGAGTAAAGCGCTGACGAATCGCCAGGCCGCAGAACCGCCTAACGTCTGAGAGAGTGCTCTTTTCCGCCAACACCCGCAACACCATTTGTGGCTTTATTTGTGTCTTGTCTGATTGTCGCCGGGCATGTGGTATGTGTGTGGTGTGGACCGAGTGGTGACAGTGAAGTAGTGACGTGTACGCCCTCAGGTGCTGCCGGCGTTGGGCCTCCAGCCTGTCAGACACATCAACAAGCACTGGAACCCCAAGTTCAAGCGACTCCGTAAGCTCAAGGTCAGTGAACACCCTCTCCCCCCTCGGTGGTAGAGGTACAGTCTTGTCTCACGCTTGGAGACATGCAGAGCAGATGACTAGGGTATCGCAGAATAGTAGTTGTAAGATAGGAAGGCAGCTTTTCCAGGGAAGTCGACAGTTTGTACTCTTTTGTGTGTTTTTGTTCTGTGCTTTGATTCGTCAGTCCTTGTTTGCGAGCTGGGCCGAGTGGTTGTGCTGTTTCGGCTCGGAAAAATTGTAAGGTTGCGTTGTGAGAAGAATAAATTACTAAATTAATTTTATTTGAAAATTATTACTAACAGTTTCGAGTCATGTAACAGTCATAGACATAACTTAACCCCTGACTACTTGCAATTTTAGAATTTTTTTTCAAGTGTTTATGTTTGTGCAAGAAACAGTCATCATCTTAGCCGGGCACAATTGTGACTTGTCACACGAGATTATTACAGTGTATACATGTGAAAGAAAAAATATTGATTTCAAACATTTATTAGTATTTCACAGGAGAAACTATTTGTTGCAATTGGTCACCGTTAATGACTATGCATTCCATTAATTGCTATGGTTGAACAGAGGCAAAAAATTTTAATATTAAAAGGTATAAAAATAATTACGTGACAAATGTTGAAACCAATATGGCATCTTTCAGATAATTATCTTTAGAAGTTAAAAATTGAATATTATTAGATTATTCACTTGATGAAATCCAGTAAGAAAATGTATTTTTGAAATTCTCATTCCTAATTTTCCTTAACAAAATAAAAAATATTTTAAGTAAATTTAAAATTTTTCATTTTATTACATATGAAGTTGTCTAAAACTTCCGTGCTCTCGTCTCTGGGAATATCTAGCATCAGAGCGCACATGCATGGGAGAGAGAGAGAGAAATGCGCACTGCGCACGAGGGTGAGACCTGCCGTCCCACCTGACAGAGAGCACGCGGGGAGCGCAGGTGGTGAAGGTGGAGCTGCCAGACTTCGACGAGCTGCCGGAGGAGGACATGACTCAGGAGCAGGTCCGCAGCAAGATGAAGGAGAGGGGCATCCAGCCGGTGCGTCCGTGGACGGAGCGCCCCGTCTACATCAGCTCCACGGGGGGCGTGTTCGAGCCGTACGTGCCGCCTGAGGGGGATGGCAAGATGTCTCCCATCACCACCTCTGTGAGTGCATCGACCACGCTCGCTGTGACCTTGCCTTTCGGACTGCGTGCATTTTCACAGAGATCATGACGCTGCACAAGTAGGGCTGGTTTTTAATGTGTGTGCTCGCTGAGTTTCTGTCGTGCTGTGTAGATTGTCAGGAAACGTGAGGTAATTTTGTTGCATAAACCAGTGCCAATTATTGCAAAGTAGATGCATCCTGCTTAGTTCAAGAGCCCGACTGCTGAGCAGCAGGGATCGTGAGAGACAGAGACGGAACAATTAGTAGGAGCTGCAAAAATTTTGCATCTTGCTATGGATTTTATTTTTTTGCTAATTTACACTTGGTGCTATTTATTTATACCAGTACCTCAGTTAATACAGCATGTAATCCAGTTGCCATAGATTTTCTTATTTCTCAGGTGATTTGCTAATAAGATAAAAACAAAACTGGTGCACTCTTGCATCTTGATTTAGCCTATTGTGAAGCAAACCAGAGCAGGACTACAGGTACTTGGTGTTCTTCTAAATGTTTTCTCTTGAAACATGGGGTGATTTTCTGGTAATATGTAGTTATGTACACTAGTTTTCATAAGCAGCATGTGTGATATTGCCATGTATCCTAAAATAACTTCAAAATTGAAGCCGCATGTAATTATCCATTTGAATTTTGTATTATTCTCTGAATTAAACCTGCAACTTTATATTTGCTAGTATATTGCACTACCAATTTATTTTAAGTAAAATAAGCATTAAAATGTTTTAATCCAAAAAACATGGAAAAAAAAATTTTGTACACCAATTAACTAGTGTTTTATTTGTAGGTATTTGTAGGTATGAATATTTGGTCTACAAAAATTTAGACTGTAAATATTAAGTTTTAAACAAGTTGAAGAAAAAATGACAATTTTACAATAATAGATGCTAATTGACAAAATGATAGAAGCTATCTTTTCCAACCCCTCGAGCAATCAAGGCAGCTGTACCATCCGAAGGCTGAATGATTGGGGAGTGCAGACTTGTGTGACGAGTGCCGAGCACAGGCAGGCTCTGGCCATTGTTATTGAGCTTGGGAAATTTGAAATGTCTGTTTATGTTGGTTGGTACTCATGCATATCTGCCAACTTGTACGATTTTCCCGTAATTTGTACGGAAAATAATTCATATTACGATTGTACGGAAATTCGGAACATCTTACGATTTTTGTCTGTTCAAAAATGCAGTATATTATTTTCAATATTTTAGTGCCCATATAAAAATACAGTTTGAGCAGCATTTGTTATTGTTTAACAACATGGCGTCCGCGATAATATGAGAATAATGGAGTCAGAGAAAAATCGTTCCGAAAAGAAAGTAATTTTTGTAAGTTTCGTTGGTACACAGCAGGCTGGTTGGCAACTGATCTTGCTAATCTTTTGTGCGGAAGAGTCATGAAAGTAATTGTTGTGAGTTTTGTTGGTACACAGCAGGTTGGCTGGAGACGAGTGATAAGGACTTTAACCGTTTATGTAGGAGTGCGGTAAATATTTTGTAAGTTAGTGCTTGTACGAAATGTAAGATAATATGATTTCATAATGGCTACGAGTAGTAAAAACAATATGGACAGGTGTTTCGGTCATCTTACTCAGAATTATTTCCTTTCATTACTAAGAGTGAAAAATGCTCTAATTTTTGCGTTTTGTAGTGTTTGTCGTTGCGACATTATTGTTTCCCATGGTGGCAAGCACGATATTTCCTATCACGCCAAGAGCTTGAAACATGCAAATAATGCGAAGCTTGCAGAAGAAAACAGAAAAATCAGTTGTTTCTTTTCCGTGAACCGTAACAGTGACAGTGATGTGATTAGGGCGGAATGCTATTTTACAAGCTTTTTAGTGGAACATAACCTTCCATTCAGCGTCGCCGACCACGCCAGGCATTTGTTTCGAAAAATGTTCCCAGGGTCTGATATCGCAAAAATGTACAGCTGTGGGCGCACTAAAACACTAAAACTGCAGCAATAGTAAAAGAAATGGCTTCCAATACTACTACTTCAGTAGTAAAGTGCTTGAAAAGTGGCCCATATACACTTACTACTGATGGAAGCAATGACACAAGTAATAAGTTATATCCTCTCGTGGTAACTTATTACAACCCTGACTGCAGGCTAGTAACTAGTTGTGTTTTGGCCATACCTTCATTGGAAGGTGCTTCTACTGGTAAAAATATTGGGCAGTTATTGCTATCAGAACTTGAAAGTATGATTGTGCCAATTCATAATTGTATAGGTTTTGGCTGTGATAATGCAGCAGTTATGGTTGGAGTTAAAAATGATGTTATTTCTGTATTAAAAGAAAAGCAAAGAGAAGAAACTAAAGGACTTATGATAAAGGTCTATCTCTGTAAGAAAAAAAAATATATATATACGTACATTAACTTGTGTACATGTGTATTAAATCATTTATTTTGCATTCAAGCTGTTAAGTTTTAATAAATTACAGTAAATTTTTATTTAACTTTCGTATTTTGGGTAGAAATGTGCTGTTATCAATGCAAAATAAACATGTGCTTTCCAGATCACTTATTTTAAACATCGTACCTGATTTACGCTATAGATTTGTTAATTTGGAAATCTTACTGCTTGCACTCCTAACAAGTTGGCAGGTATGCTCATGCAAGGTAGGAACACTGCCAGCAGTGACGCGTATGTTTGTGTGTGTGTGTGGATGCTTCAGGGCGCGAAGCAGAAGTTTGAGTTGCTAGAGAAGAAGAGCAAGAGCATGCTGGCAGTGCGCAAGATACGCTCCTTCGACGAGGACTTTGAGACACGGGACTTTGTGGTGGCAGCGCACGACATCTACGTGAAGGCACACGAGTTGCTCGCCAGGCAAGTGTCTGGCGGCGGCCGGGACCCTAGCTCCGCACACCGTCCGTGCTGACTCGAGACCCCTGTGAGCCCGGTGCAACAGTAAAACTCCGTAACATCCAACAGGGTGGCCATCCTGCTGGCCATTCCGAGAAACCCTGAAAAGCTATGGTTTTTTTATTGCCGTCAGGAAATCCTTGAGAAACCTGTGAATTTTTGAAATCTCTGTCCTGCAAAATTATAGCTTAGTTGAAAAACTACACAGTGAACAACAAACTGCATCACTCATGCTACTTTTGACTGATGTTCTCAAGACTCTAAAAATGACACCGCAAATGTGATACGGATAACTAGAGATGGTGATTTATAGCATTTAAAATAATAACATTTAGCATTTTGAATTTGATATTTAGCATTTTGTAGCATTTTTAAAATCAAAATTTAGCCAATTCTCTCATTTTACATTACCAAAGAAAAGTATATTTATAAAAATCATTAAATAATACACATATTAATTATTAACAACCACAGAAATAAAGATCTAGCACAACTACAAAGATAGCCTATCTTGGCAGGTTTCCAAACAACTTTTTAGCACTTATGAGTGCAATAAATTGAATACTTAAAATTACAATAAATATTTTTTAGCCGTGTTCATGGCCATAGTTGATGTAGAGTGCACAAATAATGTTATTGAAACTCGTTTTTTCAATATTTTTTTTTGTTTTTTCAATTTTCGCCTTCTTTTAGTTTTCGATCATGCCAGAAACCGTTGCTTGCCGTTTTACCGACTTTTTTTCTTCATCCGATTTCTCTGTGAATCTTTTTATTTTTTTGCAGCCTGATGTCCCTCAGATTTAATGTGCTTTTCAAGTACATCTTTTTTTTCCACTCCAGACGGCGATTACATAAATTGCGCATTAAAATATTCGTATCACTTTCGTAGAACTGTTCACTTTTGTATTCATTTATGCGATCGCGAATGGAAATTACGTTTCGTCCCATTTTTACCGCGAGAAATAACAGTATACAACACATTCACGAGTATGCACGTATTTGTAAACACACCATTTTCCACAGACTACACAAGAACGCGGCTTTCACGTGAAATACAGCCAGAAAATGGGAATTGTTAGCGTGGTGAAGCAGAGATGTCGCAATATGGCGGCCTAAAAACTTGTACTCTGCAAGATGACGGACACTCTTCCAGCTAGTTGTTCTTTACTTTGTTTTCAATCCCGTGGCACGGATGGCCATTTTTCATTCAATATTTACGAACAATAGTGTTGTGAATGACGTGACAATAAGATACTTGTGCTGAATACGCCATAAAATGATGGGTTTTTTTTGTTACTGAACTGAAACGAAATACAATCTGTAAATAAATCGTGTAGAGTGAAGACGAATTTACGTTTTTTACCTTGATTTCGCATTTATCTCGGAATAGTCTAGATTTCGCATTTTATAGCGGATAAATATAATTTAGCATATTTTCACATCTATTTCACGAAAACGAAAAATCACCATCCCTACGGATAACACATACCTGCCCCAGGTTTCTTCTCTTGCTTTTTTTTTTCCCCACCAGAATAAACTGCAGTCAGGCATACCAATCACCTTAATGTACTTTAAGTACACGGTGAAAGTGAGCATTTTGCTGAAAAGTCTCACGCACCATGCTTTCAACCAAATTGTGTTTGAAAAATATCTGTAAAAACAGTATTAAGGAAATTTGGCACCTACTGGTAAGTTGTTTTGGATAAAAATCCAAAGTGATTGGCTAACCAAGATAATTTTTATACATAGACTTGATATAAACACTTATGCTTAGGGATGGTGATTTTTCGTTTTCGCGAAGTAGATGCGAAAATATGCTAAATTATATTTTTTCGGCTTAAAATGCGAAATCTAGACTATTCCGAGATAAATGTGAAATCGAGGTAAAAAACGTAGATTCGTCTTCACTCTACACAATTTATTTACCGATTGTATTTAGTTTCAGTTCAGTATTAAAAGAAACCATCATTTTATGGCGTATTCAGCACAGGTATCTTATTGTCAAGTCATTCACAACACTATTGTTCGTAAATATTGAATGAAAAATGGCCATCCGTGCCTCGCGATTGTAAACAAAGCAAAGAACAACTAGCTGGAAGAGTGTCCGTCATCTTGCAGAGCACAAGTTTTGTTCGCAGCGCCCATTTTCTGGCTGTGTTTCACGTGAAAGCCGCGTTCCTGTGTAGTCTGTGGAAGGTGGTGTGTTTACAAATACGTGCATACTCGTGAATGTGTTGTATACTGTTATTTCTCGTGGTAAAAATGGGACGAAACGTAATTTCCATTCGCGATTGCATAAATGAATACAAAAGTGAACAGTTCTACGAAAGTGATACAAATATTTTAATGTGCAATTTATGTAATCGCCGTCTGGAGTGGAAAAATAAAGATGTACTTGAAAAGCACATTAAATCTGAGGGACATCAGGCTGCAAAAAAATAAAAAGATTCACCGAGAAATCGGATGAAGAAAAAAAGTCGGTAAAACGGCAAGCAACGGTTTCTGGCATGATCGAAAACCAAAAGAAGGTGAAAATTGAAAAAAACGAGTTTCAATAACATTATTTGTGCACTCTACATCAACTATGGCCATGAACACGGCTAAAAAATATTTATTGTAATTTTAAGTATTCAATTTATTGCACTCATAAGTGCTAAAAAGTTGTTTGGAAACCTGCCAAGATAGGCTATCTTTGTAGTTGTGCTAGATCTTTATTTCTGTGGTTGTTAATAATGAATATATGTATTATTTAATGTTTTTTAAAAATATACTTTTCTTCAGTAATGTAAAATGAGAGAATTGGCTAAATCTTGTTTTTAAAAATGCTACAAAATGCTAAATTTCAAATTCAAAATGCTAAATGTTATTATTTTAAATGCTATAGATCACCATCTCTACTTATGCTTTATATTGGATTAAAATGGAATGGCCAAATCAGACTTAAAACACATATGTGTTGATAAATTTAGTTTTTAGTATTTGTATTACATTACTGAATGTAAAGTTCCTCTAATGAATAAGAACTATTTGTTGGCCATGGTCACTAACAAAAGGTGCCTTCATAAACTAATGTAGCTGAAATATGATTAAGGTAAGTGATTATAACTAGTGGTTAGTTTAGTCTCCTTCCCAGATACATGTTGTAGCAGCACTCATGGACTTGCATGTAAATGTTTGCTGTCTATCTTGCCCAACTGCGCTGTACTGTCCACCGCCAGTCCTGAAGGGTACTGTGCTGCGCAGTCGTAGTGCACGGTGGTCGATGCAGTCACCACAGCTGGCACGGCTATTCTCAGCTGGGTCCATTCCAGCAAGTAGGAAACATGGCTGAATGTTCCGAGAGCCACACGTGTTGTACCATATTCACCTGATTATGGGTTGCACATTTTGTGTCGAATTTTTAGATTAGTAAAACATAGTGTGACCCTAATGCGAGTTTTTTTAATCTTTTTGGAAAATAAAAATTGACATTTTTACTGTATGTTTGAATAATTGGGTAAATAACTAGCCAATGTTGGATATTTTATAAATATAACTCCATAAGTTAGTATAATAATTTATTTAACTAAAATATATCAGCAGTAGTGTGAAGCCCTGTGAACAGTGCAGTTATTCTGTGTCCGCCACCGACCAGTCGGTGCTGGCAAGCGATTGTGCCACCACTCTCTCTGTGGTAAGGAGAGGGTTGTAAAAAATGGCAGTTTTCTCCTTTATCACTTTTGTTAGTTAGTGCATGAATGGGAGTGGTGGTAACTATAGTTTGGGCGCGGGTGGGGGACTCAAGTCTGTTGCCTCACACCTTCTCATTGTAAACACACAAAGGACAGAGGGCTTGTAAAGCGCCTGATTTATCACGCACGGAACACTAAGACTTCACATGTATCCATGGAACTCTACTGAAGACATAAATGATGACCCTAATGCTGAAAATGTTAGATTTTTATGCCTAAAATTATAGATGCAACCCACACGCAGGTGTGACCCTTCTGTGAGGAGTATGGTACTTGAATTTAGACACTGGTGGCTTGCCATGCAGTTATCTCTTGCTTGCTGGGAAAAAAAATTAATTCTATTTTTATTAAACTTTAAAGGTAGTATTATTTATTTAAGTTAACAATCCTCATCTTTACTGTTAACATTAAAATCCATCAAGTGCTATATTGAACTCTTATATACAAGAAAATGTACGGGTACTTATTTTCCTTGCTTTTGAAACATTTATTTTTATTTAAAGTGCAAGAAATTACCAACTGACACATGTGTTATTAACTTAAACTATTAAAAGTAAATAATGCATTATTTGGAACTCACATGCTCGACCAAGTTGGTCCAGCTGGTACAGAGGTAGCATCACATTTGTGCACAGTTGTTTTATTTTTGCATGTCGTTCGAGTACTAGCAATTGATTGTTATTTTACACTTTTAACTGGTTGCCTAAATTGGCTTTTATAAAAAATAGGGCAGTGTTTACTACTTTAAAATATTGCCTTATTAAAACCATTTCCACCTCGAGTGCTTACTTGTTTTACTATGCGTGACTTGTGCCAGGTTGGGGACTGAGATAGCGGTGTCGCCATTCGCCAGTTGGACACTCCACAGTGTGAATACTAGATGCTAGATAATAGCTTTTGTTTTCTTTTTAGTTTTTATACTAGTGCTCATAGTTATTTCTTATTTGATATTAACCCAAGCTACAAACGTTTCAGCTAGTCCGAATACTTTTGAGTTTTTTTCGAGTCTTGCTTTAACTTGTGAGCTGGAATATGTTGACGACAGTTGTTAATAGAAAAGACTTTTCAGTAATCGATAGCTAACATTTAGATTTGTAGAATTTAATTTATGTGTTGCTAGAAAGAAAGTACTGTAGTGGGTAACTCTCCAGTAATAATTTAATAACGCCCAACTACAAAGAAAACTTTATTTTCACCACATGTTTCACAGCTCCTTCCAAAATCACCGTTACAAGCCTCTCTCTCCCTCCAAAGACAAAGTTCCATATCCTTCCGCGGTCAATATTTGCACTTACTTCAACCAAATACTATACACTTCAAAGTAACATAAGTTTAACAAAAAAAGATACAAGATTTTAAACCACAAATTCATTTACTTTACCATTATTTAACAGCTTACAATAACTTCTGGCAACCTATAAAGAAATAGTTCCGGCACAATATGGCGGCAGCATACAGCGATTTTGTCTCAAATAAAGTGAAACGTCACTTGGCCAATCACAGCTAACTAGGTCACGCCACAATGCTTTCAAACACCTGGCGCCAGCTGGACGGCCCTTCCTTACTCCTTCTTCCCAAAACCCGGCTTAAACTTAAATTTATAAATCATCTCTGCCAGAAATCACCGACAGAAACAAAGGAGTTATAGAAAACATTTAAGGAATGCAGAGACAAATATTTCCATACAAAACATAACACAAGAATAAATATTTTTTTTAACTTCTCAAAACCCCATGCTAAAGAATCAATGTTAGGGTAGGTCAGTGTCTAACCTCCTTACAGTACATGAAATACTGCTCCCGGGTTTATCATTTAGATTTCACCGGAACAAAGCAGTGTCCAGCTAGATGCAGTGTGCTGGAGGGCGGCTTGTGACGGGCGACTGTGACTTGTTCACAGCAAGGAGGAAGATAAGCTGCATGAGTTCGTGACGGAGCGAGCCTTCCCGGTGAGCGACATCAACACGGCCACTGCAGCCTCGGGACGGGGCGTGTGCACCTCACTGTCCTTGCCACAAGTGCACCCCAGTTTCATATACCATTACCATATGCTAACATTTCTTAAACCACACAAACTGGCAGAAAACTTTTAAAGACTTAGTTTTACAAGTTACCGTATTTACTCGTGTATAGCGCGCCCTCGTGTATAGCGCGCACCACGATTTTTGCAACAAATTCCAAAGAAAAAAAAATTTGAAATTTTTTTTCCCATAAATAAATTTTACTAACATTTTGTGGTACCTGATTATTTAAATTGATGTGTGGTGATGCGTCAGGAAAATACTTAAACTCTGCTGTGTAGACGCAAGATAATGAAGCGCTGTATCGTCACAACTGGTACGTGGGCGGGAGGAAGGGAGGCAGGCAGGAATGTGACACGGACTAGATGACTCACCGGTAGCAGCTGCGACGAAGCGAAGGAAGTGGTAGGGGGGGGACTGGTGTCAACATTTTCTCTCTCTCTCTCTCTCTCTTTTATTTTACTAGCTGTAGAGGGGGAGGTCTAAAAATAAACAAGAGACCTGCGTGCTTGCGCGCGCACGTGTGTGTGTGTGTGTGTGTGTGTGAGAGAGAGAGACCAGGTTGTGTGCGTGCGTGTGTGTGTGTGAAAGAGAGGCCTTGTTGCTTGTGCGTATGTGTGGGGGCTGGCCAGAAACGTCACCCGTCAGTTAACGAATTCCACTCCTCCCCGCCTCCCCCCCCCCCCCCCAAATTTTTTTTTTTCCGTGTATAGCGCGCATCCTTATTTTTTTCCTTTACTTGAGGGGAAAAAAGGGCGCGCTATACACGAGTATATACGGTAGATTGGCGTTGCTAAACGACAATAAACCACCAAATTTATTTGTATAGATATTTTGAATTTTGATGCTACTTTTTGAATTCAGGTAGACTATTTGTACTGAAGAAAAAGTTTAGTAGAATGTTAATGCATATTAATTTTTAGGTTTCGACCTAAAAACAAAACATTGTCTGCCATTACACAATGCTTACATACAGTTCCACACAGTTTTCATAGCAACAACATAATTGAATTTTTCCTGCTTGAAATTGGAATTTTTATTAATTTTGATGGCAAAAAGCATTCTGAATACTGTCATAAAATCATCTCTCTCAAATAAGTCCCGTGGTCACTTTGCATGGTACAACCAGTGACAAACATGTCCTTAAGATGGCAGCTGCAACATTAATAAAGCTCTGTCATGGGCTGAGTGCTGACTGTTGTCACAAAATTTATAGTTAATATTTTTGAAGGAAAAAAGTTCTATAATCAGGGCTGCCCGGATCACAGCTATAAAGTTAGTTCTTAATGCATAACTATTAATTTGTGCCTAATGTGACTACGTAGCCCACATCGAGCAGAGAACTATCAAGGCAACGCGACATTGTCCAACCACACAGGAGGAAAAGAGCTGCCTGGCTCCGTCAGCCAATCACCAAACATTTACTTCGCACAAGGACATTATACCATATAAAATACATTGTACTTATAAGAATTAACCAACAACACAAGTATAAAGTTCATCCTGATACAGTCCCTGATAAATTTGCTGTCTCCCATAGGAGCAAACACTTGCTTTTCCCATCATAACAATATATGCAAAAAAAAAAGGCCAAGAATATCTATTTTAACTGATAAAGCTGTTTTTCTGTAGGTGCTAGAGCATCGTAAATCTGTCCTTCCTTAATCAGAACTCTATCTTATGTTAAATAAACATTACAGACAATGAAATGCACATGTAAAACATATAGCTATAAAAATGACATTTAGTAAATGAAATGGTGAAAATCACAACTCTATAAATAGTAATTTAGTCAACCTAGAGAAAAACATATAAAAATGAATTAAAAGAAACTGGGACCACGATGACCTTGAACCAGCCTGAATGCCCAGTGTAACATCATTTATTTGTCTCAAAAAAAATTACAGGATTCTGCAATTCTACACGATGTAACATAAGTGTAATTAGTTACAATAGGTTAAGTCATGTTCCTTTAGTAAAAATGTTATAAGTCTTGTTTAAAGAAGGAAATGTAGGTTTTACTTGTAAATCATCTCTGCATGACATAACTAAAACTCGCAAGCTTAAAGTGCAGTGTACTGGGTTTACTCCAAACTCAGTAGGTTATAAGTTCTGCTTTAGTCAATATTTTCATCAGAACAAGAGCATTGGTTAACAAAACTATTATGTAATAATGCGGCAAACTCTGTTAAGTAGAAAAAAAAACAGACAGTAATAGTTACCATATTCATCATGCAAATAATAACAAAAAAAGATTAAATAGAGTTTTGGTTGAAGCTCAGTAAATGCACAAAGAATGTTATAGATGGACTTAATGAAAATTATACTTGAAACGTTAAAAATTACATAAATTGATATTTACTAAAAATACGTGAACAAAGATCATACAATGTGTGCCCCCACATCTAGAGAGAAAATTATAGTTCTAAAAGATACTTTACGAAAAAGAACTATCACAATGGGAGGATCAGCAAATTATGATCGGTAGTTAACACGGTTAACTGTTAAAGCGAACCAAACAGTATTTATTAAGCTGCAATTCAAAATTCTTGAGGGCAACCCCGTGAGGCACACCCAGGATGAGAAATAGCCAAAAAAATATTACATTGACGCACGCAAGTTTAAACGACACTAAGCCTATCTGAAATTTAGAAGGCGGCAACAGAACAAAATTTAGACAAGACACAAGGATATCAGAGATTATGTTACGGACAGGTCCACCACGTGCTAGGCCACAAACTTAAGTGCGAGACGGTACTGCCATGACTTGCCTCAGTGCGACCTCAGGACTCACACAGGACTAATGTCAACTATAAATCTTAAGCCAAAAGAAGCCCAGACAATGCCTAAAACAGCCTTTAATAGGCAGGCATGACAGTACGCATGTGCTAAGCCAGAAAAGGGGAGGGAAAAAGAGTGATGCGTGTCAGAGCACTGGGAGTGGACAAATGCTGGGAATACATCTTTGATCTTCGGCACTTCATGCCTTGTGCAACAGAAGAGTGTTTCATTAGTGATCATGATCCTAAATTGAGAGAACAAGCAGCTTTGCTATCATTGGCCATAACTGTTAAGTAGGGCCAATGAAAAATGGTAAATAAAAAAGGCCCATTTCGGTGAATAAAAAGAGTTATTTCGGTGAAAAAAAAAATTGTTTAGTTAGAAAAAATAACTATTTCGTCATTATAATTTTATACACATGTATATGTTTGATGGAATAATTGCTTTATTTGGTCAAATTTTATCAAAAACATTGTTTTGAAGTACATTCACATCTAAAATTTAGCACGCTGCATTTGTAATTAAAATTCTCAAGATTACATACAAAAAAAATCGGAAACTGATCAGAAACGTTAGTGTCTCAAGTCCATTTTGACTATCTCTGAAAATCAGCTATTATATATTTCCTGCAAACTAGTCCCCACCAAAACACTGTACTTATTCAACATTACAGAGTATTGTTTTTTTTTTTTGTTTACATTTTTCACCGTCTCAACTGCGTGTGCGGTATTTGTTCATGTATATGTTGGCACTCTTGGCCGGCATTTATTTTCGTGCATTGCCGTGACAACTACGAAAATAAATAGTCGCCTCGGCTAGGACGCCCATATACAACAATTAGCATTTTGACAGTTATGATTTGATTGGCTAATATGGAAGTGACGCTATTTTTCTGGACTGCGTTTGGCCGATTCAGAGAAAGGAACAAAGATTGAGTTAAGGCCTATCGACGATTGCGTCACCAGACGCATTTGCGGTCGGCAAAATAATGTAATTTTTGCCGTTTTATGGCCTATTACGTCTCGTAGGAACGTATGCGACGACGGAGACTGAGTAGGCGTACGTCTGGATGTAATAATTTTCATTCGTGAAATATATGGTTCTAGAGTAACTTGACGCTTAGTTCCAGTGCGATGCTCGAAATTTACAGTGTTTTTCACACGTGTATTTTATTTTCCAATCGACTTGCACATTACAGAACTTGCACATCATGATGCCTTTTTCTTTACTGAACACGTAAAATCCTTTGTCGTCATATTCTTTAGCTCTTTCGAAAACACAACTTTCGGCATTTTATATGTTTTTTATCCAGTGACCATGGTAATATGACCAAAATGACAAAAACTTTAACGGAAAACGATCATAGATGCGGAAGAGAGACATATTGCATCCACTCGGAAATAAAGAACTTAAACTCGACAGACACACACTCGTGAAAACAAAATCATAGAACATTTCGACACTCGTAACTACCAACGCCATCTGTGATTTGTCCACCAGTAGCTAAGTGATAATGTTTATTTCTACACTCTACTCTATGGGTGCTAGAGAAAAACAAAAGCAAAGATGGCGTCTCACATATAACCTCTTGGAATAATAAACATTTTGTGCAGGTTCCAGAATGTTTCAACGTGATTTTTCGCGATAAAAAATGTTAATTTCGCGCGAATATCGCGATTTCGTCATATTTCGTGAAAAACTACGGATTTCGCGCATCACAGCAAATTTCGTTAAAACGAAATGCAGTATATTAACGTCTTATCACTACCAAGTAAGGTTATTTGTATTACACTTCATGTGCAAGTGATTTTTTTTAAATTTCGCGATTTCGTCATTAACGAAATTTGACTACCCCTACTGTTAAGAGATCACACACTAGGAAGTGCCTTTGGCTTTCACGTATTAGCAAAGTTACTGAATTTATTTTACACATTCCAATGGTTCCTACATTCTGTGATAAACAATGGCTGTGCTAGCCTGAGTCCAGAAAAAAACCACTGTCTATAATTCTCCATAGCTAATTTCAGCATCGTGATAGTAGAACAATGTGTAAGTCGGTGTCTGTAACTACACATAATTTAACGTATCAAGGTTTTGGCAGTTTATTACGTACATCATTGCTTATATTATAGCCAGGGACGAGAGAATTCTCTCCTCCACACCCCGGGAAAGTTTTGACACTCGGACTCTGTGTATTC
This sequence comes from Bacillus rossius redtenbacheri, assembly GCF_032445375.1. Taxonomy (NCBI): domain Eukaryota; kingdom Metazoa; phylum Arthropoda; class Insecta; order Phasmatodea; family Bacillidae; genus Bacillus; species Bacillus rossius. The sequence continues at coordinate 27,603,517 of NW_026962011.1, read as the reverse complement.
CTCTCGAGACAGGCCATGTGCCACAGATTTGGATTGTAGAGTGCAGTTCATGTCTCAAGCTGTGAGAGAAGCGTCACGGTGTTGTTGGCTGTGTGCGTCAGGAGATGTTGCACAACATCAAGGACAAGACGATCCACTGGAAGTTTGTGCAGTCACTGGAGCCCGCGCGGGTGGTGCACGCTCGCTGCACCGATGTCGTCAGCAAGGAGAACGTCTTTGCGCAGCTGACGGTGCGCTTCCACACGCAGCAGGTACGTAGGTAGTCAGGCCACGCCCTTTATGCCCTAGAGTATTCACCCAAGGCATCTGGATGCAATTATCTAATCTGTTGCTATTGCTGGGTTGTAGGAATATGCAACTTAATCTGCAGGTGATTAAGTAAAGAATAGAGAACTTTAATGCATAGAAAAGTAGGAGATGAATCAGTAATTAGAACTATTTCTTTTCTCTTGAATTGTGTTGAATACTGTTATAACAATATACAGTGTAACCTCGTTATAAAGTACCATACTATAAAGGATTTCTCATTTTAAAGTATAGTAGAATCTCACTAATCCAGCACTATTAAAAACCAGAGGGTGCTGGATTATTGGAATGTTTGGATTACTGTATTACTATATAGAAAAATTCATAATAAATAAAATGAAGTATTTCATAAAAAGAATATAATGTATTTGTATTCTTGTTCTACACATTTTTTTATATCTCAAACATATCTCAAAACTACATAATTTACATAGTTTTAAATAATCCTTGATTAAGGTAGGTTTTTCTGCAACTTGTAGTCCTTGTTAACCTTTTCTCCTATGTTTTGAAGAATTATAATATAATATCCTTAGCTGTTTTCTTCAGCCCATGTTATGCAAGTATTGAAACAAATAAATGCCGTATCTGGTTTTACTTTTACAGTTGTAGTAGTAGGTGACTCCAATATTTCTACAAGGCTTTCTTCTTCTTGTACTGCTTCACATAGTTCATCTGTCATAATTTGCTCTGTTTCTTTGGTCCCTTCAAACCAAGAATTTAAATATTCTTCACTTATCTCGAATCCTCTTTCTGATAAATTTTGCAACCAATCGGCAATAGGTAGATTATCTTCTGGATCCCATTCTTCTGTTTCCTGTGATACAGCATTCATTGTAGGCCATAGCTTTTTCCATGATGATTGGACAGAGTTCCATGCATGAGGTAGAGAGAATACAACATCCTTCAAATTCAATTCTTTAAGGCTTTGCGTTATGTCACCATCCTGAGAAATAATATGGATGAGCAATTTGTTTTTATACAAGGACTTTACTTTCTGGATTACATTTTGATCCATCGGCTGCAATAGAAGTGTGCAGTTTGGTGGTAGAAAGATGGTTTAGATATTCCCATCACTTGATCTACCGTATATACCCGAATCTAAGACGACCCCCAAACTACAGCCTCATGTTTTCAGGGAAAAAAATTTTTATTGTATTAAACACATGCCAACAAATTAGATATAAAATTGAAAATATGAATGTTACAAAAGATTTCAACCACCACTTTTGAAATACTGTTAACAGTTTATGTACAAACAGAAATAAATACCTATATGGCTGGTACTGTAACTGTTGGAAACTTTTAAGAGTTTCATTATGCTGATGCATCATCTTCATTGTTGTCATCTTCACTGCTGTTGACTTCAGCTTCAATTGCATCTTCTTCCCACATTACACTATCTTCACTGTTATCCAATGCATTAGAAATGCACATTTATTGAAGCCTTTGATGATGCAGCCTTAATCCACTGACACAAGACTGCTACACTTGGTTTTCTGATTTTGCCTGTTGGTGTTAAGAGCGTGGTTGCCTGCCAAGAGCCTTTCAGAGTACAGCACTTATAGACAGTCTTTAAATGGTTTGTTGACACACACATCTAATACCTGCAGCTTTGAAGTCATGCCTCCAGGAATATTAACAAGGTCGGTGTTCATACCTTTAATACATGATTTCATCTCTGGCGTTAAATGTCCTTTGAATGCATCTAACACTAACATCCCTTTCTTCTTTAAAAGTGCCCCAGGCCTTCTATCCCAAACTGCCTTTAACCAGTCTTGTATCAACTCACTTGTCATCCAACCTTTTTCTTGACATCTCACTATTAACCCAGAAGGCAATTTTTCTTTTGGCACAGTTTTACGGTTAAGAATGTCAAAAGGGGACAATTTTCTACCATCAGCTAACACTGTAAGCATCACTGTTATCCTCATTTTCTCATTGCCACTTGTCTTCACATTAACTGTTTTAGTTCCAACAGCATTCACTGTATAATTTGAAGGCATATCAAAATATACAGGCGTTTCATCAGCATTTGCGATTTGGCCAAGATAATCATTTTGCTTTCTGAGTTTAATAATATACCTTTGAAAAGCAACAAGTTTTTCTTCAAAATCTGAAGGCAATTTTTGGCAGAGAGAAGTTCTTCGCCGCAGACAAAAGCCGTTTCTTCTCATCATCCTTACACACCATCCTATACTTGCTTTAAAATCACGTTGCGTAAGGTTAAAGGTCTTTGCGATTTCACGGGCCTTATGTTGAATCGCATCACACGAATTCGGCATCCCATTTGCACGTTGAACTTTCACAAAGTCCACCACTTGTTTTTCAGTTTCGTGGAATCGGCAGTGCTTTGGCCCACTAAACGATTTCCTGGTGGATTTACAACTTGCCAATTTTTCTTGTATTTCCTTGCAGCAGCGCAATTGTTTGTACTTGCAGCATACTTTATTACCATCATCTTGAAGTTTTTGTCATTGAATTCTCTTTCCCTTTTCGTAAAACGGCTTACAGACGTACCTCTAGTTTCCAGGTGGTCGGCGATTTTCACATAATAATTTGTGTTTAAAATGTAAATAACATAACTCGCGGAACCGTTTGTCTAAACTGAAAAAAATAATCACAGCAAGGAAGTACTGTATAACCTACATTAATGTTTTTGTAAAAGAAACTAGATACGATGGGCACCATCTTGTGCTATAGAACATTCCAAAAACATCTGTCGTAACATGTGCAGCCCGTAATTACTGCACAACCTGAAAACATTAACCCAAAATAGGTATGTTTACCTAAAAATCTGTTCATTTGGGTGGCCTGGAGCATTGTTAAGTTTGAGTAAAGCTTTTATGGGCAAGATAGATTTTTTCATAAACTTTTTCACGTCTGGGACAAAGTCTTTATGGAACCATTCACTGAATACCTCTCTCATGACCCAACTGTTTAATTGGTACAAATAATCTTTTCTGGTAATTTTTTTATTAAATTTGATTACTTTTCCTTTCAGAATTTCTTCAGATACAGGAGTGTGTTTAGAACGCTGTTGCATGAATCACATGTAGAGAGCATTTTTCATTATTGGACAATTATTAACTCTTAATGTTTTATGCTGTCCTGGTCCAGATTCCATGTATTGTAGTACGCCCAACGCCATATTCTTTTGCCAATTTGCACATGTTTTCTTAATAATCTAATGGCCAATTTGTCTTTCAAAGCTAGAAGAGTCTTGTGTTTCCGTTTACTTGACATTTTTAACTAGACTATTCTCACTTGAAAACAGCAAGGAAGGATATACGCACGTGATACGTTTTGAGGTTAGACTGCCCGATGATGACAGCGCACATACGTGGTGCGTGATGTAGGGAGGGGTGAGAGCGGAGGGTGTCGGATTAGATTCTACTGTAAATATCTTCAGGTACCAACTAAATGTTTTACGTTTAGTAACAGTTCAGATGTCACTACGGCCAGAACACCGAGGGTCAGCGTGTGCTGCAGGTGCTGGCAGTATACGACAGGTTCGGCCGGCTGATGCAGGGCAGTGAGCTGGTGGCGAAGGACGTGCTGGAGTATGTGGTGTTCGAGAAGCATCTGGCCAATCAGTACGGTCTCTGGAGGATACACGAAAAGATCATACCCGACTGGCTCCCTGCTGCACAGGCTTCACCACGGACAGTGTGTATGTCCACCGGCTAGATGCAGCCCGCACCAAGCTCGGTGAGAACAGTCGTGTGTAAGCAGAATTGGGAGAAGTTTAATGCACCTATCATTAGTGCTTGTTGTAAATCTGATAAACTTCCTACAAAGCAAAATAAAAGCAAAAATTTTGTATTTATAAACCTTTTTTAATAAATTAATCCAGGTGGATAGGTTAAATGGTAAATGTACCCCCCCAAAAAAATATCTCTTGTGATGATCCTGCAATGGTTTAACATTAAGAGGAAAGTGACCAAAGTCGGACCCCCATTTTGTTATTTGCTTGCCACATTTTATTTTACATAACAAAACATTCAATTTTTATTTAACATATCATCTTCGTACATTGCCAAGTGATTTACAGTGTTTAGTGAATCTAAAACACATGATAAATCTTCTATAAACTTTTTTAAAAAAAGTGATATATTGAGTGCCTGACAAAATGTTGCCTAAGTCGGACCCCTTGAAAACATTCAAAGAAAAATCATTAAGAATACATAAATAATGGCAGATAGTTAGAAAAACGTAAATTATATTATGCAGTGAGAAACTTATTAGTGCCACAATCCTCTGTTTATGACACTTACGGCAGAAATCACAGATGTAAATATTTCTTTCATTTCCCGTGCACTCTTCGTGTGTCCACAAGCTACAATCCCGCACTGAATTCACATTTCTTGATTGCAGTCCATTGAAAATTGTTGTCTACAAAACAAGCAGTCTGCATCATCCTGAGTTGGCGGTACGCCTTGTGGAATACAGATGTCCAACTCAGAGTCCCCACTGTTATGTAATGAATAGGGACATGAACTTTTCGGTTTGTAAGAAAGTTGAAAAGCAGTGTTAAAAAAAGCCAAAAGCGGTGAAACATATTTTTGACCATTTAGCAAGAGAAAAATATTACATCAAGTAATATAACTAATCAAGTCTTCTTTTGCATTTAATAACATAATACAATCAATCTAAAGTAGAACAACATAAAATAAGAAGCAGAATTCATGTTTGTTCACTAACAAAAATTTGCAACTATATAATCTAATCTACAAATTATCAGTATATATAAAACCAATAATTAAGACAATAACTTACAAAATGGAATTTTTTCTGCAAGGAACAGATGCTAACAATAACAGAAGAATGCAAATTTTTAACAATTCATTCATAGGGCCTGGAAAAATTAGCATCTATTTATTACATAATTAGCATTTATGATGTTGAAAATTAGCATCTATTTTCCAGAAATTAGCATCTATTTTTGAGAAATTTGCATAAGATATTAAAGTTACATAACAATACAAGAAGTTGTAATAGTGTTTATACCCATTATGACGAATTTTAACACAAACCAAAATCATTAAACGGTATTTGTAAACAAACGTTTGACCACTAGTAATTTCAGATGGAAACAAACTGACGATTCGAGTTGACCAACTTCAGTACGCTAAATGTGCACCACATAATGTATGATTTGTCCCTATGTAAAATATTGATCAGAAAAAAAATTTGAAGACTAAAGTGATTATCAACGAATGTAAAAAACCGCGTACTAAAATATTTGTAGTAGTTTTCAGCATTTAAAATATTTTCATTTTTATCTTTGCAAGTTCACTACGATCCCGTCAACGACCTAGATATTTTCTAGGTTGTTGGTTTCCGTGATGCGCTTCCCGGGAAATTTTGTTTTGTTAGGTTAGATACTCTTCATGAACAGGCAACACACGATGCAATGGCGAACGTAGGCGAACGTGATGTGATCTAACAAAACAAAATAACTGCGTCGATAAGTAGTGTGAACATTCTTTTCTAAACAACATTCAACGGTATCTTGAGTAAATCGTAAAGAATAAATTTACAAAATTACTTATTCTATACTATCATGCGTGATATTTGGTTAAGGAATGTTTTATAAATAAAGGTTAGGATTCGGATTTTATTCCTTCAACAAGCCTTGTCAGAAGCTATTGTTTACGGTAATTGTGTTATGGTGGCTATTTTCAAAAAAAATACTTTGAGGAATGTGTGTTCAAGCCATTTTGTTGCATTCTATAGTGGTTTTTCGCCCGATAATGGCAATTTTACCGCGATTTCGCAAATATAGCATTTATAACAACAATTAGTAAAAAATCGCATCTAACCTCAAAATTCGCAAAAAAATCGCATCTATCGCAAATTGCGAATTTTTCCGGCCCCTATTCATTCATCATGTTGCTCAAATGCCAGTGTCGTCATTAGTTCTTTATTTTTGTCCAACAGATTATGTCTCCTGTCTGTAACAACTGTATTGTATGATGAAAAAAATCTCTCGCTATCTACATTGGAGCATGGAATCCAGATACTTTTTAGAGAAGCAGATGCAAACTCGGGGAATTCATTTTTCATAGTGAAAAGAATGTCCACCACCTCCGCTCGCGAATCTCGTGTTTTTTCTTTAACCAAGTCTTTCATTTGTGTGTAATTTCGAGCAATGTCCGTACACGTGAGGTTCAAGTCTTTTATTCCTGGCAGAGTTGTGAAGAGCACAGTTAGTTCATTGTTGACCTCATTTTGCAGTATTCTTGAAGGATCAAACAGCTTTCACAGAGTTTAAAAAACTTTTTCGCTGGATCAGTGGCCATTAACAGCTGCAATTTGTCCATGCTTAACGATGCTGCACGTTGAAGTCCATTCTTAACTTCAGCTTGACAGACTTTGTTGTCAATGTCCTTGAGTGCAGCAGCCGTCTCAGTATTGAAGATTCCTGAAGCAGCTAGAGGCAAATCTTCTTTTATGAGTACAAGTTTGTTGACCAGTGTGTGACTTGTGGCATATGTGGATGCTTCCTAGTGCTCAATCATTTTGATCAAACTTTGAAGATGCTCCTTCACAAAATTAGCTTGCACTATAATTTTTTTTGTATCCACTTGTGACAAAGAATTGAAATATTCAATCCCTGCGTTTGGCAAATCTTGAATATCCTCGGAAGTAAAAAACTCAATCATGACTGTAATATACGCAGAAGAGTATATCACAGATTGAAACCAACTGTTCCACCGAGTCAAGATGGGCAAGGGAAACTGAGTGACATTTTTCTCTCCGTTTGGATACTTCTCCATCAAAAATTTTGAATAGAGATGTTTCCTCTTTCTAGTGTTGAGGAATGCTGACTTAATCTTGCTGATTGCAGAGTTTAGTTCAGTCAGAACTTTAGGGCAGATGCTGCCAACAATGTTCAATTTTGGTGCTCAGAACTGAATATGCAGCATCTGATCACCCAAAACTACTTGCAAAGTAGTACTGCACTTTGTCATGTACCGAGCACAGTTACTTACAAATCCCACTACCGAAACATAATGTACATCATACTCTTTCATGGAGTCCAACACTGCTCGAGCGCAGTGTGTTGCTCAAGAAAATGTACCCCGGCCACAAAGGTCTTCTGTGTGTCGGTAGGCTCCAACAGACGAAACAGTACAACAAACACACACTTTCCTCTTCTGTCTGTAGTTTCGTCTGCTAAAATGCAAATGGACTTCCCATGAACTTCTTTTTTCAAACTTGCTGCTCTTTCCTCCTCTAATAAAGGGACGTATTTCTCTCAAAGTCTTTATAGATGGCAGATCTCCAGAACCTGTGGAAGATAAGCAAAAAATACAGTTTTTTAAAAACAGCATAAACAAGTAACGTACAATTTAAAAAAAGAGAATGCAGAAATTGCAATATGGGTAAGTTAAGTGAGTTAATTCTTAACAGTTTTCACTAGTTGACACTTTTCATGTCCCAGACATCACATTTAAAATAACCTGCAGTTTAACTAAAATAATTCTTATATAAATAAATAAGTGTGCAAACCTTCAATATATTTATTCATCCAACTTGTAATACTAGGATTTTGTAGTTTTTCTAGTGGGATGTTTGCTTTTACAAATGCTTCTGTGGTTTACATGGCAAAACAATCAGCATCCGTTTTTTTTTTTTTTTTTTTTAGCTAACTGGGCACAGCTGCCAATAGTTTGCTGAAGTGTCACAATAGAATTTGAGGAAATGTTATCGACTTCTTGTGTTTTTCACCATTAATGTGTTTTAATATTGAGTCTCTACGATCCCAGGTGACTCTGCAATTACAATAATTACAAAATAAAACCGATTTATCTGTAGAATACAGAATATCAGAAAATAATTCTTTCCCCCTATCGATAGCAGTACCGTATTTACTCGCAGATAGGTCACACCCATAATTTGAAGTCTTGAATTTGGTATTTAAGATCCCCCTATATAGGTCGCACCGGTAATTCATTACCGCGCTGTGCGCGGAGAAAGGTCATTGTACTCAATCAGCTGCTGTTACGGCGCGGCGTAGCCGCCGGCTGGCTCTCTCCATTCAGTGAGCTGCGCATGCGCAGTATAACTCACTCAACGCTCCGCCCAGACTCGTGACCTTGCATCAGCAGCCAGCCAATAGATGCGAGCTTAGCGTAAAAAAATATAAGCTCCACCTCCCATGTACCAATTTTGTCCAGTTCTAATGCCAGTTTATTGGTATACGCACCAGTTTTCTCGCTGCCATGACATGTTCAAGTTTACGTCCATCTTGATGACTTGATACCAATAATTAATTAATTACGATCCCCAGAAATAAATTGTTAGTTTAAAAATATGCGTCAACTGTACAATACTTCCGAAATTATAAAATACGTATAAAACAGTTACCAAGACTCCGCTCATTTTATCTTGTGAAGTTTGTCTCGCACCAGTATTTCGGCTAAGTTGTGACATAAATACAGTATCAGAAATTAACAATCAGCCACGTTCATACATTCGTGAGTTTACGTTTTTGCCTCGTGCATTTTAGATTGTCTCCTGCTATAATTACTTGGACTTTTACACGCCTAGGCTTAAATTATTACATGTTTAGAAATAAAAGCAACTTTTCATGTTATAAAATATGTATATTTTGCGATTTAAAATGTTCATTGCCGACTATAAACGTTACGTTTTTCACGATGTTTTTAGGCCTACTAGCTAATCTTATCTACTCTTAAAGAACCCACGGTATTTTCTGGTTGTTTATGGTTGTTACGTGACGTAAATAGCGGGATGGATTCGATTTTTGAGTCGTTATTTGTGTGAAAGTATTGTATTGGACTAAATGGGAACCAAACGGGACCTGAAGAATATAGTGCAAATAACGGGAAAACGTAAATAACGGTAACGTAAATAAGGGTTTCGCTGTATGTGTACATTGTAAATAAATTTGCCTATACCTAAATAAACTTCTTTTTCGCATTTTAAAGCAAAATATTGCAAAAAAAATTCCTCAAAAATTTTAAAAAAAATTTTCTTCACGTATAGGTCGCACTTCACTTTTTCCCCATCAAATCTGGTAAAATTGCCGCGACCTATATGCGAGTAAATACGGTAATACCTTTTTTAGGCATGACGATGCAAAATAAAAATTTACATCCGAATACATATATAATATACACACGTACATACATACGTATATATACACAGTTTTTATTCACATGCACTTAGGTATCACTTAAATAAACATCCTGCTTAAACCATTATTTTTAAACAAACAAAATGTTTATGTTCAACTAACTAATCAACGACCAAATGTTTGTTATTCTACAGACGCACGCTGTTTTGCACTCGCGTTTAATCACATCACAGATAACACGCATGCAGGGGGCTGGTTGTAATTTCGAAATGGTGTAGTGGCCTTTGCAATTCTGTAAAAAAATATAATTGAAATTTCATTTCTGTGCGTGAAGGTACATGGTTGAATATCTAAAATAAATAATTTTAGAAAGAATTGTTAACGTTTAACACTATTGTTACTGGAGTTAAACCCAACAAAAAGATTTCAAAATCGTTCCACAATCTTCGACATGTTTGAAATAATCGATTTATGTCACGTGTTAGCAATTAATTTCTGTCGTCTACTCTTTGGCTTATCCAACTACCGTCCCCGCTAGCTAAAATGCAACGACTCTATGGTGCTGCATTGCGTTTGTTTTTGTATTTGTTCGAACTAAAATAAAATGTTCGCTATTGTAAATTGTTAAAAAGAGACGTAAATAACTTAACTTGCAGTATCAAACAACAGGAAAATAAAACACACGAGAAATTAACATACTTCTGAATTCACACGATCACTACATGATTAGGCCTACTTGTTGGTTACAGAGTGAGGTTATGAACAGTGTTACGGACAGATGATACGAGTGTTTACATTGGCAGCAGAATTTTCTTGTGGCGTTTTCTCTCATTTTATTTCTTGACATTTGGGTGTTAAATCCCGAATTTTTAATATATCTTTTATCATGTATGTTACAAAGCTCCGAAAGAAGAAAACTAACCAAATTTGTGGCAAAATTGCGACAAAATTAGCGATTTCTCAAAAAAAAAAATCAAAAATCGCGAAATTACGTCGGTAGTTTGCAATCGCGAAAAGTTCATGTCTCTAGTAATGAAATATTGTCACTGTCTGAACTTTCATCACCTTGTCTTCCACCAACATTTTGGGTCCTTGATCGCCCACGTCCTCTACCTTGCCTTCTCCCACCTGTAGAAGCTGCACCTCTTCGGTGATGTTCTTTTTCCTTGGCCGGCTGACATTCTTCTCTTTGACTTCTCCAAGGATTGAAGCAATGTTTGTCTGTAAGGTGAAAATGTTATCACTGCAGATGATGTAGCTTTCCGACCTCTTGTCGAGATTCTTCTCCGAATAGTGGGTACAGGGTTGATGTCCAGTGGACCTACTGAAATGGATGATGGACCAGTTTCTATCATTGGTGATGATGAAGATGTGCTTGGTAGACTTGACAGTCCCGTGGTCTTCATGTTGTGGAGCAACCAAAACTGGAGTGGAGACCTTGACAGTGTTATAGTTAGCCCTATGTGCTTCCCTGTACTGAACCTCTCGCGAAGCTGAAATGAAATCTGAGTTTTGAAAAATGTTTCTGTCCACAGGATATAAGCCTGTACAGCGAAATCCATTAATTGCAATCTCTGCTGTCTGACACTTGATGTAAGCTTTCCCAAAGAGATCCATCATAAGTTGAGACTGGTCTCTGCTTCTCTCTAAGCCACATTCGAAAATTTTTGCTATAGTGAGCCTTGAGGGGACTCATAAATGTGCAGTCTAGAGGCTGCATCTTGTGGGACGAATGTGGTGGCAAAGAAATTATTGTGACATTGTTCTGTCGTGACATGTCTATGTCAATATTTCGTGCGTGACTGTAATGACCATCTAATATCAGCATTACAGGCTCAGCTTCAGTTGGTTTGGTATGGTGAATTAAACTCTCAAACCACTTGGTGAATATATGGGACTGAACCCAACCAGTGGGATGAACAGTTACAATTGTTCCAGGTGGCTTGCCTCTTTCCAGAGCTTTACTCATATTAGTGCAAGGAAATATCACCAATGGTGGAATAAAGTTTCCACTTGCGCTCATACAAATGATCACTAATGAGTGAACCTCTTTCAGCTGAGGTAATGGATCCAATCTGTTGTTTCCCTCGCAGTCCAATCACTTCAGGAATCTTGCTTTGAACAATTGAAAGTCCACTTTCATCGACATTCCATATTGTCAGGTGTGTAGTTCGTCTTTTCTAATTTTTTTTGTAGTTATCATGAAACTTTGACACACTTTCTTGGGTGAAACTTGTAGCCCTAACGTACGATGTTCCAGTTGGTTTATGGACTGACAACAGGCCCTTGTGTCGTCTTAGAAATAGCTTCAACCATTTTTGTCCAGCCGCTTGATCTTCAAAAGGATGTTTGTGTTTGTTTCTAATTGCTAATCTAAGTGCCATCCTTCTTACATCAGCTCTTGTCAAACCAAAAAATGTAGCCTCCATTTTCAGACAGTATTCTACAAGTTCCTTTTCAAGTTTGGGTCCAAGAATTGTAGGCTGCTCCATTTTTGTGTGCGTTGCTTCACTCGGATCACCATACTTCTCCTTTCCAAGCCTCATCAATGTTTTAGGAACGTCGAAAACTTTAGATGCCTTCTTCCACCCCATTGTTTTATTCCTAATAGCTCTAATGCTTCTTCCATTTTATGGGCATCCCATGATCTTCTACGAGAGTTGGCATGTCCCTGAGACATCTGAAACAATGGTTCAATGGATACTCTACAAATCTGAAACATAGTGGTGTACACATCCTTTACAGACAGGGAAAAACTTTACGAGTTAAAAAATATTCCTGCTATATAGCATCTCTCAGATTTAACTAGCCATCCACATTCATAACACAGAACTTATAATTAGACCAATTCATTAAGCCAGAGTTTTTTTTTTAAAATAACATTCTTTTTTGACAGTTTTCTATACAGGCACTAAACAGTGCACAATGCAAATGGGATGCATCATGAAACACTGTAGGCCTGACTCTAAGTTGATAGTAAAATTAATTACTAAGTCTTGAATTAAAGTACTGACATACACTAAGAAGCAAAGTAAGTGATGTAAAACAAATGACATTAGTAACGAACGCAGATCAGCGGGTAAACGCGGGGTAATCCTGTTATCCCCACCCTTGCATTTAGGCGATGCTTCATATACATTGTTCAGCATCATCATTCAAAACCGTGTAAATTTCATGAGCCGCCCAGATATTGTTACTTCACTACGGAAAAAAATATTCTTAATATTTAACAAGCCTCTAAACATACATTTTTCACATGTTTTTAATGTGTTCATCTGTAGAATATAGATTGATATTTATAAAGGACAGAACTGTAAACAAACTTCAACTTACCCTTCATTAAATAATAAATATAATAAATAATAAATGTCCACTGTTTCACATGCCGATGCTAAAACATTCACTCACACGAAAAACTGTAATGGCAGAACAGGCTGGTTACTTGCGCCAGTCTGGTGCTGCCACCTATACTACACACTATCCACTGTCTGGCGGAGAGGTTCCATCTTCTGTCGTCACACTGCAGCACCTACCAAGAAAAATACCCTGGGGGTCCGACTAAGGGACCGGGGTCCCACTTTGGTTTGGTCACTTTCCTCTACTTTCTGTAGTACAGGGGTAAAGAGAGTGAATACCCACTCATGAAAACTTGAAGCTAACCCAGGACATGTTTCACCAGCCAATAGGCATGTAGGAATTACAAATTTATTACCTATGTTGAAAGTAATTACAAATTCATTTTAGACCTAAAACTATAAAACTATTGATACCCAAAGGGACGGAATGGTTAGCTACCATCTCCCACCCCTTTCCCAACTGTTTTCTAGTTGACAAAGGCTTTTCTCAACATGTAATGCCAATGGCATTAAACCCTAATAGCAAATTTTGTTTGCATCATACATGAAGATCAAACATTGTGGATTTTAAACATTTAATTTTTTTTTTATATTTAATATTTGTTTTTACCTGTTGCAAGTCTATGGTGTATCGTCACACATTATAAAATAGATTTTTTATTCATTCTAATATTATAAAATGTAAATAGTAAATACAGCAACTAAGTGTCCAGCTTCTCTGGCAGTTAAGTGAATTTCAGTGTAAAATAGGCTTTTCGGTAGTCATGGATACAGAACAGACAATTTTGGGTACCCACGCTTCCCTAATAATAATTTCCCACTCTTGCTATCTGACTTGGATATTTGTATTCAAAAAATGTATTACTACATTCGTTCAAATAAACAATTAATAAATCAATGTCATATTGTCTATCACGAAAACATGCCTTTTTCTGAAACCAGCAGTTATTGTGTGACTAAAGATTCCCCACAACTTCCTTGCAAACTTGGGTATTTCATCATCCAGTAAAGTAAAGTTTACAGTGAAACACCCCGAACAGGTCACACTCTACGACTGTGCCAGGCTCACAGGAGCCTGAGATGCGACTATCCTTGTTGCACTCAAATACATGGAACAGCGCGAGCTGTCACTTGGTTTTTTTACACTGCAGTGCCACATGCTACGTCAGGTGCTTGTTGGTGGACATGTTCAACATCTTCAACTGCTGCAGAATGAGATCCAACTTGCAGTTCTGCCTTGCCTCCAACTCCCTGAGCTTGTCATCGACGCGTGTCATCAGACGCTCCTCGCACTGGGTGAACCTACGCTCGATGTAGTCTCTGAGGTCTCTGGTGGCCGGCCCCCCTGGGGAGGTGGCACACGCCTCCAGGAAGCTGTGGCATCTCGCGGCTCTCTCGCTCAGCTTGTGCCCCGACCGCTCTATCATGTGGCTCACGTTTTGCAAATTAAGCCACGAGGGCGGGGCGGGCGGGTCTGCCTCCTGCACCGTCAGGTGGACCCCGTACAGCCACACCTGGTGGGTCGTCCTCAGACCTGCAAACTGGGACAAAGAGCACATCTATTAATAAAACCCCATAAAGTAACACCCTAATTTGTTCCAGGAAAACAAGGTGCTAATCAGAATAATTTGTTTTCGAATCAGGCGAGCGTGCTTTTTGACAAACATTTAAATAATTGTTTAAATAATAGGGCTTTGAGTGTAATATTCCTAGAGACTCTAACAGCAGACAAAGGAAGGGTTTGTGTCGGGACTCACCAATTTGGCTTGAACTGTGAGTAAATGCAAGTAGGGAATTAATATATTCAATATAGTAAATTTTACTGTAATTTAGTTAATTCATATTTTTACACAGGAACTGTTTTGAATAGTATTTACGGTAGAGTGTCATTTGTGATTTTAACTTTTAGTGAAATGAAGAGTACTGGTGAATTTTTTTATAAAATCATCAAAAGTTGTTTCCAGTTTTGCACTAATCACTTCACTAGTAGAAAATTCTTGGTGGGTTTCCATTTTCAAATAAAATAATATGTTTTTATGACAAAGAACTGCAGACACGTGGTGAGGTGCTGTTCACAACTAGAGACCTTTACAAACTGTAGTAACAAAAGTATAGAAATATAGGTGATTTGAAACAGCTGCCAGAGCCATGTGCTCTGAACGCACCAAAGAGAATGAAGTAAAATAGGATCAAATGGGGATACGACTAAACATTGCTATTGAAGAACAAAAGCACAAACCAAGCTCTACAGTAAATACAATTATCAATTAAAAGAAATTATGTTAAAATACATTAACTGAATTACAATTATCAAATTTAGGCTAGATTTCAGACCCACGTTATTGTGTTTAATGTATTGGAACTAGAATTTACTGCTTTCCACTACACATTGATGGGTCATCTGTAATTAAATATTTTAATTTATTTGGTGATGTTAATGGATGTGTGTGATCTAGTATCAGGTCAACGTGAAGTAGTATCATACGGGTTCATAAATTTACCACATTTAAATTCATCATAGTTTATTACGTAATATTATAAGGAGATAAGACAAAAAAAATGATAACTTTGATAACTCTAAATTTTATACAAATTTTACTAGCACGCGACGACCCATTGATACCTATATCAAATTCCAGTAATGTTCAGGGTTAAATTGAATTTCATGAGCCTCTAGCTAATAAATAAGTTATTCATAAGAAAATAATCCGGCTTAGTTCAGGGGAGGGCAGTTGAAACTCCGTTCTTCTTGGACCACTGATCTCGTCCTCAGCTTTCCAGGATATACGAGCAGTCTTGCTATGAAAGAAAGTCTAAACTACGATCCAGTAGCAATACTGATGATGACAGCTACTGTTGACGCCATTCCGGGTGTGCTGAAAAATCTTTATATTGGGCAGGTCTCACCAGCGCAGACAGGAACTGCAGCATGAAGATGATCGGAAGTCTTGCAAGGACGGATATTCGCCCAACGCGGTAGTAAAATTAATTGCGAAATGCGACTCCCTATAGTCTGCATGACGAATAATCAGACTTCCTTCACTTAAGATTTGCAAAAATAACTAATTACGCGGTAGCCACGTATCTTCTTGTCCTCTGCGCGCAATTCCCGAACCCAGAAACTGTCACACGCACAGAGAACGTCCATTCGCTCCGCAGTTCAAAACTTAAGTCCCTCGTTCCTCCCGAAAATGCCGACCAGCGAGCATCTCAGCTAGGAAGAATAATTAAACAACCTCTTTTCTTACCTGGCGAGAATTCAATACTCGAAGACCATAGCTAACAGTAACTACATGATGCGAAGTCAGTAATAAACGGAACAATACATCTCAAATGAATGTTCAACAAAGAAGAATAACATCCCAAATATCAATGTCAACTGATGAACTATGGAATATCTCTGGGTCGTCGCACCATGTACAATTTAGCATTTACATACATTACATAAAAATGTATAGTTACTCTTACTTAGATCACAAAATACAAAGCTAAGATACAACAATAATTATAAACATGTAAACATGTCCAAATGTTTACAGAGCCGCTTCAAGAAAATTTTAATATTTATGACATAACATTATTGTAAATTTTCTTAACTCATACCTTCTTGAAAGAAAGAAAAACATTTGATTACTCTTAAAATTGATAATTGACAAACATAGACAATATTATGCAATTTGTTTGATGTCAGTCTCTTTCATTTTTTAATGTTTTCTAAGCAATCGTGCTTGATTGTAATGTTTGTGGTATTACACATAAAATTACAATTGACATTATCACATATTACTACCCTTATAACTAGTGATGTGCGAGTCTCGGCGTCATCGAGAACGAGTCGAGACAGAAATTTTCTCGATCTCGTCTCGAGATAATTTTTTTGGCTCGGAATTTTCGAGAATTTTGTAAACAAGAAATAGGTTAGGTAATATAATATATTGAGGCAGCATTTTGAGTTGCGTGTTGAAATAATTAATACATCTTCAACGTAACGTAGATCGAATAAAATAAAATATACTTGTTACGATAGTATACACGATAAATTATTAAAAAGTTAAAAACGAACGACTTCCGTTCACAAGTCACTACATGAAACGGTAAACGTAAACAATGAATTGTGCTGTGGTTATCACATTAAATTACAGAAGAAAATGATTATTTTCCGTTAATAAAACCAACATTAAAGTTAAAAATAAATCATTTTCAGTATCAATATCAAGTATCAACGTAAAACGGTACGGTAAAAAATAAAAATATAAACATGACTGCAGAATTCTTCCGCGATTGCATTTTGTTTTATGGCCTTAGGTTATACACACGGCCAGCAGTATATAACAAGCAACATGATGTTTAAATTGCGGTCCGTATCGATAGTGACATATCGATAGTGGTGAATGTTCAGGCTTTCATGGTCAAGTACCGTCCATGGCTCAAGGAAACTGTATAGACTATGGAGTCAATAACGTATGTTTACATACGACAGTAGGCAAATAAACTGTTGAGTGTAAAGGTAAAGTTGTAATTGCAATTGCAATTGTGGATACTTGATAAAATTATTGAATAATTATGTATGTTTGTCAGATTATTGAGTTTTACTTTTTTGGATCATATTATCCTGTTAACTAAAGTACAGATTTCTCGATCTCGACTCGATTCTCGAGAATTTTTAAATTGGTTTCTCGATCTCGTCTCGAATTCAAAAAAGTCTTTCTCGCACATGCCTACTTATAACATAACATGACTTATGTTTATGGAGATGATAAACAAAGATGCAAATTTTTTTTTTAACATCAATTGACAACATGAATCATACATAATACTTTTGTATACAACTATACCAAGAATAAAATTGATTTGTTATTTAATACTGTTATAGTCTGTTCGGACGTAATTGTTCGCTGACAAAATCACATGATTTACAAAAAGTCGATAAGTCTTAACAGATGAAGTT
The DNA here is from genome assembly GCF_032445375.1 of Bacillus rossius redtenbacheri. Taxonomy (NCBI): domain Eukaryota; kingdom Metazoa; phylum Arthropoda; class Insecta; order Phasmatodea; family Bacillidae; genus Bacillus; species Bacillus rossius. The sequence continues at coordinate 27,585,801 of NW_026962011.1, read as the reverse complement.
TGTACTTATATGAGTGTAGATCGAAGCACTGTGACCTTAATCACTCGCTAGCGAATTACCATCGAAGTAGCATATCGTATACCAACGATCGTTTTCGCGCACTTCACTCCCTAATGAGGCTGTATTAATTAATGTTAATGTTCACCTATTTCAATGGGTGTCGGTGTAGGTTAATTTGACAATTCCCTATCATTAACCGTTTCTCTTGTCATCTAAGTTTTAAAATTTCATAACATTGCGTCTACACTAAAGTTTGCATCACTAATTCATGTAATATGAATAAAACAACAAATTCATTAAGAACTATGCTCTCTTATATTTACAGTCCTACTATATATATAGGTTGTTTCTAAACAAATTGAAACCGCATTTTATTTTATTATTTTAAGTATCCCTTATGACTGCATATTAGATAAAGAAAATCAGTTAGTAATTATTTTACCAATAACAATTTTTTATTTTTGTATGACAAGGCGTGCGAAAAATGAAAATCACACTTAAATACCAATAAATGCAACAGCATTCAAGTTCTTGATTTGTAGGTAATATGTCGTGTTGTGTAATGAAAACATGAATAAGGTAAGAAGAAGAGAAAAAGAACGCGATAGAATAAACAGGAGCATGGAGAAGGACATCATACAGATTAGGATAATCTCTTTCAACAATAGAAGTAAACAAATAGAAATCAATATTTTCGCTTTCATTGTTTTGGAGTATATGTTAGAACGAGTGTATAAGGACAACTCTAACAAGTATAAATGAGAGAATAGCGACTAACTCATGGACAAGCAATATACGAGGAGTACTAGTGGGAAATAATCTCGAGGTACTCATTCCATTGACAGCTAGCAGTTGTTCTTCGTTTGTGGGCCAGCTCTTTAGTTAAATTAGACTTGCAGCAATATCAGTTTCGTGGTAGATATCTTGTCCGCTGTGAATTAGGCAATTGGCAAAAAAACAAAATTTCGAATCTTCCATAAAATTCTTCATGAAAAAAAAAAAAAAATGTGGCATCGCTCAATACTTAACATTGAAGCTAATCACGTCACACTACCCCATTTAGTTGTGGGCAACTAAAATCGACGTAATGCAATCACTGCACGAGATGTCCGCACTGGCCTACATTGCTCAGTGGACAAAAATAATAACGTCGACAGCGCGGTGCGCCAAGATGTCCTCACTGGTTTCTATTATCCAGTGAACACAAACAAAATAGCCGCTTCCAATGTTTAATCACTTCAGAGATGCAACATACATTTATCCATTCGAAATGCAAATATAATTAATGATCAAATAAATAATTCTGCTTCACCCCTTTCTTCACTTAAAACATAACTACCACCTTGAAACAAACATTCAACGATGTTATAAGTTACTGCAATTCATACTGTTTGTACCGTCTCAGCTGTGTTAAATTGTAATTTCCAATCACTTCCTCGCTGTCCAAAGCCTTCAAGGTGTAACAGTTCTCGTTGATTATGTCGCTCACTCTAAATGGTCCTTCATACAGGAGAAACAGTTTCTTGGTAACTTGTTGCCACAAATTACTAATAGGATTTGACGTTTTCAGAACGAGATCTCCAATATTAAGTTTGTCATTGTGTGTTCTCTTCTGTCCTCTTCTGCGCCGTTCCGCGGCGAGGTGAAGGCGCGCTCTGACGAACTCCTCCAACTGCTCTCGTGTTTCCTCTTGCTTATTTGCGTCCTCTTCATTGTCTTCCTTATTCTTGTCAATTATAGGTAATAAAAGTGTGGGTAAGGCCTCCGAACGTTCGTGTGACAAAATTTCATGGGGGGTTAATCCAGTCGAAGAATGCACGGTGTGGTTGAGTATGCATTCTACCAACTGTAAATGATTGCGCCAGCTTTGTTGTGCGTTATGACAAAATGTCCTTAACATGTTGCCTAAGTTACGCATCTGTCTTTCCACAGGATTAGATTGCGGATGACGTACCGAAGAAGTTGTAGGTGAGATGCCCAAATTACGTACACCTTGTTGCCATACGTTGCTAGTGAATTGAGTGCCTTTATCTGTTAACACACATTCTGGTTTAGCTACTTGCGAGATAAATAGTTTCATTTTCGTGAAAACGGTCTTCGCATCGGCTTTAACGATGGCATAGAGTTTTGTATACTTGGAGAAAATATCCATGAATACAATAACATATTTAACTCCGGATTTTGATGTAGGTAATGGTCCGAATAGATCGATGGATACAAGCTGCAATGGTCTGTCTGGTAAAATGGGCTGATATTCGCCTTCCATGTTCTCTTGAGGATGTTTTGCCTTTTGGCATAAGTCACAACTAGTCACAATTTGTCGCACAGTTTTCTGCAGGTTGATACAAAATAATTGCCGACGCAGAGCTTCGTATAGCTTTCCAGAACCAATATGTCCTAAGATACCATGCATTTCTAAAATTAATTTAGCTATAACTGCGGTAGGTATTACCGGTTTCCAACGATCCTCCATAGGTGACTTAGGAATAGTGTATCGGAATAAAATTCCTTTTTCGGACAAGCTGTATATCCTATGAAGTTTATGATGCGTAGGTAAGTCTTGTAATTTTTGACGGATATCCTTACAGAATTTGTCGTCGTTTTGCTTAGTTTTCACATTTGCGAAAATTTCTAATAGCGTTGCATTATTCTTCAAATTATCAGTAATTAATTTAGCCACCCAAAATTCTTTTAAATTATTAGCTTGATGTGTAGGTTCGTCTGATAAATCAGGAACTCTACTTAGATAATCTGCAGCCAGATTTTCTTGACCTCGGACGTGACGTATTTCGATATCGTATTCTTGAAGTAGTAGGCACCATCTTGTAAGTCGTGAACCAAATGTTTTTCCGGTTCGTAGACAAGTCAAGGCTTGATGATCTGTCATTAATATGATATTTTCACCCAAAAGTAGATCTCGGAATTTTTGTAGTGCCCAAATTATGGCTAATGCTTCCTTTTCGGTGACGGTGTAGTTCCGTTCTGCAACGTTCATCGTCCGACTTGCCATCGCGACGGTCTTCTCGTTTCCTTCGTCGTCTCTTTGAGCTAGTTTGACTCCCAGCGCGTAAGCTGATGCGTCGGTGTACACAAGAAACGATCGTCCTTGTACAGGGTGGTGAATCACATGTTCGGTAAGGAAAATGTTTTTCAACCCTTCAAACGACTGCTGCTCCGATTCCGTCCAATTCCATGACTTATCCTTTCTCAATAGCTCAAACAGTGGTAAAGCTACTCTTGCAACCTGGTCTGAGTAATTACGGTAAAATCCCACGACTCCCAAAAATGCTCGAAGTTGTTTCACATTTTTCGGAATGGGGAAATTTGTAATAGCGCTTAGCTTGTCCGGTGCTGTACGTATGCCAGTAGGGGTAAGAATATGTCCAAGGAATGGCAATTCCTCTCTACAAAATACGGATTTACGTAATTTCACCGTCATTCCAGCAGACTGTAGTTTTGACATTACTAGATGGATGTGCTGCAGATGTTCCTCGAATGTAGATGAAGTAATCAGGATATCGTCTACGTAAGCACGGGCAAACTCTTTGCACTCGGAACCCAAAGTTGCGTCTAAGCACCTGGTAAACTCCGCTACGGCATTACAGAGTCCAAACGGCATTACTCTGAAAACATACTGTTGGTTCCGAAATAAAAATGCAGTATATTGCTGTGATTCAGATTTCAGAGGTATTTGCCAGTAGCCGGCCGAAAGATCTAGGGTTGTTAAAAATTTTACTCCCTGATATAGCCTCAAAATATCGCAAGTGTTTTGCGGGCTTTCACGGTCTTTCACTGTAATTCGGTTAAGTTCACGGGCGTCTAAACATAATCTTACGCTGCCATCTTTCTTTCTGACGCAAACCATAGGATTAGCGTAAGGACTGCCCTCGCGACTAACTACTTTCCACTCCAGCATCAGGTTTAAATACTCTTCGGCTTCTTTCAAAAATTTGTTGGGAATGGGATAAGATTTACGATGGAAAGGTTCTCCATCTTTCACAATAATCTTTGCCTCATATAGGTTGTTAAATCCTGGTTTATCTGAAAATACTGTATTGTGATATGACAGTACATTAAACAATGCTTGTTTCTGTATATCTTGAATTACTTTCACCTCTAAAACGGACTGTATTAAATCTTCAGAAGTAGCATATCGTGATTTACTGTCCGGTGTACTGGATGCTTGAAGTAAACATATTTCTCGTTGTAACATGCCTACTAATTTGTCAGCTATCTGCCAACTAGTCGTTGTAGCCGGAATTGCGGAATCATTTGGTGTAATTAACCATCCACCGAAGTCCAAAATTATGCCATACTTTGACAGAAAATCCGTCCCTAAAATCAAAGGCTTGGCTAGACCTTTTACGATTAATACCGACATCAACTTGACTTGGCCTAAACCTTCAATGGTAATCATAGCTTGTTGGTTTACCACGGGACTTGCTCGTGACGTCACACCATAAATCTTGAGACTAGGCACCGGTAGAATAGGCAGTTTTACGCCTGTTTCCTCTATGGCGAACACCAGATTATTACTAATACAACTTATCTCTGCTCCACTATCTAATAAAGTAGCTACAGGCACCCCACAAATACGTAAATAAATTTCTGGGCAGAATGCTGCGTTACTGGTTAATTCTATTTCATCCTCATGAGTAAGGAATTCACGCTCGTTTTCATGCATAACAATAGTGTACAAATTTTTATTAAATTTCGACTGGATTACCCCTTTGTCAACAGTTGCGATCGGCGATCGGGGACTACCATCACCGATGCTTACTGGTTTAAAGATGTCTCAGGATTCGTCGCAACAAAATTAGTGTTCTGCTGTGCGACGTTGCTGCGTATTGGTTCAATACCTTGACTATTAGAATATAAAAAAGTTGGGTTGACAGGTTCTTGTCTCTGGAAGTACCCGGGTTGCTGTAACGATGACGATGGATGATTTTTGTGGAATGAAGGCAATGATGTTGAACTGGCAACGTTGTAAGCTGCGGTGCTTTGCAGTTGGGTAACTTGCAACTGACCAGAGGGATTTGTTTCAGGTGGCAGTCAGTTCCGCGGACTTTGAGAATTCTTACCATAATGTGACTCGCCATGATCATCATAATACTGCGGTGTTTGCAGCTTAGACCGAATGTAGTCTTGCTTAAAATTCCTTGGCGCGCGTCTGCATTCTACTTGTCGCGGCGACCTGGGAGGCCGTTGAGGCGAAGATGACGGAGTCCTATCGGTTCCCCTAACATCTTCTTCCCGACGTGGTGTAGTCTGATCCCTATTACTGTTATACCTGTTTTGCCAAGCATTCGGATACGGTTGTTTATCAGCACCTTTACGTCTCCAATTACTACGATAGTTATCATTGGTTTCGTTGTCGTGGTACCACTGCTTTTGCCTGTGATTTGTTTTGTTTTGACGCCAAATTAATGTGTTTGCCTGTGGTGTACGATGTATATTCGTATTGTTCGTGTTGTCATTTCGTCGTACCCACGGTTGGTACAATGGCGGCTGCTTGTTTGGTGGTTGTCTTTCTCCTTCCTCTCGAACATTCGTGTTGGCACGGCTTTGCCTGTCCAAACGATCGTAGGCTAGAAGTTGCTCACGAAAATCAGATATATTTTCAAAGTTTCTGCCGGAAAGATGCAGCTGATAACGCATTGGCAACTGTCCCAAAATCAAAGCTATAAATTCTTCGTCATTCATAACAATGTCCAAGTAACGCGTTCGCTCGAACATGTCACTAAGATGCGCCTCTAATGACCGGCCACGCTTTGGATCGAATTTTTCGCTATGCAGCTGCGCGCGTAGGTTTCCTTGTATTTTCATACTCCAGTGTTGGCGTAGGAATAGTTGGCAAAACTCATTGTACGATTCTGTGCTGCCTTGGTGAACCTCCCACCAGTAGTACGCAGTACTTTTCAAGCACGAACTCAAACAACGCATTTTCTCTGATTCTGTAAGGTTAAATCGGTTAGCATATTCGTCTAATGATTTTAGAAATTTACGAGGGTTTTCATTCGTTTTTGCAGAAAAAGTGGGCATTTCTTCGGCCCAATTACGCGCAGGATGATTAATCGTAGTAACGGCATCTAAAAACTAATATCCCTTGCCCGTTTGCCGTGGTTTGTGTGACGTTTGCCGTGCTTGCCGACTGGTTGTCTGTACGCAACGGCGAAGCCGGAATGTGACGATCGGGTTGTTGTGTTGACGGCGATTCCACTACACATGCGTTAGTATCATGTAAAGATATCCTGTGTGCGAAACTCTCCAAACTTTCGATTTTATTAATTACCGTCTTAAATTCTTGCGTAGTGTCAGTCTCGTGTTGCTGTAGCATTTGCTGTACGTGAGCGAAACGTATTTCCATGCCAGTTGTGGTTTGCGTAATTGTTTCCTCTGCTACCCGCCTAGCTGTGTCCTGACACACGGTTTCAGCATTCTCTATGGATTGCTGCATGCATTGCATCTGAACTTCGACAGAAGTAAATTTCGCGGTGACTGAATCGCGAAAATTTTGTGCTTCTTCGCGTACATTATGTATTTGTGCAGTGACGTGTTGCGTGAATTCAGAGATCTTATAGTCTACTCTCGCTAATACCTCAGTTTGCATTTTATTTAGGTTTTCGGTTATTTTTGCGCTTTGTTCCGCCGCTTCAGCTCTTTGACGTGCTAATTCCTCTGAAATAGTTTTATTTTGTTCCGCCGCTTCAGCTCTTTGACGTGTTAATTCCTCTGAAATAGTTTTATTTTGTTCGGTCTGTTGTCGTGACAACTCCGCCGCTTCAGCTCTTTGACGTGCTAATTCCTCTGAAATACTGTTTGTCTGCAATGTTAGTGACGCGTTTAGCTGAGTAGAAAGTGTGTTAAACGCACGCATGAAATTATCCATCGTGGTTAAATTCGTTCCCGCCTGTGATGTGTTTTCTACTGCACTAACCGGGTTTTCTTTCTCTTTGGAAAATGGAATTTGTTCTGGGGAATCGATGGCGCTTGCTTGCCCAGTTACTTTATTACTTTGATTATCAGCCAAGTAACACCTAACGGGTGATAAAACCTCGCTGTATGAACTATCACGATTTTCTGCTGAATTATGCTCACATTCCTCGGTGTCGTTTGCGGCTTTGCTTCTGTGGCGTAGAAAGTACGTACCTTCGTCACCTGACATAGCTCCTTCCTCGATGTAGGGACAAGGTAAATGGGAGAAGGAGGACGTTATTAAACAAAATGGCTACCACCTATCCTGAAAATGGCTTAGGACAATCGAGGCCCCGTAGTTGTGCGCCATCTATCAAATTTAGGCTAGATTTCAGACCCACGTTATTGTGTTTAATGTATTGGAACTAGAATTTACTGCTTTCCACTACACATTGATGGGTCATCTGTAATTAAATATTTTAATTTATTTGGTGATGTTAATGGATGTGTGTGATCTAGTATCAGGTCAACGTGAAGTAGTATCATACGGGTTCATAAATTTACCACATTTAAATTCATCATAGTTTATTACGTAATATTATAAGGAGATAAGACAAAAAAAATGATAACTTTGATAACTCTAAATTTTATACAAATTTTACTAGCACGCGACGACCCATTGATACCTATATCAAATTCCAGTAATGTTCAGGGTTAAATTGAATTTCATGAGCCTCTAGCTAATAAATAAGTTATTCATAAGAAAATAATCCGGCTTAGTTCAGGGGAGGGCAGTTGAAACTCCGTTCTTCTTGGACCACTGATCTCGTCCTCAGCTTTCCAGGATATACGAGCAGTCTTGCTATGAAAGAAAGTCTAAACTACGATCCAGTAGCAATACTGATGATGACAGCTACTGTTGACGCCATTCCGGGTGTGCTGAAAAATCTTTATATTGGGCAGGTCTCACCAGCGCAGACAGGAACTGCAGCATGAAGATGATCGGAAGTCTTGCAAGGACGGATATTCGCCCAACGCGGTAGTAAAATTAATTGCGAAATGCGACTCCCTATAGTCTGCATGACGAATAATCAGACTTCCTTCACTTAAGATTTGCAAAAATAACTAATTACGCGGTAGCCACGTATCTTCTTGTCCTCTGCGCGCAATTCCCGAACCCAGAAACTGTCACACGCACAGAGAACGTCCATTCGCTCCGCAGTTCAAAACTTAAGTCCCTCGTTCCTCCCGAAAATGCCGACCAGCGAGCATCTCAGCTAGGAAGAATAATTAAACAACCTCTTTTCTTACCTGGCGAGAATTCAATACTCGAAGACCATAGCTAACAGTAACTACATGATGCGAAGTCAGTAATAAACGGAACAATACATCTCAAATGAATGTTCAACAAAGAAGAATAACATCCCAAATATCAATGTCAACTGATGAACTATGGAATATCTCTGGGTCGTCGCACCATGTACAATTTAGCATTTACATACATTACATAAAAATGTATAGTTACTCTTACTTAGATCACAAAATACAAAGCTAAGATACAACAATAATTATAAACATATAAACATGTCCAAATGTTTACACAATTAACTTTATCAAATTTAAATATATTATTTTTAAATAAACACATTTAAATTCTGTAACCAATAGTTTAATTTGCGAGGAAAAAAAAACTGTAGCAGCAGATATAAAATCCGAGCCAGCAGATTGCCTGACGATGCTTACAATATCCCTGAAACTCTTCTCTAAAATCTTTAAAGAGCTTTTTCTCACTTCCTACGACATACTCGGGCAAGGTATTTTGGGGCGTTAGGAAGGGCACCTGCTTGCTTCTACTCGCAGTCAAGCTAAATTGGTAAGCCCCGACTCTTCTCTTGTGAGTTAAGAAATAATGTTATTAATATGAGTCATATTTTAATTCCAATAGGATGACTAAATCATGCTGACATGTGGGATGGCAGAATATAAATGTTGGCTGATCACTCAGGTGTCGCTGGAAATATATACGTAATGTAAGAAGTGAATAGCTGTTAAAGAAAGAGCAAAAATTTGTTTGTTGATTCGACACATTATTAATTCATAGCATTGTACATAATGCTACACAAGTGCTGTTGCCGTTGTCCATGCACAAAAACAAAAATTTATGTAATAGAAAAAAAAAAAGCTACCTCAAATCATGCCATAATTTATTGGCGTCATTGCTTCTAAACTGTGCAAATCTATCAGCATTACTGCGAGAGGCAGGTGTATAAAACATGGTTTCTTGTATCATTAATGGCTGTTGAATGATAAGTAAATGCAAAATAATTATTATTATAATCCCATTACTTAACACCATATTGGTGTATATTACAGTAGAACCCGTTTATAGTGAACCCGCCTATAATGAATTCCTGTTTATTGTGAATTTCCGTCTCGGTCCCGGCAAAATGATGTGAGGTTATGTATTAATTTATTGGATATAGCGTACAACTTTTGTCAATGTTGATACGTTTTCCCGTGTACCACGTACAAATTTTGCCGACATAATGCACATTTATCTCAAATATTTTCATTTAATTACAAGTTTTTTCACAAAACGTGTATTCTGGATCACATTGAAGTTTTTCTCCGCAATACGCTACTCGATTGTCCACTGTTCATATTATAAACAAGTCGTATTTGAGTGGCCTCGGTAGGCTACGTGTAGCCAAAGATGGTGATCAGTTTGGTGAAAATAAAAAATAGTTTTCCCTTCATAGTTAAAGAATGGGCGAACGTGTGTACATTTAATATGTTATCAAAATTAAACATAAAATACCGCCACACAAATACGTATGTACATTATAGCAGCAAATTCAATATTTTTACGTCTCATTTTTATTGTTCACGTTTCAGACATTTTGATCGAGTAAGTTTCGTAAGACTACCACTAGATAGAACTCTGTGGACTAAATTTTTCCATAGAAAGTGAAAAAATTTTGTTCCAGCTTTAGCAACTGCAATACTAAATGATACGTAGTGATCTTTGATGCGCCAAACTCGTTACTTTTCGTTTATTTACTTTTGACGGTAAAAAGAATTTCGTGTTATTAAGCTGCAAATGTGCTTCAATAAGAAATATGTACATAAAAAGTGATGAAAAACGCGGTAAAAAACATAAGGCATTATCTGTGCGAGATAAACTGGACATTATTGAAAAGATAAGACTCCAACCCCACTGTCCCGCACGTGTTAATAGCAAAGGAACTGGGAATTGCAACATCCACATTAAGTACAATATTAAACAAGCTGAACAATCTTCTTTCTCAAGCTGTGAATACGTCACAGAGTATTAAACGCCTGAAAAATGGAAAATACGCCGATGTCGAAGAACCATTAATAGAAAGTTTGTACATGTGTAGTGCATTAAAAATATCTGCATTTGCTCATAAAACTGTTGCTTTGAGTATTTTCATTCGTTCTTTTCTTGGCTTAGGCCAATGTGTAGTTAAGATTTTGCTTTTGAGTATGTATTGTCAATATAAAAGTTTTCCCAGATATAAAGTTTCCCCTCTATAGTGAACATATAAACTACTCCCTTCAGATTCGTTATAACAGGGTTCTACTGTATATAGTAGTGTGTAACACAACTTACTCTTAAGCAAAATGAAAATGTAAAAACTGAAACAAATACAAAAATTGTTAGCTAAAGGTCACATCCTGAACTGTGAACGTTCCTTGTTCTTTGAAACTAGACTCCTGTTTGAAAGTGCTGTACTATGCAGTGTCAGCCCAGCGGAGTGGAGACAGGTTACGACTGTTGCATCATGATTGCTGGCACAGCATGACTGATTCCTGCGCTGGACAGTTGGAACAAGATGGTAAAGAACCACTGGAAATGCATGACTTAAGGGGCGATGGTTATTGTTTGGTGGGGTACGCAACACGTGAAGAGCAGGCAGTATCCATATACATCCATCTTGCCTAATAATAAGTTTTGCAAAGAAGCTGGTAAGGGAGGATGAGTCAGTTTCCAGGGAGGAGACGAACACCAGGCAAACTTGTAATACTCAATCCATGTCTACAGAGGTCAGATCTATCCAGTTAAAGGCAATGGCAACATATACACTTAAAATAAACTTTTGAAGGCTTTTAGTTACTACCGTATTTACTCGAATATAAGGCCCCCAACCCCAATTTCAAAATGTTAAAATTTGAAAAACATTTGCCTGCGATTGTAAGGCCCCTATCTGAAGTGCAAACCTATACATATGTAGGTACCGTATAAACCCACGTACAATCCGCACCTTTTTTTAAAAAAAATCGGGTTCGAAAAAGTAGGATGTGGGTGTTACATGGGTCTTGGGCCATTTTTGCACGGTGACGAAATAACGCCGGCACGTCTAGTTTGCTGTGAATGACAAAGGGGGTTGGGGGGGGAAGGATGGGAAGGAAGCGCGGAGGCAGTCAATTACAAATAAATTGAAAAGGCTGTTCAAAATTGTTACATAATAGCTTAGAATATATCCAATTTTAAATTAATAAAAAAAGAAATGTGTTCATGCACATAAATGTATTTCACATTTTCTCAATAATAAAATTAATAAACTAATGTAGCTTAGGCAGACACTGCTCACTCAAGCTGTAAGAATTCCAGTCCTTGCATTTCTACGTGTTTCCCCCTATCAGCTGTATAAGTTAATCTCCGTTGCTATGCGTCAGGTGCTGGAAATGTTGCGAGGAAGGAAGGGTGAGTATAGTACATTTGCGGTAAAATAAATAATTTTACGGCCCTGCTAAATTTTTCCATTCAAGAAATTTCAAAGATTCTGTGATTTACCAGCATAAATACTGCTGTGTGACTAATAAACAAAGTGTTCATAGTGACTTATACAGAATTTACTGACTGTAAATGGCTGTCGCGTGAGCCTTAAAAATATTAATTTTTACCGGGAATGGACTATACAGTCTGGCTTTTGTCGCACACGGTGTAGAAACTTGGGAGAAGGGCAGGTGGGTGTTGACGTGTTGAGGTCGCATGAAGGGGGGAAATGTTGGAATGTGAGTTGGAGTGGAAGGGAGGGAGAGAGACATGATGGTCTGTTTTTCTGGGAGGGTTAAGCCTTGAAGAATGTCACCAGGGGAGGGAGAGGTAAGCCATATGACGTCATGCCGCTGCCGCTGCCGCCAGCCTGACCGGACAAGCTTCGCGCACACCACTAAGTCAAAGAAGCAACCGCCGCCACATTTTTACTTTTAACACAAATACCGAGGCTGTAATAAGTAGCATAGTACTTGTTTTGGTAATTCTTTACGATTTGGTACTGTTTGAAAGGAAAAGAAATCATTATTAAGTTTTTTTACATTATTTTTGACAGACTCGATTTTAAGGCCCCCCAGATAAAAATTTTGGGGGAAAAAGGGGGCCTTATATTCAAGTAAATACTGTATTTAGTTTTGAAGATTTATGCCTGGGAATTAGTAAAGAAAAAATAATTTTCTCGATAGATGACTTAAAGAAAAAATTTACATTATCTTACAAATTAATTAGCACTTATTCACAGTGCAACGTTTTTCAAGTCTAAATTTTAAAATAATTATGAAATTTCTCTAGGCCAATATGAATATGCAATTGGGCAAATTTTAAAATAATTTTCAATTGATATTTAAACCTACAATATATTTTTTGTATAAGTTTTTCTTAAAGTCCTTTATACTGTTGGCATATGTAAGCAAAGTATTCAATCTGTTAATAGTTTTGTCTTCTTATTTTCTCTATTAATCTTGATTTGTAAATATACCATGTTACTTTGAAATAGGCCTACACTATAGTTTTTCAAAGTTTAGAAAAATATTATTCACACAGTAAAATTTTTTAATTTAATGTGCTTATTATTTGTGTACTTTTACATAATTATGTGTGATTTTTTATGAATTGTGAACACGAGTTAGTTGTTAGTAAAGATATGGTTGGATTTTTTTTGTTTTATGACTTAAAATAAATTATATCAAAAAATCTAACTTTTAATATAAAAATTAAAAAAAGGGGGGAAGAAAATGATATAAAGGTTAAAGAATCAGTAGTGATATTCCTTTAGTGTGTGATAAAGCAGCAAAATACTTCATAATTTTCATAGGTTTTTTGTGACTACACAGAAATTGAATGAAAACTTAAACTTTTGAAACCAATGTCGCAGAAATGGTCACTAAAGCAGTAGGGACTCACCTTGACAGCGCACTCCGACATGGGCTCCGGCAGCTCTGCCTCCGCCACGTACACCGTCATGTCCTCGAACTCATCCAGGAAGTCTGCGCTCACCGTGCTCACGTACTCCCCACACGCCCCGTACACCTCCACCTTCCTCGCCTGCCACAAGCGACACTTCACCGTGTACCACGTCATTTCCTGGCGTAAGCAATCAAATTAAATTTCACTATATATATGTGGTACAGATAACATGCAATGACAGAATGTTTCAACTTTATAACCAATGAATTATTTACCATTTACTTTAATGACAATGACTTGCACTAATTCACGAGACACATTTTTGACATCTCAATGCAGTTGTGATGTTGCCCCATCAGCGGGTCGGAGCTGAATGTTGCCCTTCCCGCTGTTTCTTCGCTGGTGTTGGGAACATCTTGCACGTCACACGGATTTGGCTTTTATCATTTTCTATCCATCAAATGGCCTGGTTGCTACAAAAAACACCCACTTAATCCACATAGTATTTGTAAGGGAAAATTTGAACGATCCCTCTCAAGAAAAGCTTGTGCAGCACCAAATCAGTTGGCAAACCTGCACCCCTAGAGGCAGTTTAGCAATGCATTTACAGTAACCTTAATGTACACAACATGTGCACCAAATTTTAACATAAATTACATCATGGTGACACCAAAAAATTAATGTTACTTTTGGTCAGCCATTAGATAGTCGTAGATGTACATTTTTACAGGAATGTTAAATGTCATTTATGAATGCTGAATATATAATGGTGTGCTTAATAATGATTAATAGAATATTAGAGAGAATGTGAAATTGGGTGACATTACACTATTAATTGAATATTTCCACAGAATTCATAAACCATCTCATATTTTTGAAGTGAAAACTTCTATAGGAAGGTTTGGATAGGGAGTAAATTCATGTAAGTTGTCATTGACATGGTCACGTGACGTGAATGTATGTGTGTATACACACACACACACTCAGTGGTGCGCACGCAACCAGTACGCATCTTTAGTCCCTGTACATCAGTGCTGTGCATATGTGAATCGAATGTGTGTATACAGTGTTCAAATTGTGTTTTTGTTCAATTTGTATTTTAAATCTTAAGTATATGATTACTGTGCAGTAAAAAGTGAGTATAAAATATATTAATATTTTCATATAGATATATAGTTTGAATAACGAAGAAAACGGGAGTCTTTGTAGCAATATAACCTAAAACTTAAGAACATAATTATTTATTTTTTTAATACCAACAGTTACTATGCAATGTGTATTTTATAGTAATTTAGGAGTTATTTTTAGGGATGGGACGATTCCAAAATTTTTGATTCCGATACCCAATTATTGATTCCTTAAAAAATCCTTCGATTCTCGATACTCACCTAGTTAACTTAATATTAAATAATTCAAATTCTATTTGCAACATTTTTTTTTTCAGCTTTCAATACATATATGATGTAGCATACATCATAAATTCATATTTATCAAATTTGAGTACACAACTAAGTTATTAACATTAACTCATATAAATGTTTACATCATTAGAAGTTAATGGCTCATATGTCAAAGGGGTCAAACTAATCTAAAATTTGTTTTGTAATCCTTACTAATATTATAAATGCGAAAGTAACTCTGTCTGTCTGTCTGTCTGTCTGTCTGTCTGTCTGTCTGTTTGTTACCTTTTCCCGGCTGAACGGATCGTAATGAAATTTGGCAAGGAGATAGATTATATCCTGGGGATGGACATAGGCTATCTTTTGTCTAAAAAAATAAATTTTAAATGGGTTAAAAAAATATATCTTAATTTAATGTAATGTGTGTCATAGATATACAAACTGTTAGTGGCATTCCTCTATGTCTGCCGAGCAATAGCTTTCAAGCCATTACGTTACGTTTTGCTATTGTAAGGAACTAAGTAGATAGTAAGAAAAAAATAAATATCTTGACAGTTTGTAGTGTCGCCATATTTGTTTCAATTTTCAATACCGTTTTTGTATATTACAATTTAAATTGCAGAAAAAAATCATGTTTCATAGACACATAAATAGTGAGTGTGTGTCATTTCTTTATGTCCACAAGGTCTCGCCGCGTCAATTTTCTCCTTCGGGTGAACCCGTCCGCTTAATTAAATAAACAGCTTTTATCGTTGAATGATTTCATGATTTATTTCATGAAAATCTGCTCTCATAAAAAAGTTAGTTTTATAGACATTCAATAGGTGTCTCTCTCTCTCTCTTTCTCTGATAATCAATCTATGAATCGTTACAAATTTATTTCCTTTATTTTTTTTTAGTTTGATTTGATACAATATGATTTCACTAAAAATCAATTTCTACCCCTTCCTATTTTCATTTCCACATTACGAAGTTTCACTTCTTCCACGCAGAGGGACTCCACGCAATATTTTTGCATGCAATTAAAAACTATTTTTTAATGATGCCAAAGAAGTATAACTTCTCACACGCACCTTTTTTTTAAATTTAATTTCTTCTATATATATTTTTTCTCCCTACCTATGGCACTCATAATTCTTTTAAATTTCACGTGTATGTTTTCAATGTCATTCGAGTTGTACAATGTTCTTTTGTCAAATTGTTCATTATTTATACTTTGTTTAATTTTGGAAACATACGTATTTTAGGTATTATGACAAATAAAAAAATTAGTTTCACTAACATTCTTAGGTTTTTATTGTGTGGATAGTTTCAAGTTTAATATTATGTAGGTACATAAATTCTTAAACTTATAAATTTCTTCGAAATTTATTCATAGGTTGGTAGGGCCTACTAACATTTTCTATTTGTCAATATTGTTATTTTTTTTTACAGTACCTACTTATTTGCAAGGAGTTTGGTTTAGTGTTGTGTTTATAATTTATCTGCTGAGCGTCAAGAGTCTTAGGTCTGCTGAGACCGATGTCCAGAAATATTTATCAATTATGTAATACTATATTGTTGAAAAATTTGAATTTTACTATTTCAGGAAAGTTGATTTTTTTTTATTAATTAGAATAGTTACGTGTAATTGCCATCTTCCTTTATTTCATATTAAACATTATGTTTGGTTGAGTGTGAGATAATTTTATTTATGTATGTTTTAATTTCATTTAATTTCTTATATATATATATATATTCTTACCTACCTACTTCTATTAAATTTCAGGTGGATGTTAACATTGTCATTCCAGTTATATAACTTTTTTTTTTGTCAAATTAGTTGTTATTTATACTTTGTTTCATTTTGGACTATGTTTTTTTTTTTACTTAATTCAAAGATTTGTGGTGTGTACAAGGAGTGATATCTCTATTAATTTCTATACTCCTTTGGATAAGCGGAATATTGCCACCACAGTTTTACATATAAACAAATCCTACAAATGTCTTAAACATTATGACAAATAAAAAATAGTTTCACAAACATCCTTAGTTTTTTTTGGTGTGTATAGTTTGAAGTTTAATATTATGTATGTACTTAAATTCTTAAAGATAGTTATTTATTAATTTATTTAGATAATTATTCATAGGTAGGTAATAAGCTTTCTATTTGTCAATATTGTTATTATGGTAGATAGGAGTACAGTAAATGCCTACATTCTTATATTTCTTTATATCTCTTTCGATTTTAAGTGTTATCGAGCCATTCAGGGTCCTCGAACCCCTCGCCCCCCTCTGGGGACAAAGCCCCAAAATTTTGACAATTTCAGGAATTTCAAATATCTATTCTTTCGAGATGGAGTGTTCCAAACCATTCGAGGTCCTGAACATCCACTTTCTGCAAAAGTGAAAGCCCCAAAATTTAGAAATATAAGAATATATATAATAGGATGTTGGCATGTATGACGTCGATAAACTCTTACCCCGTTTGACCGATCACCATGAAAGTTGGCACATCGAAGTGTTTTTATCATGGAGAAGGTTTTTATGCTAACCATTTTTTTTTTGAAACTCGCCGCTAGATGGCGCTGTAGCACATCAACTTCTAAACCTTTCAACCGATCGCCATGGGTAAACAGAAAACCATAGGTCACAGATACACAAACAGTAATTATGTGTCATTTCTTAATGTCCATCACACTGGACATATCGCTATCCATTTTGCTGTAACTCACGGACAATATATCACCCGGTGTTCAGCTCGGGCAAAGCCGGGTACTGCAGCTAGTACGTAATAAACTATAAAAAAAAATTTAAGCTTTCCTTGAGCAGTATAAATTATTTTCGTTCATACAACTTGCCTAACTTAGAGAAGGGTACAAATTAACTAAAAATTTTGTAAAATGAAACAGTAACAAAATTAAGCAACAACTAGAGAACTAGAAAATGAAAGTGTTGTCCTTGATTGTGGTATTTCGGCGTTAAGTTACATTTAAGAAACAAATTCATTCGTTGTTATTTCGGCGTTGTGGTAACGACCCAACAAAATCTATAAAACACTGACCAACTAACATCATCGTCACACCATTCGAAAATGAATGTTTGTTTACATTTTTCCGCTTTTTGCGCGCGATTTAAAATGCTTGTGCTGCCCCGTACGGCTGGGTGATGAAGTAATATGGCTCGCCCGTTAATCTGCTTGATACTACGACGCTGTTCCAACTATATGCCAACGCCCCCGGCTGACGTGGTATGGCCACTCACGTAAGGCTGTTCCAAACACAGTTCGCCCAATATTTAAATTTCCCGTAAAAACATTGCTATTTCGCGTTTTAATACTAAATTTCGTGGAAAAACGATGTGTTGTGGCGATTTCGGGTAAAAATTGTATTATACAGTGATTTCGCGTTTATCGTCGTTTAGTCGCGATCGCGAAAAGAACAGGCCCCTTCTAATACGCAGTGATAATTTTTTAATAAATAATTTTTGTACTTTGACTTGTGTATAACATCGACCCAAGTTTTAGATATTGTTTATTTGGGGAAATATGACTGTTATATATGCGTCTAGTCAGTCATAACCCCACTCAAAGAGTCGTTAAATAATTGTATCTGACAGATTTGCAATGTTGTGAAATGATTTTTTGTTACATGCGGGAATCGACTTTTATCATCGATTCTTGATTCTCGATTATTTAAGTAGAATCGGTAGGTATCGATGAAATTGGGAATCGGTTTTCCCATCCCTAGTTATTTTACTAACATGATAAAACAAATTTGTTTTGCTTTTTGTAAAAAGTGCAAAAAAAAAGTCTCTGATTTTTATCAAAAAAGATTTTTTTATGTTACACAATTATATTTTACGAAGTTAGTATTTCTTATTTCAAATTATATTTGTATTTTCTTAATTCTATTATTAATAATAATAATAGTTACTTCTATTATTATTAATTGTATCATTTGAAGTTTAGGAAAAAATGGTGTGTACATTATATTGTTATTCTCTCTAAATATCTAGGTATGTTAATATTTTTTTTTTTAGATCCTTGATTTTGTGTGGAAAACTGAGTCTTTGTAGCAATATAACCTAAAAATTAAGATCATTATTTTTTTTAATACCTACAATTACTATGCAATGTATATTTTATAGTAATGCAGCCCATGTGTCTTGATAATAAATAAACCATATGAAAATAAATATAATTGTTGCTCAGAGTGCCGATAGATGTCAAAACCCGAAAAATGTAAACAGTTTTGATTTACAAGTTTTAATTTCAGATCAAAAAATTAATTTGGATATCCAAAAATAACAACTGTTTGTTTATAGTTTTAAGTTTTAACTTCTGTCAGCAGTCCTCATGACTGCTCTGAATTTTTTTTTTTTACTACAAATATCAGTGATCACACATCATGCTGAGCATTCACAGCGCATTTTGTGTGTGTTTTCGTGTAATGCTTATGTTAGTTTACATTGCAGTTGGTTGTATGAACCTCCACTATGTAAGTGTTTGTTGGGCAGTTCATCTCCGTTGGCCAAGTTTGTCCATGTCCAAATGATCTTAGTGTAAGTGAAGGGTTGGCTAGGTTATACATTGAAAATAAAAAAATTATTCTTGAAAAAACAATTTGTAATTTTCACTACATAACATATGTTTACTATTCCTAATGGCTTTTGGAAAACTTGGCTGGTTGTGAAGGGCATTGACTACTGGGAAAATTATGTGATTTGATATTTTAAAAACAATTTAATGACGATGGAAGATTTGTATATCGAATCTTAATACAATGTAAAAATATATATTCTTCATTTATAATTTCTCATTTTCACTTAAGAGATTTTTTGGAATCCGGTCGAAATTGATCGATGCTATTACGCCGGGATAATCAACATTGAAGCATCAAACTGCTACTTCAGCACTCACGTCTGACACGACGGTGAGCCGTGCGACGCGCAAGTGAGGCTGCAGCTTGAGGCGCAGCTCGGCCGCGCAGTCCGCGGGGCGGTCGCCACGGCTCAGCAGCACGCACGTGTCCACGCTCACCCCCTCCACACCTCCGCTGCAAAACCAGGCGGGTGTTGCCCGAGGTCGCGTGCGTACAATAATAAACACGTCGTGAAGTGGTCCCGCAGCACTGGGAGACGGTGGATGACGCCAGTTCCGGTGTGGTCGTCGCCAGACGAGCGGGGAACTTTCCCTACGAGGCGACCTAGAGTCCTACGGACTCCAGCCCCTTCTGTTCTCAAACCAAAGTGTGACGTGCGAATAGTAGCCTGGTGAAAAATGCCTCTAATTAATCATAAATAAATGCTGCCTTTCAAGTTTGTATGAGGAAGCCAAGTTTCAGTTTTGCAACCGCAAACAGACAGAGAGAACAAACAGCATTTTAAAACATAGGTTCTCGTTAGAAGTGGTAGCTAATTTAAAAGAAAATTAATTACCAACAAAGAAAAATTTTTTTTTTTGGCATCTATTAATGAGTGTGCTTATTCTTTACACAAACATAACACACTATCAATGCTCAGAAAAGTGAACAGGCAAGTTTTAACCATGAAGGGCTCATGTTTTTAAGCAAAGTGCAAGCTGCAATGAGTGACCTTGAACTCTCAGGCTGTGGCTAACCCAACAAATTGAAACACGACAAGACCTTGAATTTTTCAAAAGTGATTCAATGCAAAGATGGAAATAGAACTTAGAATCCAGTAAAATACCTAAATTTTTGACCAAATGTAACTTGGGAATATTTCAAATTTATAATTCAAAAACAATTGGGTGAAATTTTCTAGAGAAAGTTTGTAACAACTCAGATTACAGCCTTCCCCATGCAATCCAGTAATAATAATTTGTTATAAATTTTTGTCATATTTTAGGTTAGATGTAAAAAATTTTTGTTTAGAAGTTATTGTGAACGTAATCCACCGGGTTTAATGCTTTTATAATTCATAAGTTTATTTTTCAAGTAATTTTTTTTTACTGGCTTCTTTGTGTGGGAAAGCATGCTGACGTAATTCTCCTTCGCTTTTTACATGACAGGTTTTGTTTCATACGCTAGGCGTTTGAATCACTGTCACCGGAGTGTGAGAGAGAGGCAAAATTGCTGCGTCGTGGGAACAGAAGAATTTAGTGGAAGTTTCTGTTGCCATGCACCGTGATTGGCTGAGAATTACGTCAACGAGCCCAAGACACTGCCGCACAAAGGGAAGAAAGGCTGTACGGGCAGTCAATGTCCAAGCACTGTGCTGAGCAGTCGTTGTTTGAGCAACGGGCTGCGAGGTCGTGGCCGGGTGATGGCTCGTGAACCTAACATAATTCGTAAAGAAGAATCTATGTGGTTTTTTTTATCTTTTCTGGATGTACATTAAATTTTTTTTGGTGTTCTGTTGTGCGGTAGATATTTTGATTTTAAGTAAATAAAAAACAAAAGGTAATATATCAAACATTGCATATTAATTACTTTGTGACCTGCTACCAACCTGTATGTACACTCATCACCTAATTTTAAGCTAGCCTGAGGTGGTGAGTGGTTACAAGTTATAATGGTAAATATGTAGTTGGGCGGTATTTGCGAAAAAAAATGTTAAAAATCCAAAAATACTTTTATTCTATGTTCTAAAAATTCGATATCTCATAAAGTATTTGGAATTTCTTATCTCCGCCGCTTTTAATGAAAAGAGGAAGTTGAAGATCATCTAATAAAGGTATTTTCGGATTTTTAACATTTTTTTTCGCAAATACCGCTTAACTACATATTTACCGTTATAATACTTAGTAGTTTTATCCCTGCTGAGATTAACTAATTTGGATTTCACCAATCAGCAACAGCAGTAATATCACATTGAAAAAGATAACAATTATGATAGGATTTTTTGTTGTTGTATTTTTAGGTCAACAGAGTACCAGTAGAGTCGTTTAGACTGGAAATTATATCATCAATGTAGATATTGAAAAGTGAAGGTGAGAGGGTTGCACCTTGTGGAACACCAGAGCTGGCCAAATGTGATCTTGAGTTTATGTTTTGAATCAAAACATAGAAATTTCTATTATTTAGATTTATAAACTAATAAATCCAGAAGATGATTAGAAGATTGGGAAAAAATTTTACTATTACTGATAAAAAATTTAATAACACCCGGTCTTTAGTTTTGATACTCAAATGTAATATATTCAACCTATGCATATGAGTCCAGTCAAACCACGTACGTTGAAATCACCAATTAAGTATTAATATATTGTTTTGTGTGTTTCAAAATTTATCAAGATCTTCAAGATAAGTAGTATATGATGAGGGTGGTGTTTTAGGTGAAATGTATACCTTACAAAGAGTTAAATAGTTTGAGAGGTTTAAAATTTTATCCAACAGGTTCAAATCCATGATAGTAAAATTAGTTTGTAAAACATTATTAAATTTGAGTTTGTTAACTGCAATAAAAAACCCTTATATCACCCCAAACAGCCTGACTGGCCATTCTACCCTTCCCCTTCGCTGTAATGCTTCCCACCACGACTGGGGCATTTCCAACAGACCATCCATTTCCTCCTCTTGTGCTTCCCTATCCTCTACATCTAACTGCTCAACGCTGCACTTTCTCCAGCTCCCTGACTAGTCACTACGCAGGGGTCCCAGATAGGGTTACCAGACGTCCGGCAAAAGGAGGACATGTCCTCCTTTTTATGTATTTTTTTGCGTCCGGCCGGATTTTCCTTAATGCTCCAAAATGTCCGGCTTTTTTATAAAGTGAGACAATTCCTGCAGTTACACTCTGAGTAAAGCGCGCAGTGCGCGCTAATGCGCTGTCCGCAGTCACCCCACTAGTAAGTAGTTCTATGACAGCTTGACAGAAGCACGTGTTTTTAATATGCTGTATATGCGTAGTTTGTTTGATTCTTTATACTGAAACTGTATTAAATGCCAAAACATTGTAAAATATTGTACTCCATTGTAATTTATTCATGGCTTTTTTAAAAAAAAATATATTGTCCTCCTTTTTAGTGAACTGTCCTCCTTTTGCGAGATGAATGTCCTCCTTTTTTAATATCAGTGTCTGGTAACCCTAGTCCCAGATCACATGCGGACCAGCGTGAAGTATGCCTTTCCCCTTACCCTTCTCCCAGGCCCTTTATAGTGACAAGACAGAAGAATCCAGGCACTCACTTGTGGGAAAAGTCTTGGCTGCGCTGTTAAATCACATTTACGTCATTATATTTACATTACAAATAAAAATAATAGTACTCCAACCGTTAACCTAGAAATATCATATTTAACGAGTAACTAACTACTTAAAAGGGATATTACGGGGGGAAACACTAGTTTAAATACAATGCGCTGTCACACAATTATTAGGATAAACTTTAGGAAGTAATAGAAGTAATAAATGCATTTAGATATTTGTAAACAACATTTTTGGCGGAAAAGTAGTATTCACATGAATATTTTAGATACGTCACTTCTAAATATAACTGTCAGAAATAGCTTACATTATATATATTTTAATGATCAGAACAACTAACCTGTAATGTTTACTCCAAGTTACACAATCACAAATATTTTTATTTTCTGCGACCCAAGAACATGAACACGATTCACCACTAAACAGTATTTCGTGCAAAGACATTGTTGGTTTACGGCAAAGCCTACGAGGATGACCGTGAAATGTAAGTTATGCTTGTAACAAGGAGTTAGGAATTGGTAGGAGATAGAATGCTGTGACAAATGTAGACGCGTTCTGACATCGCCATATTGTTCCGCCTAAATATTGTGGAAATAGTGCTTGACGGATTGTTAGGAAGTATGAACTAAAATTTTCACACACAAAAAGTTATTTTTAAAGGTTTACACAATGTAAACATTTCAATTAGCCAGCGACTAATAAATTCAGCACAACAATTTACGAAAGGAAAAAAGTGCTTCAGATAACTATGTTTTCATACATTTACCACATAGAGTAAAATGTGAGTTAACGATAGAAAAAAATTACATATTCTAAACCACGTTCTAAGATTGAGGTGGGTCGAAAAGTATCAACCTGATACTTTAGCACTGATACGCGCCTGTATCAGGAACGGCAAACGAGTACACTTGAAAAGTATTAGGAATTTTAGTATCAGTTCAGAATTCGCCTGGAACAACACCACGGTCAATGTGCGCAGAACCCGATCGCAGATGACGGTCACTTGGGCGGAGCTTGTGAAAGGGGAGGGAGCAGGAACGACGAATAAGGGATAAAGAAGGGAAATAATGTAGGGGAGGAAGCGCAGGGGAAGGCGTTGAAGGAGAGGCGCAAAGCGAAATTGTTACGAGTCGTTTGGTTATTGTCCTACATCAAAGTACGCTCAGAGCGCAGTGCGTGCACAGTCTCGTTCAATAATAAAACTAATGAAATTTTAATATTAAAAAGTACATTAATACAAGATATAATATTTATATTTGTGCACCTAACAGCTATGAAAATGCAAATAAATTCTCAGTTGACACTAATAACAGATGTAATCAACATTAGGACTTTTTTTTTTCCGAAAACAATTAGTAACTAGTGTTTTCATACATTAAAAGATTACGATGTTATCAAAAATTAAAAATAAAAAAAAACAGATACGTACATTAGTGAGCATACTATATCAATGTTTACGTTTCAAATGTTTCTTCAGATTAGTCGATGATGATTTATAACTCAGTTTTTGTTTACACAAATTACAATTAGCAAACTCATTATTTTCCGTAAAAAAATTCCACACAAATGAAGTCTTTTTCGTGCACTTATCCATTCCTTATTTCACTATAAAGATACTAACTACAAAGCATGACAGCCCGCAACAATGTACATGGTGGTAATTAATACACGGCCAGGACGAACTGCAGTGAATGTTGAACTGATTGATACTGGCTGTATCAGGCGGGAATGAGAGTATCAGAGGTAGAGAATTACCGGGCGTGATAAATAATGTATCAGATTCTCCTTCCGGTCGCACGGTCTGCGTACGCGGAGCTTTGTTTCTTCCTGGGACCGTCTGATACAGAAGTATCAGATACTTGTAACTAGGTACATTACTGTATCAGTATCAGGTTGGAACAGATACCGAAAATCGCTGTAACAACCCACCTCTAGTCTAAGAAGGGGAGGTCTGGACACTCGCCAGATAAAAGTGACAACTTACTGTATTCATAGTTCGTTCGACGTCCGCTATTCAACTCTAGCGCTAAGTGTCTTGCGGTGGAAATATATCACTAGGCGTTATGATGAAATTGTCAATTCTCGTGAAAAACAAACAAGAGGTAAATAATATACGATACAACGATAGTTTAAAATCATCACCCGAGGACGCACAGTAAGGTGATAATCGGGCATAGGGCCACGTTTCCACAACCTAATATGTTAATATCTATCAAACTTAAAAATACACTCGTTTAAAAAGGTAATTTTATGCAAATTACTGGAAATATCCCAATGCCATTTTGCAGAATGATCAGGAATCATGTACGGAAGTAAAAATAAGTTGTTTTTTTTTACTTTTTTATTTCCATGGTGGCCCTCTACTCTATAATTACAAACGTAGAGAGTTACGACAGTATTTGATGCACTGCAATGAACTTTAATATAATTACACTATATTTTAACATTTAAAATGAAAGGCTGAATCAAATTACATAACTTGGCTGATTTACATATTTGAATAACAATACCAAACCTGCTTTTATAATACATTATTTGCTACACAAATAAGTGCCATCGTCAATGTTTTGTGTCTCATGTCAAGGGTTGACGCTTCAGCTTGGGTGCATAGTAGGGACGTATTTTTTTATATATATTTTTTTTTATTTACATTGGATTACAATATCCAAATAAAAAATATATACGTATTTATAAGTTGTCGAAAACAAACAAGACGCCCATACACAACAAGCAAAAATAAGGGCAACGACAGCATGAATGCACAGGTATTGAAATGTAAATTACAAACGGCGATTACTCCTAAATAGAGGTGGGTTGTTACAGCAATTTTCGGTATCTGATCCAACCTAATACTGATACAGTAATGTACCTAGTTACAAGTCTCTGATACTTTTGTATCAGTGCATTAGCGGTCCAAGGAAGCGACAAGGTATCAGCATTCTCGTTACAGGGTACACATCCTACGTGCCGTCATCACCAGCATAAAAAGGTATCGGTGTCTCTGATACATTATTTATCACGCCCGGTAATTCTCTACCTCTGATACTCTCATTCCCGCCTGATACAGCCAGTATCAATCAGTTCAACATTCACTGCAGTTCGTCCTGGCCGTGTATTAATTACCACCATGTACATTGTTGCGGGCTGTCATGCTTTGTAGTTAGTATCTTTATAGTGAAATAAGGAATGGATAAGTGCACGAAAAAGACTTCATTTGTGTGGAATTTTTTTACGGAAAATAATGAGTTTGCTAATTGTAATTTGTGTAAACAAAAACTGAGTTATAAATCATCATCGACTAATCTGAAGAAACATTTGAAACGTAAACATTGATATAGTATGCTCACTAATGTACGTATCTGTTTTTTTTTTATTTTTAATTTTTGATAACATCGTAATCTTTTAATGTATGAAAACACTAGTTACTAATTGTTTTCGGAAAAAAAAGTCCTAATGTTGATTACATCTGTTATTAGTGTCAACTGAGAATTTATTTGCATTTTCATAGCTGTTAGGTGCACAAATATAAATATTATATCTTGTATTAATGTACTTTTTAATATTAAAATTTCATTAGTTTTATTATTGAACGAGACTGTGCACGCACTGCGCACTGAGCGTACTTTAATGTGGGACAATAACCAAACGACTCGTAACAATTTCGCTTTGCGCCTCTCCTTCAACGCCTTCCCCTGCGCTTCCTCCCCTACATTATTTCCCTTCTTTATCCCTTATTCGTCGTTCCTGCTCCCTCCCCTTTCACAAGCTCCGCCCAAGTGACCGTCATCTGCGATCGGGTTCTGCGCACATTGACCGTGGTGTTGTTCCAGGCGAATTCTGAACTGATACTAAAGTACTTGATACTTTTCAAGTGTACTCGTTTGCCGTACCTGATACAGGCGCGTATCAGTGCCAAAGTATTAGGTTGATACTTTTCGACCCACCTTTACTCCTAAACGAGTTGGAATTCCGTATCTGCGCCTTTTGAAATAACAAAGGAAAGTTTAGAGCACTGAATAAAAGTATTTTGGGATTTTTATTATTTTTTTAAGGAAGAGACCGCACTCGTTTTGCAAATTTTGTATTTTAATAAAAAATGGTGTATTGTCAAACTACTTACAAACCGGTATTATCAGGGTTGTGTTGGTCATTAATAAAATTCAACATCATACATTTCATTTTTAAAAAAGTCGGGCCTATACAAAAATAACTAATCTTTAGACTACATTCATACAAATAATAAAATTTAACTTACTATTCCAATGACGTTTCCGAACTGATATTTGTGTTCCTTTTTTTGTGAGAATGTCGTCTTCCACAAAATGTTTTTCGCATACATAATGGGATCTTATAAGTACAAACTTGTCTCGTGGAATTGCTTTCTGCCACAATTGCCTAACATTGTCATCATTGGGAACTCGGAATATTGCAACTTTCTCGTACGACTTTGCCTAATAATTTGTTTTGCACCCAGGTGCAACACAATGGTTAGACATTTTCACAATTAAAATAATATACGCTTATTCTCTTTACTAACAATCAATGCTCCTTGCTCACAATGAAGTTCCCGGCTTCCCGCCAATGCCAATCTGTAAACTATACTTCGTAACCTAATTTACCTCATTTATGAAATAATTTCCAAACTTATATAAAATAAACACATCCAATTTAATACTGTATCGATATCTGGAGATTAATTCATTTTTAACATTTAAATGAAAATTTAAATGATTATTATGTTGAGTTGTTCAGAACAACAAAGATTAAAATACCACCGCAGAACAACCAGCGCTACAGGTCAGATGGTGGAGCGGAGCGGAATTACAGAGACATTAGATGTAACACTTTTGCATGCTGGCCTGGTTGGGGAGTGTCCAGACCTCCCCTTCTTAGACCGTGTTCTAAACTAAACATGTACCTACGCCGATGAGTACAAGTTAAGTAATCCTGCGAATATCCTGGTTATGAATGAATTAGTCATTAATTCCAGCAAATGAAAATGGGCACTAACAAAGCCATGTTATATAAGCTGAATGTTTGTATTTGTAGGTATTGACGACATCTGTCGTGCCCCTCCTGGTCCCTAGGCCCGCTGTTGCCCATCGCCATCTGGTCCTTACGCGAGTGCAACAAAGTGCTTTGAGTGTAAGTTCTGGTGCAGCGAACACGCCCGAGTGTCACAGCTGGTGTGGCTGACTACGGTGTCATGCTGTTCCTTGGTGTTAATATAATTGTGTTGATTGCTTTATGCTTTTATGTATATATAATTTACTGACTGGTTGGAAGAGTATTTGTGTATTCTCTTGATTTTACGCACGATTACATCAGCGAGTTGACCCAGACTGCATACTGTTTCCCGCGCATCTGGTGGGCCCACCCCCTTAATGAACACACCATGCGCCGGTGCGCGGAAGGCAGTCTTGGCTCTTCTCTCCTCCACGGACACCTCGAAGCGTTGCTTTCCGCTTCAACACTACAGAGTTGTAAGTGGTTCATCATTTAGCAGGGTCGTGCTCAGCCATTGCCTTAACGACATTAAACGTGCATGCAAACTACCCGGTGAACTTAAGATTCTTCCAACATCACGCAGGCTTTTCGGTACAGACTGAGTGACCATGCATTCGGGATTGGTATGATAGGAAACCGCGCAATAGTCCCTTGCGTTTAAAGTTAGTCGAACAGTTATATCTTCGGGACTACTGTGTATAATTGTGGTTATCCACCTCTAGGACCAGCCCCCAAGTGGGTATCAATGGAAAGTTATATATAATTTTTGGCAGCCTATCTCGGGAGCAGTTTCAGGCAGCCCACCTGTGTTCGTTTGTATATAACAATTATTCAACATGTAAGTTATAAAACTTTTTCCCTCCTAGTGTATCATGTTTTCAGTGTCCCCATCAACCGACCCAGGGACACTCAGTAATCGGTTAGGATTCCCTCCAAATGGATCAAGCAGGGAATCTAACCCGGGAATTTCGCTACACCGTGTGTACTATACCCATTTCCCATCATTAAAGGTGCGCGGGAACGTGCTGGCACCACCCGGTATGGGTCAGATCACTGATAGCACTGTGTATAGTGCTTTTCTGTCTATTATACCGAACTACAAACAATGTATGTGCCTTCCTTACAAATGGATTCTCAAGCAGCCGACAACTATAGGGGTCGTTGTTGTCCTGGCCCTTGTAGTAAGACACATGGTGAGGACCCTTTTAATCCCTGAGTTTTCATGCTAGCCAATGCCCACATCATGATAGAGAACTGTTCATTACAGGTGTCAGAGAGCCAGGTGTCTTCAGTATCGTCTGCATTTTGAAGTGCTTTTCAGTTAGCAATAGTTGCTAATTGATAATTTGGTTAATAAAGATTTTTAATCATTCTGGATTTGGTTATGTACCTAATTGAAATACCAGACACATTACTACGATTGGACCTAAAAACAGCAATATTTCAGCTTGACCCAGACACCAGGTTCACCCGATGACCAGACTCAATGGTAGTCGTTTTACACACCAGCCTCACTGACTCCATGACAATGGTGACAGGCAAAGAGTCTGAGGAAATAGATGCGACAGTGACCCTGGAAATTTGACTCTGCCAAGCATGGCGTCTTCGGAATCGGATGTGTGGTCCCCAGAGTAACCACACTGTTACAATAATGCTGCTAGAGTCTGGGGATGATCCAGCCCGAGGAAGGTGGAAACATCCAGCATTGTCACCGAGCAAAACAGGAGTGGTAATAAAAATAGAGGACAAGGGCTTAAATGCTTTAAACGAATCACCGATGAGGCACAGAGCAGTTCGCTTAACAACTTTTGCATCCACAACCTAAAAACTGGCAAGGCACGATTCTATACATATCATGAAGGCATTGCTTGCAAGTCTCCAAATGAGGTGTGTGTTCATTTCTTACACAATACTTAGAAACAGAAGTGTCTGAACAAGTGAAAGAAGTGCACATTTTCAGTGACAACTGCGGAGGGCAAAATAAAAATCATACAGTCATCAGGATGTTACTTGCACTAACAGATTTAGGTAAGTTTGATAAAATTGCACACTACTTTCCGCAATGCGGACATTCTTACCTACCATGTGACCGTGACTTTGGTGTTGTTAAGCGGTTAATCAAGAAAGTAGACAGGATTTACACAACCTATCAATACATTGAATTAATTTGCCAAACTAGCAAACACAACAAATTTTCAGTTACAGTGATTACATCAGACGACATCAAGGATTTCAAGCGATGGTGGCCTCAATATTACAAGAGAGTGTGCTCTTCTGTGGATACTGGTAGGGGAACACCAAGAGAACAGAAAGTATTGTTCAACCCAGCACAGTTCAGCGAGTTTGTGTATTGTAGAGATTTGCCTGGATCTGTTCAAGCATCCACATTCATAGGCAACGACATCACAAAGCACATCTTCCACCTAAGAAAACCAGGCACGTGCTGTCCACCACTGCCATTTCAGAATGCATACAATGGCAAGGTTCCAATAAATGTTCGTAAATTATAAGATATTGCTAAAGTAATACATTTAATACCATCAGAGTATTCAATGTTCTACAATAAAATATTGGAATGGCCCACTTCTGGAAGAGACATGAACAGTGATGATGAAGTGTAGGAAGAAAATAATTTTGTACAAACCTGTGAAGCAAATGCAAAACAATGACTTAAGTTTTTGTTTGCACTACTATCATAAAACTTGAATAATCATTAACATTATAATATAACCAATATGTTATTGCTGAAGAAGTGTGTGTTGTTTTAAAAATATATATTGACATTACTTATTCATGTATAATAAAAACTTCTAAATCTAGTTATACAAACAGCTATAATAATGTGTGTGTTTTTTTGTTCCCACCTGGTACTGTCATGTAACACATAAGACAACATTAGTTCCATAGCAGTAAAAGTGTACTATAGTAAAATAATGAAGACATTGACGTCGACCCAGGTGTCTCCCCGGCTCCTTCAGGCCGTTATGCCTCGCCAGCGCCATCTCTTGAGCGTGTTGTGCGACGCAAGTGACGGTGACGTGCAATGTTTGTTTTCTTTACAGGATTTGACATATTATTTATTGAAAATATATTTTTATTTTACGTTTTTGTACATATTTTTGCTTATATTTTATTTTAATTAATTTTGTATTGAAGGGTTTTGTATTTTATAAGTTTTAACTGTTCACCGGGCGCCAAGGCCGCGGCTTCCGCCTGTGACCAATCAGCGTGTTCCGTGGGCTCGCGGAAAAGGGGGGAGACGTGGGCGCTCAGGCGCGGCAGAGGAGTGGGAGGGCAGTCGTGGACCCGGCACGAGAGACGACGGACGTGTTGGTGACGCCGCTCCGGGACGGTGAGAAAAGCGGGCGTGGTATTAGCAGAGGTTCTAGACTTTTGCCGTGCGGAGACGTTTTCTCAACTTTGCAGTCGAGCTTGTTAATTTGCTATTCAGTTGCGAGCTCTCAACTTGTTATTAGCACGCACGTGTCTTCTGCTCTCAATTTTGGCGAGTCGCGGTTCATTTTTCAAACTGATCATTCGCAGTCATAGGTTCTGTGCTGTACCGTCAGACAGACATCCTTTCGCGCGCGGTTCATAAGAATTATATTTCTTACTGTGGAAGTAATAGTCGTCATGGGCGGGACGTCCCGTAATTTTCTTAACTAGATTAGTGCGCGGAACCGGGTTTCGACCCACATAGAAATAGTCACAGGCGGAAACGCGGCAGACCCATGTAAAGTGTTCAGTGTCTTGAGTATAAAGGACCATCAAACTTTAGTCGAGTTGTTCTCATTTCATCTCTGGAGGCTAAGTACCTCGGCCACGCGGCCCGAACCCCCCTCTACCAAATCCTGAGTAGCCGGCAGAACAGCAGCATTGTCAGGGACTAGTCGACCAGCCAACGACAACATGTTAGTGTAGTGCTCTTTGTTAAAAAAGTTCATAAGTGCTTATACCTTTTTATGTATCATATTTCGTACTGGCTAAATACAGAAAGTATTTAAACAATGTATGTTAGGCTAGTTTTACACTTTGGTACAATGCAAACTTTCAAAATTGATATGCTGGTTAAGAGCTATTTACTGTATGAAGTATAAAAGTATATACTTCACAGCAGAAAAGGCATAAGTCCCATCACTATTAATTATTGTAAATGATTTATATCTATCACTGAAATGCATATTAGCCGAGAACTATATCACAATTCAAGTGTTCTTTAAAGCAGTAAATCTTGGTTCCCTAACTTTTAAAAATAAAAGAATTAATCAGTTTTTCTTTATTATCTCTGAAGTGGATTTTTGTGACTTAACCCCTTTCTGCAATGCACGATTCAATTTGTCTTTGTTTAATGCTCAGTTGGTGGTACTGATTTGTGTATTACCTTGGAATAAGTGATGTTGCATTAAACACAGTCTTGGTAAAAGTTACATGTCGTCTGAATGTCTGTTTTGTGCTCCGACTGTCCCATAACAGTGGTTATGGGCCCAGAAAAGCTTAGTTTAATGTGGTTGTGACTGCTTGAAAGTCGTAATGCATGTCAGGAGTATAATTGCCATTGCAGTGGTCGGTATATTTGCAATTGCTGCTGTTTTTTGTGATCGTGTGTGGTGTGGGCAGGTGGCCATGTTTCCTGCAACAGTTGTAGGATTTCCACAACTTACGAATACTAACTTCTCCAATTGGCTATGGAGAGTAGAGACGTTTCTGACCAAAGAGGGAGTAGACGACGTGATAAATATCTCGGACATCACCAAAGGGGAATTGTCAGCGGAAGAAAGACGACAGTTTGATGTGCGTGATAAAAAGGCTAAATGGGTCATAGCTCAATGTGTATCAGATAAACACCTGGAGATAGTGAAAGGGGCAACCTCAGCTAAAGAAATGATGGTTTCTTTAAAGAATGTTTTTGCCCGGAAGAGCCCCATATCCAAATTATTTGTGATGAAGAAACTCTTGAAATTGAAGTTTTACTCAGGTGAGCTGCAGGAACATTTCCTTGTAGTTGAGACTATGCTTAGTGAGTTAGAAGCATTGGGGACAGTTTTAGACGAAACAAATAAGGTCAGCTATATATTATTGACTATACCGGAGAAATTTAGCAGTGTTATCACAGCCATTGAGACTATGACTTCAAACATAACTTTAGAGTTCGTGAAGGGACGACTCCTGGATACAGAACTTCGAATGGTGGATGATCATATGTCACCATCCCAGGTGTCTGGCTGTTCGTTTGCGGCGAAGAGATTAAAGGTGAAGTGTTTCGGCTGTGGTGAATATGGTCATTACAGGAGACAATGTCCAGTGTTAAAGCGGAGAGGTTCGCTTTCCTATACACCTCGGAAGGGTTTCCGTGGCGGGAGACATGATTTCCAAAACGTAAACGTTGCAGATGGAATGCCACCGGTAAGTGCTGAACAGAATGATGTGGTGTTTATAGCTTCAACCTCTTTGTTGAGTAACGATGAACGATCTCACGCCATTACTTTTGTGTGTGACTCTGGTGCATCCGAGCATATGATAAATACTGATTATAGGTCTCTCATGACAGGCATTGAGACATTAAAGGAACCTGTTGCTATTGTTGTAGCAGATGGAAGATGAAATGCACTAGGAGATACGTGCCCTAGAAAAGAACCACACTTGGGAGTTAGTTGAAAAACCAAGTGGTAAGACAGTAATAGACTTCAAATGGGTTTTCTCAGAAAAAGAGGTAAAAGGGAAATTAATCAAGAAGGCAAGATTAGTTGCGGGAGGGTGTTTTCAGGAGGAAAAACCAGATGAAGAAATATATGCCCTTGTAGCTAGGATGCCTACTATTAGAATTTTGTTATCACTATCGTTACAGATGGGCTGGGTTATTAACCAATTAGATGTCAGAAGTGCATTTTTGTATGGGGAATTAAATGATCCAGTTTTCATTAAAGTTCCTGAAGGTATTTGTGGGTCTGAAAAGAATAAAAATCTTGTTTGCAAATCAAGGAAGGCTTTGTATGGTTTGAAACAATCCCCCAGATGCTGGTACGAAAGATTAAGCAAGGGACTATTAAGACTTGGTTGTAAGCGATCAAACTCTGATCCTTGTTTGTTTTTTAAGAAGGGCTTATACATGTTGGTCTATGTTGATGATCTAATGGTTTTTTCTGATGATAAAGAAAAAATTCAAAACCTTATAGTGACTTTAAAAGAAAAATTTGAAATGAAGGAAATGAGTGAGGGAACTGGAGTTTTTAATTTCCTTGGGCCAGAAATTATTTGTACAGATGAATGTATATCTATTAGGCAATGTAAATTGATTGAGAAACTATTGGAAAGATTTCAAATGAAAGAGTGTAAATTTTCAGACTTGCCAATGGAAATTAAATTAGACTTGCAACCTTCAGATGAATGTGACAATAATGTGCCGTATAAAGAACTTATTGGGTGTTTGATGTATGTAATGCTGGGTACTCGACCAGATTTGAGTTTTCCTATTGTATATTTCAGTAAGTTTCAGAAATGTTTTGGAAACAGTCATTTTAAGTATTTGAAAAACATCTTAAGATATTTAAACAAAACAAAGTATTGTCTTAGATATTCTAAAAAAGTGTGTAATGTGATAGAGTCATACGTAGATGCCGACTATGCAAATGATAAAATTGATAGGAAAAGTATTACAGGGTACTTCATTAGGATATTTGGTAATAATGTGATATGTAAATGTAAAAAACAGAGTTGTGTTAGTCTATCCAGCACTGAAGCTGAATACTTAGCCTTGGCTACTGCTGCTACAGAGTGTATCTTTGTGAAAAGATGTTGACAGAACTTTTAGAATTAAAGAATATTGAAGTGATTATGTATATGTATGAGGATAATCAATCCTGTATAAAAATGGCATGTACTCTTGAGACAAAAAGATCTAAGCATATTCATGTGAAATACAATTTTATAAAAGAGCTTGTACAAGAGAATATTGTAAAACTTGTGTATGTTGTTTCAGATAACCAAATAAGTGACTGTTTAACCAAACAGGTACCCTACTGTAAATTTGACAGATTTGTTTATGCGTTAGGGTTGTCAAAATTGGGGGAAGGTGTTGGTATTAGTCAATTTTGACGTGTATGGGTATTGGTCTTTGTTTAATGCTCAGTTGGTGGTACTGATTTGTGTATAAAGGTGGGTTTAAGGTGGGTTTACGATTGAAAATTAAGAATTAAGAATTAAGACTTAAGACTTAAGACTTAGTCGGATACTTACCATATGACTCTATGTAAACTAGTGGAATGGTTTATGATTGTCGTGTGTGAATTTTGACGGGTCGTGTGCGAACCATATGATGACTTAAGACTTAACAGAAATGGTTATATTTTATATTTTTCGTTAAGACTTAAGGGAAGCGACCAATCACAACAAACCGGAACCTTTCAATCGGAAGTTTATGTCTTATTATTGGACCGAGCGATGCAGTATTTTGGGTTAGAATTCGTATATTTGTCATTTGTAATCATCATACATTTCGAAAAATAGATATCCCATTTGTCAATAACCTATTTCAAACCTGCTTCTCCGTTTCGAACAATGGCCGACTATGTGTTTTGTGCTGTGATTGGTTAGAATTAACGACTTCTATGTCAATCATAAACTGGAAAATGTAGTTTTGACTTAATCGTGTGCTCGATGTTAAGTTATAATTCTTAAGGAAATCAATCGTAAACCCAGCTTTACCTTGTAAGAAGTGATGTTGCATTAAACGCAGTCTTGGTGAAAGTTACATGTCGTCTGCATGTCTGTTTTGTGCTCCGACTTTCCCATAACAAACATTCCTTTGAAATCACAGAATTGCTCTGAACTCCTATCTGGATCATACCTGTACCAATGCATGGAGTTATAAGCTGGTTGAGTTGGTAGAAGCGTTACAACGGAACTACTGACCATATCAAGAGTAGGATCCAGATCCAAGGGAGTTTCTTTTGTCTTGGCACTCCTATTTTCAGCATTTGGAGATTGATGATGGGGTTCCTAAGAAACAGTGAGGTGCAATTTACTTTATAATAATTTTACCATTACTTCCTTCACTCTGCATTCCTTAGCCACGGAGGAATGATCTTGCGCGCTGCACTGGGAGCGCTCGTCCACAGGCCTCGGCGACACTCGCTTGCAGGCGGCTCTTACCTGTCTGAATAACTCTTATATGGAAGTTAATGTCTTTGAAGGCATCACGCCCAGTATAATGCCTACAATTTAATATGTTCCTAGGCAAAGAATGGGAAGTATAATATATTCATAAATGTAATAATTTATGGTTAGTTTCATTATAAACAATGTTATCTATGAGCTGTATTATTGTTTCTATAAAGACTTATTCAACAAAGTTTTTCAGAAAGAATTCAAACTCGCTAAATTGTACAAATATCTACTGTAACCATATTTTTAGGTCCGTCAACAAAACCTAAATTAGAATTACCAGACTGGGATTCAATCTCAAATCCTTCGGAATACAAGGTCATTAACTTACACATATTTTTAAACCATTTTATATCTGTTTTTATTGTAGACCTAAATCATAATCCCCTCCACCCTTGAGACATCGTAGTTTGCGTGGTGTCAGAGTATTCTGAAACCTACACCCTCGCACCCGAGAGTCGGCATGCGTCCAACTAGCTACGGATTTTTTTCTTGTGGGTGGTGTATTTAACACAAATAGAGATTAAAAAAAGCATTTAAAATGTTTAAATATTTTTATTTACCAAAACGAAAAATAGCGAAGGATATTTTCAATAACATTGTATGATTATATCTTACGTTTTTGTATATATTGGCGTTTGTTTATTAACAATACACTATAGGTACAAGCTAAAAAAAAAACGTTGCATTAATTTAAAAAAAAATAGTTAAATTATATTTAAACACAACTGTAAACAAATATATTATAGATAGGCTGTATGATCATTCTAAATTCCTAAATACACTTATCATGATGGAATAAAATTCCATCAAAGACACGCGATATTAATGTATGAGTTAAAAATATAATAAACATATTCACTTATAAAAATATATTTAGAACTTTGGGAAATAAATGATAGAATTAACTTGTGAAATGCTCTCTCCATGAATGTAAAAAAAAAAAAAACTATTTTAAATGAAAAAAAAAAATGAAAGCTAATCTTTCCGTACTCGCCAGAGGTGTGTAAACATCTAACCTCGGTAACGGATAAATAAATTTATAATACTCAACTCGGACACAAAATTTCACAGAATTCTTTAAGATAATGCCGAACGTGATAAATATAGGTATGGAAATAGTGTTTTTCCACTACAAAGTTAAAAAAAAAACTTCTAATTTATTAGCCACGAACACTATGTTGGATCAAATGTGGCGATGCCATTATGATAAATTAAAATCTAATACACTACGCAGACAACTGTTCTCTATGTAATGTATTACCTTTCCAACCTATCACGAACACGTCAATTCTACTTAATAGAACTATATGAAATAGCAAGATTAATGACAAGTGTTGATAAAGTTTGAAAATAGGGTATGACTTCATGAGCTACGTCTTAAACAACCCACTTATACAAAACCTCAAAGTAAAAATTAATTACTGAAAACAATTTTATATACTTGCATCTTCAAGAGATTCTCATACATCTATATATTAATCAATTATTGCTACTACATATTCTTCACTTTCAAGAATAATAGTAAAAATAACATTTAGCCTATATAAAATTCACATCCATTTGTTTTAAAATTATGTACACTCGTATATTGGTTATAAGAGGTTAAAAAATTACAATGCTTAACAATTTATCTTTACACTGGTGATTATTAGGTACTTCTTCGTTTTACTTACTTTGCATCTCTTATCTCCATACTTCTGGTGTAGCGAGGGTCAACAAGTTCAGGTAGGTACCATGCAGTCATTATAAAACTGTATTAGTTTATTCTCCATTAATCTTTCCAGAAAGTGTCGTCTCTTTGGATTTTTATAACCATGATGGGGTGTTCTTTATAAATCCAGATAGCCAGTAGACAAAATTCTCGGTTGGTTATATGCAGTTGCCCCTGAATTTGATTTTAATATTCATGATTTTTATTTAGGCCAGTAATTTTACTTTTGTCACTGTTACATGCAAGATAACGAAGTTTACCATCCAACATCGCTTTGTAAATTTCAATGCCTGCCGCAGATAAAGAACATTTGATTTCAACCAGACCATGTTCCCCGACCCAGCCATCTGGAGTTGCTCCAAGATAATATGGTAAATGCTTGTCTATGAAGAGACCACAGGGTTGTATGATAATCTTCTCTTGTTTTTCGAGTTGCTGATTAGCGACTGATTCATTATTTCTGTCGTATGCAAGTGCTCGGATATTGAGAATATCGGGAGAGTATATGATACTTTTGACCAAATTTTTGCAGCTTGTGCTAGCGCGCCGACGACATATTCTGCCAAATTTGGAAGCTGTGAGCATTTTGCGCCTACGTTCCAGCCATTCACCGCTGCCGGCCTGAAGAAGTGTCCCTCTCTCTATTTATTTGCGCTCATCATCTGTTTTTTCTAATGACTTAAACAGATTTTATTTTTGTAAAAGAAACTCTTCAGGATTCATATCAGGTTTTTCGCACTTCGGGCCATAGTCCTTGACTGGAATGCTTTTGATGTGTGCTTTTTCTTTAAATAAGAGCTCGTTTGGCGCTCTTTCGTTTTGCTGCTGCTTTCTCTCTTTTTTTTGACCGAGAAATTTCTAGTTTCTTCACAAATTTGTTTGGACTGAAGCCATCACACAATGTCTTATAGAGTACAGAGTGAGGTTTCCTGGTGTTGTGTGAAACAACTGCGAACATGATAATCAGAGCATCGTGTTTGGTAAGATCTCTTTAGAGCATAGTTGATCCGTTTGCCACCGACGAATTTTGCAATGATTGAGTTGAACTGTTCTACAACATTGCTGTCAACGTCGTGTATTAAGCTTCGTGAATTCTGGGCCAAATATCGAACAGCTTTCATTATGAGCTCGTATAACCCACAACTTGTAAGTTCCTGCACAAGATTTCTTTCTATTCCTTAGGACCGGAACAAAAATACTGCAGGTCCGAACATTTTTTGTGCTCTCCGAATACATGGCTCGGTCCATTCAAAATATCATCATGAAGAGATGCTATTTTTCTGGCAGTGATTACTTCTTCTTTCTTTTGATGTTTGACAGCCTCTGTTACAGCCCTTCGCAGTTTCAATATTTTTTGAGATAGCAGTTTCCTTAGAGATGGAGGCGCTATTCGGCTTTGTTCTGAAAGATTTCTCAGTTTAGTACAGTAGTTACGTAAAAGATGATTTCGGCACTCAATCTTTTCAAATTTTGTATCCTTGTATGGTCGTGTTTCCAAGATTTTCTTATAACAGCTACTGTCACCATCGGCAATAATTTTGCTATATTTTACATTGTAAACTGCTTCACTGTGTTGAAAACCTTCAACAATAATACTAGGCTCCATGCTGTTAGAGCTTCAAGTCCAATTTTTATAACAAGTATGCACAGGAATTTCGTTTTGATTCGAAACTCTAGCACAAACGAAGCAAAATTTGTTTCTTACGGACAGAAACAAAACTTTTCTTGTATGGAATACTACTATTGCTGCTACGTCGGAAAGAGCATTATATTGAGTTCGGTAGGATCGTTTTGACCAACAGCCATCAGCAACAACAGTCAAAAGAGGATACCATTTTCATCAACATCTTCTCTTTTTACAGCTGGTTCAGATTCTTCCTTCACTGCATCCTTCATGTTATCCATGGCAGCTTTCTCCCACCCATCACAAACTTTGTTATGTATTTTTGAATATGTTTTCGAAGACATACACGGAATACCTATACTATACTAGCACATATTTCTTCTAAATGAGAAAATCCTCCTCCCACACCCATTATTCCAGCAACAGCTCTGAAATTTACATCCATATGTGTTGATGCAATTATTGGATCATGGGTAGGCATTGAAATTTTTCCATTGCACATGTTGCACTCAAAAAACAAAACAGACTGAAGACCATGATGTATTTCTTTAATGATGGAACCATAAATTGTTAAGAGTGCATCCGAAAGCCTGATTGTGTTGTCCAAGTTCTGTCATCTTTCTTAGAATATACTGCATATCTACAATACGATCTCCTTCAAGTGTCTGTTCACGTGCAGGCTCAAAACTGTGACTTCTTTCCATTAGGTCTTCTTTGGAGCTGGAAGTCTTGCTATCATGTTCTTCTGCGGCATAATAGATCGAACTGCCACATCGCTCAGAATCTTCAGTGCCAATGCAAGGCCACTGCAAATAAAAAATACAAAAACTAAAACATTTGTAAATAATGATTTCACATAAATTGAAAACTTTATATTCGTTTGAACTATTAAGTTGGTTTAAATAATAGTTTAGCGAGAAATAAAATACAATTGTATCTTAATTTTTTTCTAAGTAATTAAATATAATTGCAATGTACTGCACAAAACATACCAATCAGGCTGATACATGACATTTTAAATTCAGTATAAAAGTGTGTTGTTTTTAACAGGCCACTGTAAGCTATAAAATTTTTCTATTGCATGAATAACTACGGTATTTATACATTTTTGAATACAGTAGCCTCATAATGTTTAATAAACAAAGTGTTTTATTTATGGGACTGTTGAGTTCAAGTTATAAGATGTAACAGTAAATCTTCATTTTAAAAATTGGAAACCAATAATTGCAATTTATTTTAATACGAATGTCTTTAGTAGTTATATCCCAAACAAGTAAGCATTATTTTTCCGTAGCATAAGAACCAAAAATTAGTTTTTTTTTTTTAAATTTATTAATTGATTTTAATTTTAGGTGTAACGCATGTGTCTCAAGTTTTGTGAACTTAAAAACTAGTAACTAACACAATTTTATGATGATATTGAAACAAGCAAATCTTCGTAAAAGTTGCTTGGAAATATCAATTCTTTTTGCAAAACCTGACAATTTTAGGGCGCTTAATGTGGCTTTTGCTTAGTAACATTTAGGATCGTATTTTCTTCATATCTATTAGCCGGCTTTGTTTTTTTTTTTGTAGGGCTACATTCTTTTCTTTATGGTTAATTTACTTTGGAAATAAAACAATGTTAGTTTTATTCAAACATATTCTGTCAGAGTTAGGTACAAAATATCTAAGTTTATTTAAGATAACTAAATGTGGTAACTTTTAAGTAGTACTACTTTAATTTTATATAATTCCTACTTTTAAAATTATTTTAGCTGTTTTGTAAATTGTGACGTAAAATAATCACATGTCATTGCTATTATTTTAATATGACATTATTTTGATTAATGATTAACTGAATTAAAAAATACTTTTCATTGTGTGTGTTCAGCATAGAGAAATATGCAAATAGAAGATAATATTTTGTCTAATTTCATTTTCATAAATCATTATTTTGATCAAAGATCGTTTAGATTTTTGTTCTAAGTAAGTAGCTTTTCTTTTTTTCCGAGGTACGCACAGGCGAAGACGCGCCTTTTTACCACTTCACCAGTCGGGTTTGCCTTCCATGCTTGGTGAGGATTAAAATACGCGAATATCAGACGTTTCCCGCCACGTGCGGGTTACTGTATCACAAACCAAACTTGAAGTATTGTAACTCGGCCGGTCAGGGAAATAGGCTCCGTCCACTTCATAGACAAAAAGGTTATAGTCCACTTCTTCCTTCGCACCTTCCGCTACCTGTCGCTTCCTCCCCCCAACCACCCAACCCCGACCCAGCCTTCGCTGCCACCCCTCCGAAGGAATGTTCCCCCTCCAACCGACCCGGGAAGCAGGTCTGCTGCGCCTGCGCGCGACTTGACCACGCACCGAGCCCCGCCAGGGAGGGCCACTCTGCAGGGCCAGAAAAGCGAAAAACAGCGTTTCTTTGCGAGAGAATCCCGCGTGATTTTCAGCGGCGACAGTATGTTTTTAATATACCGTTTTATTAAGCAAAAAATACTCTATGTTTCGGTGTAAATATATCCTTACTTGGAGCAATACTCTGAACGCAGTAATGTAGTGAATTATGGCAAATAAAATAATTTTTCTGTTAAATTTTATGATCATTTCTTATATTTTGATTTCATACGGACATGTGGACGGTTTTCCTTTATACTCCCTTTAAATCTCAGTCTCCTATCTCTCCCCAGTGTTTTTTAAAATTTTTTTTTTCAAGAACAATAATAAAGTATGTTCGCATGGTGGTACAGAAGACTCTTAAGGGCGCCGTCTTGTCGGGGTGAATGTATGTTAGTGAGGCGGGATGATGACGGCGCCCTTAAGGCATGCGATACCCAATCATTAAAAGAGAACAATCGTATTTAAGTATTGTACATTTGCTCAAAAAGTTTTTCTCAGTTTTCACCATCATAAGCAATAAACATGTTAATAACACACAAGCAGTATACTTAGAAAAGAAAAACTTACCACCAAAGAAGCTAATAGTTTTGGTTTTTTTACCAAGAATTTTTCCATCTTCTGCGCTTTTCATTCGATTGCTAACTCACAAATTCTTAACAATACGCATCACACACTGCACAGGATTGAACAGTCTTTCCGAATAGAATGCTAGAACTTGACTGCTGCTAGCTGCATTGTTGTAAGGACCAAACGGGTGTCGTCCTGGTCGGCCGAGGAAGGCGTTTTACCAGCCATGAGTAATGGGAGTTTTCAGCCTGAATACCCGGAGCCATCTCTGTGCGGGGAAGGAAGCCTCTGCCCTTTGTTTGGGTGAATCGTAGCTTAGCTTGACCGACCTTCCAGACACCTTCTTCAAGAGTTTTACACATTGCATTGGCCAGTGTTTTTAGCTAGTGAATTCACCGATTTTCCCCCCCTTTTTTTTGGGGGGGGGGGGGGGAGGGCGGCCCCCCTGGACCTCCTCCCTCGCTTCGCCAATGCCCTTTGTTGTGTCCAGGGAAGGGACAGATACACAAGGAGAGGAGCACCTGTCCATTATACTAGTGTTTAGGGTTAGTTAAAATAAAGTGGAAACAATCTCCATGAAACAATTTATAATGCAACTATCACCAAACATATTTTTCATGTT
This sequence comes from Bacillus rossius redtenbacheri, assembly GCF_032445375.1. NCBI lineage: Eukaryota > Metazoa > Arthropoda > Insecta > Phasmatodea > Bacillidae > Bacillus > Bacillus rossius. The sequence goes on along the minus strand of NW_026962011.1, from coordinate 27,543,054 downwards.
TAAAAAAATGATTACAAGATGGTTGACTACTTATACAAACGTTTGGCTTTTTGCCCATGTAGATCACACAGAGATTACATTACATATTTTACAGACAAATTTTGGGTATCACTTATATTAACATTTTGTTTTCTCATACAACACTTCTCCTTGAGGCACAAATTTTGCCATTCACAATTTGTTATAATAATTAACATTTACAAATAAATTCATCTGATATTTATTTAAAATACATTTGAAAGATTGAACATATCAGAGGTACTTTGACAAAAGATCACCTCGGTTTTCTCTACACGTAATGTGTTTAACTTTGATCTTACACTTTTCTGACCGTTCACTCTGACACTTCTATTGTGTTACTCGTTTGACGACAACCGTCGGTGCTCACCCAGCTCGCCTAGGCCGTTATGCCCCGCTGTCGTTCCTCCAGGGCTGCAGGCATCCCCATCCCCCATCCCCCCCCCCCCCCAGTTTTACGTGTGCAGTGCAAGTGTTGACGTCGACCCAAGTGTCTACCCAGCTCACACAGCCCGTTATGCCACGCCAACGCCTTCTCCTGCCCTGTGTTGCGAGTGCGCCGAACAGTGTAGTGCGGTGCTGCTAGGACAAGGGGGCGGGGGTGATTCGCGTGCCAGGGGAACCAACAGCGGAAGATGAACTTTCTGTATTTACAGCGGGACAAATATTGTAAATATTCTTTATTAATCTTATTTTATTGGACATATTTATTTTTATCATTGAAGTGTTGTATGTTTTGTACTATTATCATTATTCACTGGGCGACTACGTCACACCCGTCTGCGACACGTCAGGGTCGCCGCTGGATGCGGGGAGGGGGAAGGATGAGCCGCCGGAGCGCGGAGGAGGCAGCTGTCGCCGGGCGGGCACGAGAAGCAGTCACGTGAAATTAATGTAGTTATGTCAGCAATATATTATGAAAACTACTATCTAGCGGTCGGGCCCATAACTACTTCAAAAAACTAGGTCTCAGTCTCGGTAATTAGAGTTTCTCCCCCATGGTCACCTGACGGGAGGCAGTCGTGCCTCGAGACAGCCAACGAGTCAGTAAGTGGCCGTCGGCGGCAGCATACAGTCATAGCACGAGTCTCATCTTGTTCGTATTCATGTGGCGAGGACTGGGAGCATTTGCGTTTGTACATAGTAGCTTGCGGGGCATTTACGTTTGTACATAATAGCTTGTAACATAGTGTGTCAGTGTTGCGCCACACTTCCGGATGTCGCCGAACTATAAGACATAGCGCTAGAAGGCACCAGTAGCGCGAGGCCTGTTCAGTGTGTATATGGGCGTATAAGATTGAGGTATTTGCATTTGTACATAGTGGTTTGCAATCTAGTGTGCGTATCGTGCCGCATCTCCGGACATTGCCGGGACACGCGACTTAGAACCATTGAAACCAGAGGGGCGTAAGGACAGGTATTGCGCGCAGGGACTCCCCAACGTAACACAGGCCTAAACTCGTATATAGTACGGTGCAGACTATCCTGAAAGTAACGCCAAGTACCCGGTCAGGAGAAGAACCCTCGTGTTGCCGCGCGTGAAACCAGACTGTCGCAGGCAGGGCTGGGACAGCCCCATGTACAGGGTCCTGTTTTATAAACCGGGTGTTCGTCACAGACTGGTGGTGGATAATTATATGTCTGAGCTTGACCCTCCTTGGCCACACTGGCCGGACCCCACTCTACCCAGGACAACTGAGCAGCCGGGCGTCGAACCACGAGAGAGGGGTAGCGGGACGACAGTGTAAGCGAGTGCAAGTTAAGTATAGCGAGTAGAACTGCCCTGCGGCCGGCATATCGATAGTCGCGCGACTATCACATAACATAATTGTGTTCCTTCCCCAGGGCTTAATTTATCATTCCGCCATATGTACATGCAGTGAAGAACAAAATATATATTAAGACATTTTATATCATGTAAATTTATTAATTAAATCACTCTTATTCACAGTTTGCTTCAGTCTAAGAAAATATTCTGAACCATTTTTTGCTTTCTACACACTTCGCGCGCACACAGTGATCCAGTGGCGGACCTAGACTCTGCGGGGCCCTGGACAATTTATTTCAGCGGGGCCCTTGTATCTCGGAGGGAGCGAGGGGGGGGGGGGGTCTTATCAGACTGAAGAATGGAATACCACTAAACTTTTGAGCCTACATGGAACCTAAATTTCGACGATGGTAAAGAAATTTTCTTTCGTGGTAAATTGTAATTGGGTTAGTTTTATTAATGCATACAATTTAATTCTGGTGAAATCTGGTCATTTTATAAGTCTATAAAAGCTGTGAATATTTTTAAAAGTGAAAACATAAAAAAAATATAAAAAAACAGAAGCAAAAACAAAAAAAAACAATAATATTTCCCTTTTTTTTCAATTACATACATACGATATTTATTCACATAAAATAAAATTATACAAAAAAGAAAAATAAATATACGAAAATAAATTTGAATTGTTTTTGTACAAAAAATACTCAAAATATGCCACATGTAAATGAGGGTTAATTTATATAGCTGTTTAGGCTATATAATTATGTAAATTAGTAGTAAAATTAAATTGGTACAAAAATCACATGGGTGAATTTTTTTTCCCTCACTTATGAAAATAATGGTTTTAGGGGAAAAATCCCAACTACAACATTTCAAGGCAAAATATTACATCAACTCATCTCATAATACAAGCTCTTGTAACTTTTTGCTTTTACTGCACTTCATTAAAATATAACCCTGCGAAATTTTTTCCGGTTGAAGTCTTCTATGAGATCAGTGTAATCTAGACGTTTGCCAACTCGTTTTCTATGGAGAGGAGGGCTAAATATGATAGTCGATCTTGTGTCATGGAGTTTCTTATATAAACCTTAATAAGCTTTAACTTGGAGAAACTCCTTTCTGCAGATGCTACTGTCACAGGAATTGTACCTATTATTCTCAATGCTATACAAAAATGTTTGGGCATACATCTATCAAGCTATTTTGTACAATGTACTTAAGAACTGAAAATGCATCGTCTTGTTCTCCATCGTAGACACGGGCCAACATTTTTAATTCCTCATAGAGTTCCACAGCATCAATATCACTTTTATCTCCGGCGCTCAATGAAATTTGTAGCTCTTGACAATTATTCATCAGATCTTCATCACTCATGTTCTGTAGGCCCTTGATTTGATACATAAAGCCAAACTTGCTTTTATAGGTCTTCAAAGCTGCAAATCTTGGCTGCATTCGTATTGCATCTACTACCACCAGAAAATAGTTTATTTTGAAATTATCTTCAGGTAGAAGCTCGGGAGCTTCATCTTCTCTTTCATAGAAGAACATTTTCTTTTTACGTCGTCTTCTGCTGTTCTTAAACACGCTATTGATGCCAACTTCTTCTACTACTTCTCTTGCTGTTACCAATGCCGTATTGAAGCCACTCAGACGATATTCATCTAACCACTTGACAAATGTTTCTAAGTGCTTAACTGCCACACCTAAATGCACATTTACATTTTGCCATACCTTACTGATGGTGTTTATTTTGACAAGAATATAGTATCACACCACTCCACAAGACATACAACAAACTCGTATGTAGTAATTTCGTTTTCTAACGATTGACACTCACTTATTAAACCACAGTCTGTGTTACTCTTACGAAGACTTGACAAAGCATCACAAACATTGCTTAGCTGATACCTCACAGCTTTTACAGATTCAATTCGGCACTCCCATCTGGTTTCGGAAAGAGGTTTGAGAGAAATGTTGACATGCGACTTCAGAATACCCTGAAGCGTTAGGATCGCCGCTTCCTTCAAACACCGCGCGTCTGCGCGGGCGGCGGCTCGTCGTCCCCTCCTTCCTTCCCCCTTCTAGTGTATGCCTGCTTGCTTCTGCCCTCTCCTCCTCCGTTCGGCGCATGCGCGCTGCGCGGCACATATGTTATAAAAAACAGACGTTTTAGATTTATTCGGTCTTGTTCTTCGTGTATCAACTAGCTCGTCTGATCTCGTTTAGTCTCTTTTGAGAGCTCGAGTAATTGTTAGCCTGCATGTAGTCAGTCAGTTAGACTTTAACTTTGTACGACGTGCACGACCTCGGGGGAAAGAAAATGTAAGTTGGAGTAAGGCGGTGGCCCTTGCCATAATGTAAACGTTTGTTGAATGTTGTGTGTTTTGTCTAAATTCCCTTTCGATCACCACCTGGAAAATTTCTTTTGGATTTCATGTAACTTGATTTAATTTAACTTCATTGGTTTGTAACCGTTCTCCCCTGAGTCGTCGACGTACGTAAAACGTATCGTAAAATTTCATTTTAAGATAATGTAACTTACTTTTGTAACGCACGTAATGCGCATAAGGCAGTGGGTTTTACCTGCATTCTGGGAATCTAGTAATTTAGCAGTTTCAATGCGTCTACCTTAATGGCCCTTAATGGGACCGCGCATGTTTTGTACTACATTGCACCGGCGTAAAATCTCACCTTTTGTAGCCTTGATAATGGCTCGTTCACTGTTGCTGTGTGTGTTAAACTCTTAAAAAACCAGTTTGGTTTGTTTGTTACGTAATGATCACCTTGTTATTTATTTTTGTTAAGTTTTATTAAAATTTTTATTGTTTAAAAATTGTTGTTGTGTTACAAATGCCCGTTCGCAATCCTTGCCATGCTATGGTGTCCTACCCCGTCCTTATGCCTGTAGGCATTACAACCCCATCGTTCACTTGAGCAAGAGAAAACTGTGTACAGTCTTTGAAAAAGACCATAAAATGTCTGCGCTTGAGCACAAGATGAAGCAGCGTCTTCCAACACTATGTTCCAGCTGTGGCCTCCACACGGTCCAAAGAATGCAAGAGTATTAATGTTGAGTAGCCTTCTTTGTACACCGCTCTTTTCCCCAAGCATGTTATCACCATTGCCATAGCCTTGACCCCTACAGTTGACAATGGACAAGCCTAACTCCTCCAATTTGTTTATTATGTAATCGGCCAGAGTAGATGTATTTGGTTCGTATGGGGACAGGGGAGGGGGGAGGGGGATCGGGGATCCGATCCAGACACCTTAAGGCTTCGCTTCATCACCCATGTAGGATTACGTCACTTCCTTCGACCATGCACACACGAAAAAGTGTCCCGTTATGTTCATCAGCCATGTACGCACGAAAAAATGTCCCGTTACAGTAGTTGGAAATAGGGGGTTCAAGAACAGGCGCAGGAGCCAGGATCCGACCTTGACCTTGAACCTTGACCTTGAAATTTGACCTTGACCTTTAACATAGACCTTGAACCTTGACCTTGAAATTTGACCTTGACCTTTGACCTTGACCTTGAAATTTGACCTTGACCTTTAACATTGACATTGACCTTGAAATTTGGCCCTGACATTGAAATTCGACCCTGACCTTAAGCCTTGCGACTCTCGATGTTGCCAGCCTCTTGGATGACGTCATCTAATCCATGCCAATCTATGCTAATCAGTATGCCAATCTATGCCAATTCGTATGCCAATCTATGCTAATCCATGCCAATCTATGCTAATCCGTATGCCAATCTATGCTAGTACATCCGCCATTTGGTTTTCTAGAAAAAAAAACCTACGCATCGAACACCCCACTCCTCTACATTACGAATAAACCATCTAGCATCCCGCACCTCTGTTACAATGACATCGTCATCAAACATCCCACTCATCACTGTTACAATTTTTCGTTACACTGCATTCTTTAAAATAATTTATTATCAAAAATATATATATATATATATACCATCGTCTGCCAGAGGCAGCCATCTTATATAAAAAATACATAAACAGATTCTGCTAGCTTGTGAACTTCTCATTGTTGAGCAAAGATATAGTTCTAGTACAAGCGAGAATTTTATGTATTTTTGTATTTTATTTTATCATTTAAAATTTTTTATTAATTTTTTTAGTTATTTATTAAATATTTTTTTCTGTATTTTTATGATATCAAAGAAAACTTGTGGTGGTTTTCTCCGTGTGCTTCCGATTACTCTTGCCGATATTATGGTGGTTTTCTCCGTGTGCTTCCGATTATTATTGTTAATATTATGGTGGTTTTCTCCGTGTGCTCCTGATTATTCTTGACAATATTATGGCGGTTTACTCCGTGAGCTTGCGATTATTCTTGACAATATTATGGCGGTTTACTCCGTGTGCTTCTGATTATACCTAACTAGACATCTGATGGATTTCTCCGAGTGCTTCTGATTAATCTTGATATTATATTGATGGCTTTAAAAGGCCGGGATTAGCTGTCGGAGCTTCAGTGTGTTCTTAGAGTTTGAGTGAGTTAGTTCGTGAGTGAGTTTCGCTGCTACCACGATTCCTACCGCCAACGCTACATCATCTTCTGCAGCTCCACTTCAACGTTTTCTGAGGTATGCTATATGTTTCGTTAATATTTTTATGTTTCTCAGCTTTTTCGTAGGTTATCAGATAGCTAGTTTTTTTCTCTGTACACATATGTGTGGATAACCAGGAATTGTTCAGCTTAAACATTTAACAGTACTTTAAATATTATAGCATTTTTAGGTTGTGCATTAGAGTAGTTTTGAGGTTATGTAATCAATAATTTTTAGTTAACATTGAATATTTTTTCAGCTTTAACTTGTATCAGTACTTTAAATATTCTACCATTTTTAGGACTGTACATGAAGGAACAGCTTTGAGGGTATGTGTGTAACTATTTTTATTTTGTAACATTGCTAACAGTTTCGGTTAGTAAGCTGTGAGGTCTAGAGTTTTGATGTTATGTTTGCAATTCTTTTATTTAGTTACATTGCTAACAGTTTAGGTTAGTAAGCTTGAGGGCTAGAGTTTTGAGGTTATTTTTACATCTTTTATATTTAGTAACATTGCTAAGAGTTTAGGTTAGTAAGCTTGAGGGCTAGAGTTTTGAGGTTATGTTTGCAACTTTTTTATTTAGTAGCATTGCTAACAGTTTGGGTTAGTTAGCCTGAGGGCTAGAGTTTTGAGGTTATGTTTGTTTTCGTGTAATGGCTAGCTACATTGTATTCTTAATTCTTCTGTTATAGTTCTCCGTACGTCGAGCTTCCTTCGCGTGTTCTGTACGTTGAGACCGGACTACCAATTGCTGTGATGGCATCTACCGTGCAGAAATGTCGTTTCTGCCCTGCTACCTTCACGGCAGGCAACAACCGCTACCGTCACGAACGTCAGTGTGCTGACAACATGCAGCGTGACTTCCAGCAGTGTCATCTGTGTGGCAAGATGGTCGCACGCAGCGACAAGATGCAGCAGCACCTGTCAACATGTGCTGGAGTTGCCACGACATCAGGCATGCGGTGCAGTTTCTGCTATAAGGTCTTCGCTCGTGCTGATTTTGCTAGACGTCATGAGAAGTCTGCTTGTGGTCTCAACCCTAACCGCATAGCACATACCTGTGACAACTGTGCCAAGGAGTTCGTCAGGGCTGACAAATTGAAAGCCCACATCAAGGTGTGCAAGGGGTCTGCTCCGCCTCCGACAAAGAAGCAGAGGATGGCAGCAGTTATGCCAGCAGTACTGCCTAAACCATCGACCAGCCGAACAAAGGTGGTGACCGGCGCGGGTTTGGCCAATACCCATGGCTTCATCACCGCTGAAGTAGGATTCAAGGGTAATTTGAAGACTTACATTGCTGTTAATACGTCAAGTTCTGCCAAGGACATTTGTACGTACATGGACTCCATCAAGAACAAAATAATAAACCAACTTGTGGAGGAGATTGAAGAGAACGGACCTCTCAAATTCAATATCGTGCTCGAGTGCGACTACGAAAAACCTACGGATGCCAGTGAAGACATGAGGGCCTTCAAAACCATGAATGTTCCCCTCTACGCAGTTCATGAGGTGGAGGAGGTAGTTACCGAGTCCATCTCTAAGATCTGCAAGGAGGAGGAAGACTACTTGGGAAAGGGGTCCGGATGGACTTTGTCGGCCGTTAAGCGACTTCAACTACGAATAAACAAGCTCGATCCACTCCGTGCAAGCTCCTACATCGAATTACCTACATGCATCAAAGACAAATACGCAGTGATAAATCCGCAAAATCTTGAAGACCACGTGTGCTTTAAGTGGGCGATCCTGGTCAAGTATGTGGAAGGTGAGCATCCTGAACGTGTGAACCAGCGTTACCATGACTTGGAAGAGAAATTCAACTTCAACAACATCGAGTTTCCTACTACAATCCGGCAAATACCTCTGTTCGAAAAACAGAACCCTGGAGTCTCAATCAACCTCTACAGTATCGATGAGAACCAGAACATCGTACCTGCACGAGTCGCTCCTGAAGAAAAAGAACATCATTTCGATCTTCTGCTCTTGGTTAATGACAATTCGTCCCATTTCACCTACATCACTAATTTTTCTGCCCTGGTTCGGTCCCAAATCACTTCACATCATGATGCTATTCATGTCTGTAAAAGATGCTTCAAGCATTATGATGATCGGGAAAGGGTTAGTGGGCTCACTGGTCTTCAGTGTTTGGCAAAACACAGTGAGTTCTGCAAACAGCATGCTGCTGTTAGGATGGAAATGCCATCGCTCGATCAAAATGGCTTGCCTCCTGTTCTGAAGTTCAAAAACTTCCATCATGCTGATAAGATGCCCATCGTGGTATATTGCGACTTTGAAGCTATTCTGGAGAAAATCCATACGTGTCACCCGAATCCTGATGAGTCATGTACGCTGCAGTACCAAAAGCATAAGGCATACAGCTACTGCATTTACGTGAAAGCAGATAATACAGTCATTCCTGCACACCTCACTTCTTCACTTCCTTCACAGCCTGAAGTATACAGGGGGTGTGATGCAGAAGATAAATTCATTTCTCGCATTGTCAAAATCGGTCAGGATGTCGAGAAAATCTTTTCTACGTCTGTTCCTGTGACTCCGCTCACACATGCACAGAACACTGCTTTTCTGCAAGCAAGGTGTTGTTGCTACTGTGGGGGAAAGTTTGGAGGGGCTGTAAAGAAAGTTCGTGACCACAATCACTTCACCGGTGAATTTATTGGGTCTGCATGTAATGACTGCAACCTTCTCAGGCGCAGACCAAAAAAGTTGATTGTGTTCTTCCACAACCTGGCATACGACCAGAACTTCATTATCAGGAAGTTGGGGTATGATAGTAAAGACATCTTCATCATTCCGAATTCAGAGGAGAAGCTGATAACTTTTTCCAAAAAGTTACATGATAAGTTCAGCATTCAGTTTGTCGATACGTTCCGTTTTATGAGTCGGGGTCTTGCTTCGCTCGCCGAGTTCTTGCCTGCAGACAAGTTTATAAGTACTGCTGAGTTTTTCGCTCCTGATGAGTTGGAGTTGGTTACCCGCAAGGGAGTCTTCCCCTACGACTTCGTTGATTCTTTTGCTCGACTAGACGATACTAGTCTTCCATCCATCGATGAGTTCTTTAATATTCTGACTGATTCTGGTATTTCCGAGGCGGATTACGCTCACACACAAAATGTCTGGGACAAGTTTCAGTGTGCTACCTTAGGGGAGTACGCTGACTTGTACCTGAAGACGGATGTTCTGATTTTGGCGGACGTATTCGAGAATTTCCGCAGTCTTTGCTTGGAAACATATAGTTTAGATCCGTCTCACTACATTTCTTGTCCTGGGTTCGCTTTCGACGCGATGCTTCGAACCACAGGTGTACAGCTAGAGCTACTCACAGATTATGACATGTATATGTTTGTGGAGGCTGGTATTCGTGGTGGTGTAGCGCAAAGCATTAAACGTCATTGCGTAGCCAATAACGCATACGTACCAGAAACACATGATGCTTCCAAGCCATCCACATTCCTGGAGTACGTTGATGCAAACAACTTGTACGGGTGGGCGATGTCTCTGCCGCTCCACATTCGTCATTTCCAATGGACAGACACATCAATTGATGTCATGTCTATTCCGGAAAATTCACCCACAGGCTACATTATCGAGTGTGATGTGGAGTACCCTCTCGAACTCCACGAAAGTCACAAAGACCTGCCATTTCTTCCCGTAAATCAGTGTCCGCCCGGCTCAAAGCAATCAAAGCTGATGACAACGCTGGAAAATAAAGAGCACTACATCGTTCACTACAAAAACCTACAACAAGCAGTATCGCATGGTCTAAAAATCATAAGTATACATAAAGTTCTTCAGTTTGAGCAGTCGGCATGGTTGGAGCCCTATATTCGGCTGAACACCAACAAGCGCAAAGCAGCAGCCAACGAGTTCGAGAAGGAGTTCTTCAAGCTCGCTGTGAACTCGACATTTGGCAAACTGATGGAAAACAAGAGGCGGAGGCTCAAAATGGAGTTGGTGTGTTCTGAGAAGAGATTTAAGAAGTTGGTGTGCCGTCCGTCCTTCAAGGACCGCACGATGTATGAGCCAAACTTGAGTCTTGTCCACCTGAACCATGAGACCATCGTTTTCGAAAAGCCGATCTATGCCGGACTCGCAGTACTTGATCTATCAAAAACACTCATGTACGACTTCCACTATAATAATATGAAACCGAAATACCAGGAAAATATTCATCTGGCATATATGGATACAGACAGCTTTGTGTATGAGATTCAGACACAGGACTTCTACCATGATCTAAGAGCCGACCCTAAGTTCATGTCTGAATTCGACACCAGCTGCTACCCTCCTGACCACCCATGCTTCTCCCCCATCAACAAGAAAGTTGTTGGCAAATTCAAAGATGAATGTGGGGGAGAAGTAATGAGCGAGTTTGTCAGTCTGCGGGCCAAACTCTATGCATACAGGTGCGGTGGCAAGGTCGAGAAGAAGGCTAAGGGCATCCAGCGTTGTGTGGTCAAAAACCACATCACATTCGGTGATTACCTGGATGCCCTGCAAGACCATCGCACAAGGAGGGTAGGTGTTAGAGCCATACGGTCGAGAAAGCATGTACTGTATAGCGAATACAGCAATAAGCTAGCCATAACATGGGAGGATGACAAACGATTAATCTGTGAAGACGGCATCCGCACGGTCCCCCACGGCTATATCGGAGGTGACGAATAATTTTTTTTTTCTGTAAATAGTTTTTTTTTTTAAATAGTTTGGTAGTTTGGTTTCTGTTTCTATTCGTTGTATAGTTTCCATTTTTTGTTTTATAGTTTTCATTTTGTTGTAAAGTTTCAATTTTTTGGTGTATAGTTTATTTTTGTTGTATAGTTTCTGTTTCAGTTTATGTTCTGATACTTATAAATGTCTTAGAGAATGGTAAAATGTAATTATACGCAGACAATAAAAATATCTGCTTCCATGCAGCTTTTTAAATACGAGTATGCAAACATGAGAAGAGAATATTACTTGTGAGTTAGGTCTCTGAAAAAATTTCTGGTCTGCTAAGATGTAGTAATAAAGGTTTTTTTTAAATTATCATTACTTTAACTATCGCATCCACAACGATGGTATTGATAACATATATTTTAGTTAAAACCTATAAGAAAACATGGTGGTTACAACAGCAAAATGATTGTGGATTTTGTGGATTTTTGACTATAAGGGTCATAATAATGCTGGTACGGGATAGGAACTCGACCTTACATACACTAGCGTACTTTAAAAACCTACACTTGATGATACCATCAGCTGAAATCAAGATGGTGGTCTCCACTATATAAGATGGCTGCCTCTGGCAGACGATGGTATATATATATATATTTTTTTTTGATAATAAATTATTTTAAAGAATGCAGTGTAACGAAAAATTGTAACAGTGATGAGTGGGATGTTTGATGACGATGTCATTGTAACAGAGGTGCGGGATGCTAGATGGTTTATTCGTAATGTAGAGGAGTGGGGTGTTCGATGCGTAGGTTTTTTTTCTAGAAAACCAAATGGCGGATGTATTAGCATAGATTGGCATACGGATTAGCATAGATTGGCATGGATTAGCATAGATTGGCATACGAATTGGCATAGATTGGCATACTGATTAGCATAGATTGGCATGGATTAGATGACGTCATCCAAGAGGCTGGCAACATCGAGAGTCGCAAGGCTTAAGGTCAGGGTCGAATTTCAATGTCAGGGCCAAATTTCAAGGTCAAGGTCAATGTTAAAGGTCAAGGTCAAATTTCAAGGTCAAGGTCTAAGGTCTAGGTTCAAGGTCAATGTTAAAGGTCAAGGTCAAATTTCAAGGTCAAGGTCCAAGGTTAAGGTCGGATCCTGGCTCCTGCGCCTGTTCTTGAACCCCCTATTTCCAACTACTGTAACGGGACATTTTTTCGTGCGTACATGGCTGATGAACATAACGGGACACTTTTTCGTGTGTGCATGGTCGAAGGAAGTGACGTAATCCAACATGGGTGATGAAGCGAAGCCTTAAGGTGTCTGGATCGGATCCCCGATCCCCTCTCCCCTGTCCCCATACGAACCAAATACATCTACTGGCCAGCTTTTCACCAGTAGTTTTTTCTACAGCAACAAATTCTACAAAATTTTCCTCAATTTCTGCAGTGTCTTGGTTTGTTATTCTTCGAATTATTGACATTTGTTCAATCCGAGCTATATCTCGAGTGCAGTCCAAAATGATTGCAAAGTACTTATTCTTTAATACTTTATCTATTATTTTAGCTCTAACATGATTGGCCATCATGTCGATAAATTCAATCTGAATAGTTTTACTCAGGTAATGGTTTCTGGCAACTGTCTTGTTTATAGTTTTGTGCAAGTGCTCTCGCAATGTTGGGTCAAATCGTGCAATCAAATTAACCAAATCCAAAAAATTTTCACTGTTATTCGAATTGGACAACCTCTCTTCATGCCCTCTGAAAGCCAAGTTATGAGTAGCCAAAAACTGTACGATGGCTAATAGCCTTTATAAAATGTCTCTCCAGCGTTGTTGTTCAGCTCGAATCTGGGCCTGGGTTTGTGAATCAATAGGTTTTTTCACAAGAAAGGCCGTTTTTTAAACTAAGCCATTTTACCATGCATTCTTTGTGACACTCGCTCTTTTCGTGAGACTTGAGCACCTCGGATAGATGCTTCCAATCACTCATACATTCATTAGATCCAAGGGCACTGTTGGGATTAGGTCTTAGAGAGAATAAACGACATGCAAAACAGTAAACAGCATCTTTTGACTCGGAATAAACTAACCATCGCCTATCTTGCTCTTCACCATTTATAAGTGTTTTTATTTAGCCTAATGTGTGTCTGTAAAATGTCGACCACTTTCATTTTTGGGGTAAGATTTATTGTATACCCTCACGGGACCGTTTTGAACTATACTAGTTATTTTTAAGACACTTAATTGTTTAGGCCATAAAAAATGGTCACTCACAGTTACATTGGTAGGTAAGGTATCGATTTCCTCACGGATGTCGAAGTCCGCATCGTTATCCTCTAATGGCACATGTGCAGATGATGATGAAGTCGACTCAGGATACATCACCTCGTTGCTTCCGAAAGGAGTATCACTGTGGCTACTGAGTCCTACCTCTGCAGCGACAGTAACTTCTTCCTCTGCCATCGTTGAATCTCGCACGCACAGATGTTCAGATGACGCAGACATACACTCGGAACACAACACTTCATTGTTTTTCAGGGGAGATTCACTTTGGCTACTGGGTATTTTTTATGTCTTTAACTTCTGTTAATGGTATTGAATCTTGAACGCACAACTGTTCCTTATCTCCAGTAATTTTATCAGTCTTTAAATATTTTGTTAAAGAACCGCTTTTTTTTTTTTTCAAGTTCTTTGCGTTTTTCAATTTTTTTCCATTTGGAACTGTCAGGATCAAATTTCCTACCAAAGTCACGATCACGAGAGGTCATTGTAAATTAATCTGACTGAAACTAAATAAACATTTCAGCCTTGATTATGAAACTGTCTAATTAAAAATAACTAGCCCTATTAATAAATATAATTGAAATTAGTTACATCAAAATAACAGGACGAACGAATAGAGATTCAAAATATGCACTGCACGATACATGACTTAATATTTCCACTGATCTGGCGACACTGCAATAACAAAATCTGTCTGTAACGCGTACGTTCACACCCCCTCCACTTTTTAATATCGTAAAAGGGAAGGGAGGACTAATTATCAGCCGCTGACTACAGTCACGTAAATTGAGAAGGTTGAGAGGAAGTTTAGGGTATACATAGCGACCTATACTTTCAATTCCTTTGATAACTGGCAGCAGTAATATAAACATAAAACAAAACAAAAAAAGCACAACTGTATGTACTTTCACCGCCCTTCCCCAGAGATATATAAGAGGAAAATGACACTCAGAGCAAAGCCTTTTTGTCACAGTATCTGTGATAACTGTAACCTGAAGCAAACACTAATCAGCATCGCCGGCTGGCAAGTGTCAGGTAATGTGATACAGATATTGCCAACCCGATTATCTGACACTCGTCCCCTGCATGTTGCGGGTAATACATATAAAAGAGGTTCTAATAAACATTAGGGGTGTACAACTTAATTTCGAACACCTTACATGACAGGGTCTCGGGTGAGGGCAGACGCGGGGCCCCACTAGGCGCGGGCCCCTGGGCGATTGCCCGGGTCGCCCGGCCCTGGATACGCCCCTGCAGTGATCCCGCGCACAGCGTCGCTAGGGGCCAGATCAGTCATCATTCACCAGGCACAGAAGCCGGACGCGTTCGCGCACCATGGAGCATTCATTTCCATGCTGTCACCGACAATAGCTACAATAGTATAAGTTTTCTTCAATCTTCTTCTTTGTGCTTCGTGGCTGGCCTCCATTCGGCTTGATTTAAAGCATCAGCTGCTTAACCTAATTAATCTAATTCTTCTGACAATTCGAGGTTTATACAATTTAACTTTGTAGAAGAAAGTGTATCCCTCCTTGGTCACATGCAGACGACATCGGCGTCAACGCGCCTAAGAAAATTTAACTTCAAAAACGACTTCGAGCAATTAGCAACATAGTAATTGTTGCAATCAAACATTGAAGGAACTTTTCCAGCTGTACAAATAACCCAATCTGCAGAAAACGTGGACAAAATATGTACATTACAAATGGTCAAAATACCCTTATCACATATGCGCTAATGGCATAGGACCAGGCACTGCCGCTAGAATGTGCTGCATAACGTGATTCCAGTTTCTTTGACGAATTTACTATATTGTTCTATCACAATAGTTGATATTACAGAAGAAAGAGCGAATTATTCTTGTACCAATTCTAACAAAGACTGAGACACCCACCTAGACTCCTTAATGGCTTCATCGTAGGATCGCTTGCACTGGGTGCGCTACAGCTGGTCGCAGCACTGACCAATAGGCTAAACTGCGTGGGATAAATTCCTAGACACTCTAAGGTGTGCGGGAAAGAGTACAGTGATGCATGTTGCAGAAGCGGCACTGAGATATGCTGAGAAACTACCCTAACACATTACTTTGTCGACGTTAGGGCCGTTCCCGTGGTTCGGAGTCGCTGCCCAGCTGCTCCGGCAGAGAAGGTACGTGCCACGTGGCAAGGGAACTATCCTAACTCGGGTGAAATAAAAGAGTTTATGACATTAAGTTGTGTTTACTGCACACGTCACACACTGTACATGGGCTGTCACGGCTCCCATCTGTGACAGTCCATCAGGGCGAGGCCCGGCTCCACGCACTTTGAGCGCGACACGACACTACCAGTGGCCTGACTGGCGGTGACACGACAGTGACACGACTGACAGTGACGCGAATGACGATGACACGAAAGACTGTGACGTAACTGCCGACGCGAACGACGGTGACGTGACTGACGGTGACGTGACTGACGGTGACATGACTGACGGTGATGTGACTGACAACGCGAATGACGGTGACGTGACCGACGAAGACGCGAATGACGGGGACGTGACAACGGTGACACGACTGACAGTGTCCGTTCGACTCTCACTCACAACTTCGCGACCGCACTCTCTCATCCCACTCAGGCGACTAACTCCACCCACGCTCCGCGACGTCTCAGCGGCCTCCCCCCTTGCCGCGCGCACATGTATCCCCCCTCTTCCTTTCGTGAGCGAGTGCGTGGAGCCCACATGGTCACAGGCGGGGAGACGCGACTTAGTCGTCCGGGAAACACATCTACAGGTACACAACAACACAAATAGATATTTACACACTCACATAATTACATAAACAAAACCTTTGTTACACTTTCGCGCACGGGCGCCAGCGCACACGCAAGCCTGAAGCAGCAACGGGCAATAATTGCCTCCGCGAGCCGGAGGAGCACTTGGGACGACATCAACTTCATACAGAACACATTATGCTGCACCCTTAGATGTGCTGGAAAGAGTACGATGATAGACACTACACAGGCGCATTAAGATACGCTGAAATATAACTCCAATTCATAACTTGATTTGGGACACATTACACTGGTGACTCTTAGATGTCCTGGAGAGAATACAATGATGCACATTAAGGCATGTGACCTGTAGCTATCTTATTAGGTGTGCTGTCTTGGCGGGAAACTCAAACAATGCCACATGGGTATCGATAGTCCTCGATATTTAATTAACTAAATATGTGAGCATACATTTTGGAAAACTTTGCGGTCAGTGCAAGCGAAGCTTTGAAAAGCCAAATAACCGGGTCCATCACAGTACAGCCTGGAACATCCATGTGTTCTAGCGAGACTATGCAGTTCGTGACATAATGCGCAATGTTGCATTTTCTTTATTAGTTAACGCGACTTATATGTGAAAGGGGTCTTGCTGGTGCGGGGCTTTAAAGTACAATTAAATAAAATCTTACTATGGCTGTTACTGGATATTGCTTGCAGAAAATTGAGGGCCCTGCAGTGCGCGAAACACGTCCACACCCGGTGGCAACTGCACTGTGTTGCACTGCCCTACCCCTGGCTAGTGTTCGGAGCGGTGCACGACCAGAGGGAGCACTGGTAGTCAGCATTAAAATGAATATGCATAATTACTTTAATTAATATATTCGATCATGCTTTCCATCCTCTTATAGTAATAATTATAAACAAGTTCACAAAGAAATACCAATACACTCGCCGAGAAACCAAAACAACTCACACTGTATGTGATGAACAGCTAGCGGAATAGCATCGTCTTGAATATTGATTCTTTTAGAGTTATGTTCCAAAACTGAAATAAGGTCACTTAAGACTTTGTTTGTAATTCCATACCCAATCATTCTTTGGATTATTAAGGAAATTTGGCTTTTAAAAGGGAAATTTTGTCGCATTTGAAATGAAAAATATATACTATAAACACTGTGATCCATAATATGTAGTAAAGGACGTCCATTCTTTATATATTGCTGCTTATTCACTAGGAATCTAGCATATATGTCAGCAGTTATCACAGCATAACTCCTTTTGTCTAAAGTCATGTTTATTGCAGTGTCCATATCATTGACTAATCTAAAGTTGTTAAAAACTAACTGTAAAAATCGATCATCCGAGCCAACAAGACTATCCATTAGGTCAGACATATCAAATGACACATTGTTGGCTACATATGTTGGTACCAGTGTTATCAGAGAAAGCCTTTCAAGGTCATTAGCAGTGTTTATATCAGGGTAGTACTGAGGTGCCAAAATGTAACTGTGCAAAGAACCCGAGTATGCATTATTAAATATCATGTTAAATAACAAGAGGGACATAATGTAAAATCGAAAATAATGTCTATTGCTTCTGTGAATGAACATGCCCGTCACTACCGCTCAATATATTTCCAGGCTTTGAAATAACCGTGTAGGATGACGACAGTAGGATGAAATTATCTTGCATGATAGAGTAGTAAGCAATACAAATGTTATGTATGATATCCATGTAGACAATGTAAAGGGTAAAAATGTATTAAGCCAAGCTGGCATCTGCTCTGCTTTGGGCACAATGAAAATTAAACGGTTAAGGAGGACAGGATAAGTGGAACTTTTTAACTGTTTGTGATTCGTCAGCAGTTGAAAAATGATGTCAAAATCAGGTTCATTTTCAAATGTTTGAGGTATTGCCCACTGTGACAAGTTAACACTAGGTTTTAAACCATACTTTATTAAAGTGAAATTAGAAGGCTTGGAGAATATGCTAACAAGCTCGTAAATACTTCCTCGGTATGCAACATTACCATTATTTTTTTCTTCATAAATAAAAGGACGCACGGGGTTGATTATCAGTTTAATGGGAAATCCATTAGTTTCGTACAATTTATTAGGAAAAATATTGATTCTCTGAGTGGATATTCGAGAAATAATTCCACCATTTTTAAAAGGATTTAAAGTTAGTCCCTTAATAAATGGACGACTGCCACGATATTGGGGTTTCACTTCATGCAAGAACATAGCAACACAGTTGAGAATCTCGTATTGTGTCCAGTATCTCCTCAGAATGTCTCCGATATGTCCGATTGCTCCCTGAACTTCAGTGAAAACAAGAAGGAAATTTGACTGACAGTCCCAGAATTTTGTCTGCGACAGCTGCAATACCATATCCAGAAAAAAGTCATTTGAATCATCATCAGAGATAATGATAAAACCCACACTCTCTGTTTCTGTATGTTCAACAGCTGGAATTATTCCATTCGCTTGTGATCCAGAGTGTTTGTTGTCAATGACGTAAAGAGGACTGGAACAGTCTGACTGTACCTGTGATATTATATTACCAGCTGTTTTTGAAGTGTCGCTTACAACAAACACTGTTGATTTAGTGGTTTGTAAGAAGTTTTGCTTGATCACCACCACTGATTTAGAAACCAGGTGATGGATGTTGTCATTCTTAATGTCGTCTACAATATATTCTCTTCCTGTTATGGTATCAACTATTGAAGGAATAATCATTAACATGAAGATTAAGTTGGCTAGTAGAAAGCGCCACGGGGTCATGGCTAGGGTCCTGAAAAAATTACATTGTTTGAAAGTATATTTTAAAATCATATACTTGCTTAAGTTATTATTATCACTTAAATATAAACAGGATAGTGTGAAACAAACTTAAAGCTGGAATTGATCAACAAATCAAAACAATTTGCTATCCGGCCGTGGCCTCACAGCTATATGAGGAAAATTTCTGGTCTACTACAGCAGAAGAGGATTGTATTTTGTGATACCGCTACTTACATAGTTATAGTCAGTAGTATAGGAATGAGGTTACAGCACTAGGAGTAGGAGTGAGGAATTGGAGCCAGTGTCTACCATCTTTGATTGTGATGTCTCGGCGCCCATCTTGAATGACCTTGGCCTTTGACCTAAATACCAGTGGCCATTTTGTATTCGCCATTTTTTAAAGACATCTTTGATTTTGCCATGTTGTTTCCACCATCTTCGTTTCTAGACAATTCTGCCATTTTCAATTAACACATCATCATTGCATTTTTTGTTACTGTCACCATCTTATTTTCTAGAAATGTTGCAATTTACATTTTTTCTGCCATCTCGAAAATATGTAATTTTGATAAAATTTATTTAACATAATTGAGTATAAAAAACATAATTATGCCATTTTGAAATTATGTCAGTGATGCAATTTTCGTTATGTCAGACCATTTTAATTACTATCATGAATTAACCAGATAATTTTTAATTAAAAAACCTTTGCCATTGCAATTTGTCGACTATCTTGAAAATCCATAATTTTTTTTGCTAGAAATTCGGAAAAAGTCAGTTGTCTTGCCTGCCATATTTGAAATCTGTAATTGTTAAGCTAGACATTCGGAGAACATTCCCAAAATTCAACAAAAAAAATCACTAGTTAAAATAATGATCGAGTTGATCGATTACAGCTTTTAAGCTCTTGGAGCACCTTTAGCTACGTAACAATTTATCAAAGTTCGAATCTAATTTGTTGATTTTGAATTTGTAGACAAAATTATTACATTAAGAAAATGAATTTAAGTAACTGTTGTTTTGACCTGTGTATTAATGGAAAATTGTTGCTGTTTTTACTCGCGTGTTATACTAGTCACTGCGAGTATTTACATGATGTCCAAAAATGGAGTCCTCAGTCCTCCTCTGACTGTGGTGCAGTATGGATCGACTCTCTTCAGTATATTTCCTGAGATTTATTAGGTATTTATGTGTCTAACTTTATGATCAGTTTACCATCAGCAGTGCAGAACCTGATGACATCGTCGACAGTGATTCTGATGGTATTGGAAACCTCGATGGTAGCGACGCCGAAGGTAGCACAGATCCCGATGTTATCTGTGATAACTGCTGCAGAGGAGTAACCAGCAGGTGCTATTCCATAGGCTGATGTTTCACCAGCGACCTTGGAGACTTCATTGCATGTTGGACTTTCATCACGCCAGTGCAAATACTGTGGTGCGTCATTCGCAACCACCTCAAATGCTTGCAGGCATGAAAGAGGCGGATGTCGGAATAATGCACAAAGAATACTGTTTCAGTGCATCAAATGTGGCAAACTAATTTCACAGCTAGATAGTCTAAATCGACATTATGATACTTGCACTTGGCTAGTTAAGTGTAAGCAGGAACATGTTTGTAAAAATTAAACTGGCTGTTGTTTCGACTCGCATCTCACGGCAGTTGCTGCGAGTATATAAGACAAGACTGGACGATGAGAGATTCAGTCCACCTTTGAAGGTGGTGCAGTGCGGATCGTGTTGTTTGATTCATATCACATATTATTCCATTATCTGGGAATTATTCAGTGTTCGATCGCATCATTACCACTATTAACGTCAACCTGGATGGAAGGTTTTCAATCAACAGTGCAGACCCTGATGGCAATTTTGCTGTCAGTTCCAAAGATCCCGATGGAGACGATAGCGGTGTCAATGAGACACATCCTGTTGGAAACAGATTCAACAGTTGCACCTACTGTATTAGCAAAGCAGAAGATTTTAAGTCTGCAGTGTCTTCAGCAAAAGAACAATGGATGACAATAGTGTCAGTTACATCAATAATGGTTGCTGCAATTAAAAATATTCCATCATACATCTGTACAAACTGTGACATCAAAAACTTGAAAATTCGTTATTACATAAACACGATTAGTATAATAACACTGAATGCAATAAATATCAGTGCAACAGATGTTGTAGTTGGTTTAAACACTACAGCAATTTGAAAAAGCACATTTGGTTTTGCAAAGGACTGTTTAAACATTCATCCAAGTCAAACTTTATAATCTGCAGCATTTAAATGCATAAAACATGCAAGGCATCATGAAATATATCACTGTCCTTTTGACGAAATTGATAACTATGTGATATGAGAAAAAATGTAGTAATCAACTGTCATGCGGTGCTGCTCTGAAAGACATGTAAAGGACTTGCTTTGTACTATAAGAAGACTGAAGAAATTGATAAATTATAGTGATTTGTTTGTTTTTGTTCTAGTAATAGTGTAGAAATTATGTAATAAATTTATTTGTAAATTTGCTCTTTTATTACTCGTACATGGCACTTTTGTAATTTTTATTAAATAATAAAATTTTAACTAAAATTAACATTTTATCCATCGAGTTTCGATCCAAGCACTGTAATCAATGGAGTCGATCATTATTTTACTAGAGATTTTTTGTTGTTGAATTTTGGAATATTTGCTGACATTCTAGCTCAATAATTACAGCATTTATAGATGACGGACACATTTTAAAATCCTGGATATTGTGACAGTTGACTGTCTGTTAGTAAATAATTACTGCACTCTAGCAAGTAAATATGAATCTAATATGGCTGCAGCACCCTCTAGCACACAAAAACAATAAATCAGATCCAAGATGGCGGCCTCCATTAGACAAAAACAAGACGTCAACCATAAAATCATATTGGCTAATGTAATATTGTCTTGGCATTAGTGGTGGTCAGTCTGCCAGTGGCTTCCATGAAAGAAGGATCCATCACCATTTTTTTTAAATGCTTGCCATTGCCGGGACATCATGGCTAAAGAACAATTAAATTTTTGTTTATTAATATAAATTTTTTTCCAGAATTTCTAGGTTACAAACTACTAATTATGTAGATGGCTACCATAGTGAAAAGTAATATGGTGAAATAATAATTTCAAAAATTCTCCTGTAAAAATCGTAAAAAATGATGTATTATCATGATGGTGGCCACAACGAAAATTGCAATGTGACTAGAATCCAAGAGGGTGACCATTAAAAAATTGCAACAATGACATAATTCAAAATGATGAAATGTTCTAAAAACCAAAATTGAGGAAAATCTAAATAGTGGAATCCAAAATGGTGGAAAATAAAATAGCAAATAAAATATGGCCACTATGTTAAAGGTCAAGGTCATCCAAAATGGCCGCCATTATGTCACAATAAAAGTGGCTGACGCCGGCTCCAGCTCCTCATTCTTACTCCTGTTGCCAGAACCCCATTCCTAGACTAATATAGTGAGAATAAACAGTAAAGGAAGTGTTCAAACAAAATTACTTGTTTACTTGTACAACAGTCAATCAAATGTTCTTCATAGGTTCGACATAATCGCCCAGCATCGTTCGCGATGTATAATGGAATGCCAACTGTCTGAGCAAGTCAACAGTAACCTCTCACGAACCAGAAGGAAACCATGAGATGCGACATCCCGGAGTTATCCAAAGTTAGATGTCACTGCGAGGCCATGGCCACGCCACTAGACAAACACTCAGAAGGAAGAACCAGGACTGTGTTAATGCAATAATATTCCTTTATCAAAGGTCAGATGTTCCTACGAGGCCATGGTCGGACCGCAGCTGCTAAGACACATTCTAACATGTTGCCTGTGACAACTTGCACACTGTTGGAACACGTGCTGATTTATTTGCAAACAAGCGGATTGGTAAATAAAAGGAATAATGCTCTTAAAATAAGATATACATCCAATTCTTTTAAACATGGAGTCTTTCCTGTACATGGTGGTCCTAAAAGATTCTTGAGCACAAGAGTCTTGGGTTCCTAGCAAGAAAAGTGTACCAAGATGTCTCATACCCTGAAATTACATGGAAAACATGCAGTTAAATAATGATTTGGATTGGGGAAGAAGGGGGGGGGGGGGGTTGGTGAGAAGGGGTAGCAGGAGGTAAAGTTTGTAATTTAAGTCTTAATCTCATTCACACCTTTAGTGGGCTTTGAACCATTCCTATGTGTTCATGAGTACATATGATGCCGGTCCCGTTCGAGCATATTACGAGGAAACGGCAGCGGTGAGTATTGTGGCCGCATGACCATAACCACGGGGGACTTGTTGCCCAAAGAGGCAATTACGAAAATTTATATTTAGGGCCGAGCCTAAACAGAGAGGGTGTACTTAACAGCTCTCATTTTCTCAAAGAATTGTAGGGCACTTCTATTATGTAGTTCAGTCACATAATGTGAAGTAGTCATACCTGTACCTAGCTGACTCCTTCTCTTGGTTGGACCAAGGTCACATTCTTGGACACCAAATTCAAATGTTAAATACAACTTTTATTAAATCCATTTCAGCAGCATCTATAACAACTACAGTGAAAACGCCAGACTGCAGCTATAATCATACGTGCGTGCGCTGAGTGTGTTTGCATCAGTGTCAACCAGACATGTGTTGAGTCAACATGGAAGTACAGCTGCGGTGTGTCAGCACTGTGTGCGTCGCAACATTCAGCCCATTTAGTATTCCGAGCACTAAACCGTGGATAGCGGCGAGATACTGGGAAGTAGATAGGCATGCAAGGAACGAAAAATTGTGGCTGTGCTTAAACTGGCGTGAATTATTAAACAGTTGAACAGAGTCCTGGGCTGTTCATTTTTTGTCCACTTTCACTGATACTTATCACACTTCACAGATACTGTATATACGATACGAAAAATAAAATAAGGTCATGAGATTTTATATTATTTATGCCAGGATACAAATCTAGCCTCATAAAACTCTTTGTCTAAAAATTGAAATATTAAAAAATGGTTTCACAATTACAGTGGTTTACTTGTGTCTAAAATTTTGCCATTTCTGATAGTTTAACAGACACACACAAAAAATACACACACACACACACACACATGTATATATGTGTGTTTAGTCAAAATTATAAGAGTTTCTATGATATATTATTCCTAAAAATTTCTCATTCGAGAACAAAAACTGTAAACGACATTGGTTACAAGAATTTCTACTTGTTTTCTGTACGTGTTCTGAACTCCTGATGATGCGAACAGATCGACAGATCGCAACTGTCGCTCAAGGAAGCCTATCGGCGCCCCGAGTGTTTCGCTTGACCCCATGTTACGATTGTTGAAGGTGACCGACTGTAGGATTGTTTAAGTGTATCTGCTGAAAGCCTGCATGTAATGTTCTAGCAGGGATTAAAACACAGCATATTATTACCAAATTTAAACAACTCTACTTCAAAACAGCTCATCAAATACACTCATAAAGTACGAGCATTTAAATACGTTTTATAATATATTTTGAACATAAAAAATACATTTTGATAATGGTTCCTTACACACACTCTGAGGCAATGTAGCTTCTACCATGCACTGGTCGTAACCTCACCATGTCCCATTGCGATGACACTTGTCTATCACTCAGTGGCGTGCCCAGGATTTAGCTCTGGGTGGAGGGGGGGGGGGGTCCAGGCAGAAGGCTAGGGCCTTTCCGGGGGGCCTGGGGGGTATGGAATACCCCCCAGCTAGGCGGGGGGTCCGGGGGTCCTCCCCCGTGAAAAATTTGAAAAATCGTGTTCAATATTGCTGATTTAGCCTATCTAAAAATACTGGCCATAACTTCATAAAAGTAAATATTTATTTTTTTCATTTTATGAATTATATATTAAAATATTTTTAGCCCTGGGGGGGGGGGGGGGTGGTCCGGTCCCGCTTGTCCCCCCCCCCCCCCCCCTAGGCACGCCCCTGCTATCACTGCCAGATACCGGGCGGCTACACCAGGAGACAGCGAGACAGCTTGACTGCAGTAAAGCCTCCAGCGCCCTCTATCATGGAGTACTGTTTAAATGTTTCTAGACTGATACATTGTAATAACTGTGATGTTAAATGCCACATGTTCTAAATAATTTTTGGTTAAATATTTATGTTTCATTATTTATTCAATTGATTAAACACCAGTTCGTTATTCACAGTATTTGATGTTTTGAGATTTGGCACTCTTATTATTATTATTTTTACCATTCCTGAAGGGCATTTGGCGAATCTTTTCAGGCACATTAGGACACTCGGAACAGGACTTCTTAGTGATACTCTAGGAGTGAGTATATACATACTGAGCGAGTCATCCCTCGCTGAGCGAGTGGCGTTATCAATGCAATGAGCCTCTAGTCTACGGAGGTGCTCTACACCGGGGGTTTACACGGGAATTCTAGTTTATCCATTGTCCTGGTCAAATCTATGGAATCGTAAGAGTGGTCCATGCCTGGCATTATGTGGACACCCATTTAAACATGCCACTTAACAGCCTTAAATTAATAGCTGCTACATGCAACATCTTATTTATACATTCATATCGCAGTTGTGAAGCAAGAACATAACTAGTTTTACTGGGACAAACAATGTGAGGGCATACCGGTGTTAAAGTTCAAATTACTGGTGGAAATAGTGGGTGCCACCACATGAGTGAGCACATGGACCCGGCTCGATACTCTTACTCAGGGCGTTACGTGGCCCGTGTGCGGCGAGATATTAGCCCTCCTGATTTTTAATGCACACTTGTCCCTAACCGAGCTCGCTCTCAGCGTCGGGCACGCTTCTAATTAACCGCAGTGGGCTCTTAGGGCGTCCCACACGCCGCTGACTGGTTAAGGACCCACGTGGCCCCCCCGAACATAAAGACACATGACTCAATTAAGTTGGTTTTTATTTACTCACCTTACACGCCCTTACACAATCCTCCCTTGATACTGTTATAAAACGCCCGAGGCACGAATCGAATTAGGTGAGGAGGCGAACCACACACGTAGTCCCCTCAAGCCGTTACTTATTACACGGATGACTAAAAACTCCGGAGAGTAAAGAAATTTTTAATTAAACAGTCTCTCCGACCGAGAGAGGCCCCGAGGATATAATGAAAACGATTTGAATAAATTACTTAACAGAACTACTTCTCGGTGAAACAACGGTGATGTCCTCGGGGTGTCTGGAGAGACGTCCGCTCTCGGCCGGCTGAAGAAGGAGACTGGGGCTGAGACAAGGGCTTGCGGCAGGCAACATGGCACCCTTCGCGCCGAACACAATTACCGTTAACATCCTAGCTATTACGTGCCCCGGGTTATTATTGAAAATAACATGAACTCTTTCAGTGGCGTCTCGTCAGGGCAAGCAAGGCAAGCAGTGCTTGCCCAGGCAGTTTCCAGACATTGTATTTTTTTAAATAAATATTTTATTCAGAATAGTATTTTACTTTGGCTCGTGCAGTTAGGTGTATGTATTTTTTACACTATCTTCTTGGGACCCAATACTGTGCGCTGTGAGCTATAAGAAAAGAACTCGTTGACACACAAAACATGCTGTTTTAGAAGCGTTGCTAGGTTAAGAAGCGCTGGTAGGACCGCCTTCAGCAGGAAGGCTGCCGCAGTAGTTTCCTTTCGGAAGGGGGGTGGCATGGTACAAAGGTTCGAGGAGTTGATTGGCTGTAAAAATACGTGGTAGAAGCTACAAAGGTAACGCTTTCTTGCCGAACTGAAGCGAACATGGCCGAAGCAGACCGTGGAATTCTTCCGCCGACTGCTTCGGGTATGTCCGCTACAATTCAGCACGGCAGGTGGCGAGGTGGCAAAAAAAAAAAATTGTGGCGTTTCCGGAATGGAATGATTGACGTGCCAGTTTCTTGGTACAGTACCAAGACAGTGCATAACAGTGTTTCTGATCACGTATGAAGATAATTTCTTTTGTGTTGGTACGAAAAATACCAAGATTTAATTTTTACTATTCTAGTACATTTTTATGAGGTTCTTCTATTTATTTTATGTACTTATTTTGCCATCTGTCTGTTTATATATTTTGTACCAGATATCGATGATACTACACTCCCACTTAGTCTAAAAATAATGTAGAGTAGGTATTTTATTATCAGAATAATGTAAGTCAAACATTATTATGTTTCAAAAATAATTTATAATTAAAAAAAAATGCAAATTTTTTACCTGTGGAATAGTAAATGTTCATTTAAGAAAACTACTTAAATAGCACCCTTTTGTACCTTGAAATCCATATTTTCTCGGGGGAGGGCCCCCAGACCCCCCCCCCCTCCCCAAATCATGTTTTGGGGTGAACGGAGTTGTTGCTTCCCCTCATGTAAACCTCACGCCTCGCCACTGAACTCTTTATAAAAATTAGCACATCACATCCATGACCAGACCATCTGTAATTATTACTTATGTGATAGAAAATAGTTTAAATCAAGTTATATGCTAGTTCCTCCATCGCCCGCTAGGGAGCGTCCTTGTCCGTGCTTGCACGTATTTTATTACAAAACATCATAAATTAATGAAACAAAAGGCACTCACATACATAATCGTCGTGACACTATTTTTGGGCGAAAAGAAAAGGGTTACAATAATTATTAATACATATAGAGGTGCGGCGCACTGCAGCTAATCGCCCTCTTGCTGTAGTTCATGGCGCGCAGTTTGAATCTCACACGGCTACGTACGTCACGATACAAATGCCGGGTAGGAAAGGTGGTGGGAAAGGGAATGGAGGATGATCAGGCTCATGGGGCGAAGCCCCGGCTGATGTCAATTGCCCCCCCCCCCCTCCCTCGAGTAGCCTGTCATGCCGACGTTTCCTTTCGTGCCCGGTGGGCGTGGTCGCTCCTGGTGTGCGCGCTGTCTTTCAACGTCCGTATCACACAACAGCTGGGTTCCCGCGCGGGCACGTGAGTTCGCAGTTGGTATCGCGGTGCCGAGAACGGTGTCTCTGACGCAGGATCTACATCATCCCTAAGCGCCGTCTCGTCCTCCGGCGGCTCCTCCACTGTCACACTGAACGTAGAGTCCGCCAGAGGTAAGTGTAGCGGCCACAGCGGCTCGTCTGGTGACGTCGGTCTACTTCCCGCTTCCTCTAGTTTCCATACGAGTGGCTGGGGCTCTGGTTGGTCTGATGTTTCGGCCGTGTCGCTGAGGAATCCCCTGAAAGGTAAGACCATGTCCCCGGAATCCTCAAACAGTCGTCTCGGCCGGGTAGTCATCGTTGCTGCGGGCGTCTCCCGCTCCGCCTCTACTTCCGGGAAGCCCCTAAATCCACCCTCGTCCGTGTCCGTTGGGGTGGACGTGACCGGTTGTGCCGCTTATCCGTCGTCCGCCACGTTCTCCGTCTCCTCTCGCCATGCCGTCCCGTTCTCCGCCGCTCCATCGTCTGCCACGTTCTCCGTCTTCTCCCGCCGCCCCGTCCTGTTCTCTGCCGCTCTGTCGTCCGTCCCGTCCACCGCCTCTTCTCGCCGCGCCGCCGCTCCGTCACATCTGCCGCCGCTCCGCCATTCGCCACGTTCTCTGTCTCCTCCCGCCGCGCCGTCTCGTTCTCCGCCACTCCGTCGTCTGTCACGTCCGCCGCCTCTTCTCGCAGCGCCTCCGCTCCGTCGTCCGTCACGTTCTCCGTCTCCTCCCCTCCTTGCCACATTGCCCTGATGTCGTCCCAATGGTATTTTGCGGCCCGGCCGGATGGTAGTTTTATCACAACTGCCGTGGGTCCCGCTTTGATTACTGTCACCGGGCCAAGCCACTTCGGCGCTAGTCCGGCGCAGAAGTTGCGACGGCCGGAAGAGAGTGGGTGAAGTCGGGCGTATACCAGCTGGCCGGGGCTCAAGTAAGGTGGCGAGCGGGTCGTCTCGGGTGTTCGCTGCGCCTGGTAAGCCGCCTGGTTGCGTCGGGCGGCGTCGTGTGTCTCGGCCAACCGCCTCAGGCGCCTTTCGGGACTCTTTACATCTGCCTCGATCTGGTGTTGTTGGCGCACGTTGTATTCCCCGGGGAGGGTGAGGTTCCGCCCCTGGACCATTGTGGCCGGTGTCTCGCCGGTTGCAGCATTCACACGCCGTCGGATGCAATACAGCATGTCGGGGATGTGGGCATCCCACTGGGCGTGGTCATCCGAGAGTCTCAGCCGCAGCTGCACTTTTACCTCCTGATTCCGTCGCTCCGTGGGGTTTTTGCGGGGGTGGTATATAGGTGTGGTGTGCACGATGACCCGCCACTTTCTCCCCAGCTGTGTCCACCGGCGCCCCACAAACTGAGTGGCGTTGTCTGTTAACAGGACATGTGGGTAGCCCCACCTAGGGAAAAACTCAGTCTCCATACTGCGCGCAATGATGCCGGCACAGGCGTTCGTGAGAGAATACGCCTCTACCCAATGCGTGTAGCAATCCGTCACGACCAGTAAGAATCGCTTCCCTCGCAGCGATCGGGGGTACGGTCCCATCAGGTCAAGGGCGACTATGTGAAAGGGCTCGGTGGGTTGCCTAAGTACCTGCTGAGCTGTCCCATCTGTGCGGCGTGCCTTGTGCGTAGTGCCTTGTGCCGCTGACAGTGCCTGCATCTCCTTACGCAATCTCGTACAAACTGGTTCACCCCTGGCCAGTATAATCGTTCACGTACGTCGTGGCGCGTCTGGTCTGCGCCGGGATGTCCCGCTAGTCGGTTCACGTGGAACATGTCGAAAACCTCTCGCCGTGTGGTGGACGGTGCAAAAGTTCGCCATGGGTGGTCTGTCCCCTTCGGTCGTGCCTGGAGTAGACCATCCACTACCCGGTACCCCTCACACTCCGCCTCCCTGCAGTGACGCATGAGTTCTTGTGTGTCGGCGTCCATCAGCTGGACTGCCCACACGTATGCGTCCAGGTCGTCGAGCTCCACACCTGGTGGTAACGTCGGTGTGGTGTTCGGGGTGATTGCGCAAAGTGCGGCGTTAGGTGTAGAGGTGTGTGGTGTCCTGGGTGTGCGCCCACTGGACGGTGGTAACAGCTCCTCCCACTCGGCATCGTCGCATGCTGTTGTTGTGACGTCAGGGTTGCGTGACAGCTCGTCTGCCAGCTCATTATGTTTCCCTGGCACGTGTTCGACCTTGAAATCTAGGGCCTGTAGGAGCATGGCCCAGCGAGTCAGTTTTGAGCACCGTCCCTGCATGGTTGCCAGCCATTTCAAACATTGGCTGTCCATCCTTAACACGAATGACTGTCCTTCCAAGTGCGGGCGGTAACATCGCAGGGCCCAAACCACGCCGAGACACTCCCTCTCGTTAACACTGTACTGCTGCTCAACGTCGCCGAACTTGGCGCTCGCATATTCGATTACCCGGGGTCTGCCATCATCGCCGAGTTGTAGGAGGATGGCCCCTATTCCCTTCTCGCTCGCGTCTGTTTGTACGATTAGTGGCTTGTTCGGGTCCAGTCGCGCGAGTAAGTGACACCGCTGAAATCTGCGCTTTAACTCGTCAAAGGCGTCCTGGGCTTCCGCAGTCCACCGGAACGGTCGCTTGGGTGACAGCTGTTCAGTCATTGGCGCGGCTATTACTGAGAACTCCGGAATAAAGGCCCGCAGCCAGTTGGCTAATCACAGGAATTTCTGCAGCTGTTTATGCGTGCGTGGGGGCTCTTGGTTGACAATGACGTTAAGTTGTTTTTCCGTGGGCCGGTTTCCCTCTGCGTTGACCACCAAACCCAGGAAGTCCAGTTTCGTGGTCCCCAGGTGACATTTTTCACGATTACACGTGAGGCAGTGGCTTTCCAGGCGTTCTAAGACTAGCGCTAGGTGATGCGCGTGCTCTTCCCACGTCCGTGATCATATAATTATGTCGTCCAAGTATGCGGCCGCAAACTTGCCCAAATAATTATCCAGAACGCGCGTCATCATCCCCTGGAATGTGGCGGGGGCGTCCTGGAGTCCGAATGGCATCGCGCAAAATTGAAATCTACACCCGCCTGGGGCCGGTCCACCTGCCGTTTTGGCACCTGCCAATATCCCGATTTTAAGTCAAGGGAAGAAAATATCTTGGCGTTTCCCAGTCCCGTAAGTGTGTCGGCTATGTTCAACAGGGGGGGGGGATGCGTTAATTGTGTGCCATGTATTTGGGATTTAGGCACGTTTTATTTAAAATTTTGTTATCATAAATATATTTTTGGAAATTTATTCTTTTTTCTCTTCTTATTTCTTTACGGCCAGGCCCTCAGCCTCTGTTCTCAGAGGCGAGCAGATTTTTTTTCCAGCCTAATGCTAGCTTAGCATTCTGGCTAGTATTTCTCCCGCCTAGATGCACGTAGGAGGCCGGTAACTTAATTTCTCTGCATGACTACTTTTGCCTACAGCAGCTTGTGGAGCAGTGCTGAGCCCTGCTAACTCTGTCACGAATTGGTATAAGGTTCACTAGCAGCAAGACATGACAGGAGGATCCCATGGGCCTTGCGTCCCACAGACCATGCGTTTTTTGAAGCCACCCCCCCCCCCCCCCCTTCTTCCCCACCGTTTCTTCTCAGAAGTGAAGCCAGGAGCGATGACCGCTTGTGAACTCACGGGGATGGTAACCGAATTCAAAGCCATCTCAGGCTTGACAGCCGCAGAGACGATTCTGGACTTTAACGACATCTAGCGACGGCTGTGGTCACTAACGCCACTTGTGGGCGTCGGCAGCGCCGACACCAGCGCTCGCGCGGAGGTAACGACAACCTTTCTACTCCTTATGTCTCGGGCCGCTAGGTGGCAACACTGGTTGCCCCATATACTACTAGCATCGATTTATTAGTACTTCTTCCCGCCACCAAAAGATAGCGCCTCAGTCGCGCCGTCACTCCAGTAAGAAGTAATATTTTTTATGCCGGACACCTTCGGGTGGGCTCGGTAATTTTCGGCTCAGAGCATAGCCCCCCTCCCATTCTCTAGAGATCCCGCGCTTATTATATACTGATGATATACCGCGCTGAAGGGACTTCGGTGCGCGCCTCCTGACTGACTGGTACCTTCGGTAACTGCGATCTTCGGCGAATCATCGGCATCGCATCTCGAATTATGTAGTCTTCTCAGACTATAGGGATGATGTCCCTATCCAAAAAATTAAGATTAACCAGTCAGTAGTTTAGTTAAAAGTAGAGAAACTTAGTTTTTTTTATTAAATCATGAAGACTTCCGTGTCTACCGCGAATCGTGGTTCGGGTTTTCGGAGACGAGACGCCCTATCCTGAGCGCCAGGACCAACACCCTGTTTTGGTAAGTCTTGACGTCATCCCCCCTTTAATTTCCCTCTATTGGCCTTTTGCACCATTCAAGTATAATGTCTGGAAACAGGTCTGATTCTTTGGAATTTGGACTTCTGTTTCAGACAGGGTTCTAAGTTTGGGGCAACCAAAATCCTCTGCCAGAACATCTAGTCGGATCCTGAGCAGAATCCACCATCTTTAGGCCTACTACCTCGATCACCGTCAACCTACAGCCCCGGGTGATACCCGCTTCATTTCATTATTTTCTTTGCGAACTCAAAAATAGTGTAACCCAGTTAAGACAGCGGACAGTTAAAGCAGTTCGAGGAGAGGAACTTTATATAATGATTTGCAAGGACTATATGTACAACCTGTAAAGTTAACGATGTTAATTTCATTCATGTTTTTAAATATTGATATTTTTGTTAAACATTCAGGGCCGGCCTGATAGTAAATAAGTTCAAAGAATATAATATAATAAGTGTAATTGTGAGGAATTAAAGTAAGATCACTTATCCATGAAAAACAGATGTTACAAACAAAAATTTAATCTATAAAAAAAGAAAGAACAATGATTAATAAAATAAGGAAGTCTATAGACGTAACTGTTGTTTTTATTTAATTAATCTATAATAATGATCCCTTTTTAGTGTTCATAGGGAGTCTCTAAATTTGCTTTGTTTTCTCCTGGTGTCGCCTCTGTTGTTGAATTTTTATAGTTATTAATTGAGGGCCCCAGTATTCAGAGTTTCCAAATCTTTTTACCTTCTTAATTAATTATTGTTTAAGATACTTGGGGTATTACAATTGTTACCCTGTTAATAGGCTTAAAATTGACGCAAAAACGTAATTTACCGTCCTTTTTCTCCGCCAGCACGACTTGAAAATTGTACGGGCTGTCGCTAGGCTCAATTATCCCGTCCTGTAACATGTCCTGAACCTGATCTAGGATGGTCTGTTTACCGGCATGGCCGTAGCTACCGGGCGGGATAAACATTGGCTCGTGAGGATGGGTTGGGATGGCACGTTCAGCTATGGTGGTACGTTTTAGCGGATCCGCGGATGCAAACACATTACATTGGTGATCGAGGACCTGCTGGATGATGGCATGGAACTCGGGGGGAACCACGTGCTGAAACTCGTCGAGACTGACCTTGTTTACCGCTGGTGGAATCGGCCTACCCAGCCCGTGGATGGTGCGCAGCCCCTGGTTGCCGATGTGTATGCATCCGGCCCGGACGTCGATGGCGGTGTGCTGCTCATAGAGCCAGGGCAGCCCCAGGATGACGTCATCGCACAGCCGCTCCACTACCAGCGCCGTCGTGGTAGACCGGTGGTCCCGCACGTCCACCTCCAGCGTCGCGACGCCCCGGGTGTGGCACACATCTCCCGTGGTGGCCAGGTGGAGTTGGCCTGGACATGCCTCGAAGTCGCTGCGGCCGATTACGTGCGCGGCCATGCAGTTATGGCTGGCTCAGTGTCAACAAGCGCGTGGACTGTGTGCCCGTAGACAACCACCGGAATCCGCTACAGGTCGGCTTCCGCTGCTCCCATGTGACCCAGTAGGGGCCCCACCGTTGTTGGTCTGTTGTTGTTGAGCGTGGCAGGGGAGGTGAGCCGTTTCAGTTCGCCGCCCCCTGCTGCCCGTTTCCCGACGGCCGCCTGTTCATGAAGTCGTGCCGGAACTTGTTCCGCACCGGGCAGTCCTCGTGCCAGTGCCACGTACCTGGAGGGCACGTGTGGCACTGTGGTGGTTGGCTGCTATCAGTGGTATGCCTCCGCCATGCCAGCTGGAGAGAGCCACCTGACCCGGCCTCGTCGCGCCGGGCGTCACCCCGGGCAGGTGTGACTTAGGGCACCAGTGCCTTGGCGTCGGCGGGCGCCACGTCCTCCTGCTTGCCTCTCGAGTTAGTGGTGTCTCTGGTCGGTCTTACGACCCGCAGGTCTTGCTCCACGGCGCGGGAATGCTGGATGAATTCCTCGGCTGGGCATCGCGTCATCATGCGCAGATGTGGCCTAAGTTCCGGGCGCATCAAATCCACCACCCGCTCCAGTACCTCCGTCGGCTCTTCGTCGGGGCACAGCCGCTTGTGCAGACGTATTTTCTTGATGACGAACGCCTCCGCCGTCTCCGTCGTCCCTTGCTCGAGGCAGTACAGCTCCGCCCGCACTCTCATCTCCGCCTTAACGTCCGCAAATCTTGCCTCGAACTGCCTCG
Organism: Bacillus rossius redtenbacheri; assembly: GCF_032445375.1. NCBI lineage: Eukaryota > Metazoa > Arthropoda > Insecta > Phasmatodea > Bacillidae > Bacillus > Bacillus rossius. Next base: position 27,508,749 of record NW_026962011.1, on the reverse strand, counting down.
AAAACTCCGCCCACGGCATGTCGTACTCATGGGTAATCTGCCACGTCTTGGCATCGCCTTTGAGCGTGTTGCCGACTCTGTCCGCCCACTCGCACTCCGGTACCCCATAGCGACTCAGACGTTCCTGGCACGTGCGCATGAATTTCTGCGGGTTGTCACTGGCCCTCCCAGCGAACTCCGGCAGCTTGACGTGGCCTAAGAGGGGCGTCCTGCCACGTTGTGCGTCGGTGACGTCCCTCACCAGTCTGTGACTCGGCACGATTGCTCGTCTCGCGTGGTGACACCATTGGCACGTGTACCACCCGTCTTGAAACGAGGTGATCTCGGTCTTCAAGAAGCACACCGTGTGCTTGAACGCACGACAGTTCCGGCACCAGCCGCCTCCCCGCGCGTCTCCGCCGCAAACAGCGCCCGTGCACTTCCCGTGTTCCGGCCCGTAATGTTCCGTCCACACTGCCTGTTCATGATACCGCGGTATTTCGTACTGCCCTAAGCACATGCACGTGTCCATCCAGGATGTTCCCGCGTCCCGCTCATCTGGCGCGGTCGCGCGCACATAACACAGTACAAGTTATTCGTTTTGAACAACTCACTTGCCTGGATCGCGCCCGGATTGTTTATAAGTCCGTGATTGTCCGACATGGCTGTGTGTGGTGGTGAGACTGGTCGATTGTCTCTCTTCTCCTCGCTACACGACGCGGCTGGCGGTACACACACACACTCACTGCGCCAAGTTGTTGTTTCCGCGAGGAATGTGGCCACCTGGCTGCTTACTGCGAATTCTCGGAAGCACGCGCGCACGGCTGGTCACGTTGCCGGCCAGTTCCGTTATCTCTTGCGCTACGGTGCACAACCGCCTAACACGCGCTAACTCGTGTGGGCCTAGTATTCACACGTTCAATATCTCGCCCCACGTTGGGCGCCATTTGAGGGCGTACCGGTGTTAAGGTTTAAATTACTGGTGGAAATAGTGGGCGCCACCACGTGAGTGGGCACGTGGACTCGGCTCGATACTCTTACTCAGGGCGTTACGTGGCCTGTGTGCGGCGAGATATTAGCCCTCCTGATTTTTAATGCACACCTGTCCCTAACCGAGCCCGCTCTCAGCATCGGGCACGCTTCTAATTAACCGCAGTGGGCTCTTAGGGCGTCCCACACGCCGCTGACTGGTTAAGGACCCACGTGGCCCCCCCCCCCCCCCGAACATAAAGACACGTGACTCAATTAAGTTGGTTTTTATTTACTCACCTTACACGCCCTTACACAATCCTCCCTTGATACTGTTATAAAACGCTCGAGGCACGAATCGAATTAGGTGAGGAGGCGAACCACACACGTGGTCGCCTCAAGCCGTTACGTATTACACGAATGACTAAAAACTCCGGAGAGTAAAGAAATTTTTAATTAAACAGTCTCTCCGACCGAGAGAGGCCCTGAGGATATAATGAAAACGATTTGAATAAATTACTTAACAAAACTACTTCTCGGTGAAACAACAGTGATGTCCTCGGGGTGTCTGCAGAGACGTCCGCTCTCGGCCGGCTGCAGAAGGAGACTGGGGCTGAGACAAGGGCTTGCGGCAGGCAACATGGCGCCCTTCGCGCCGAACACAATTACCGTTAACATCCTAGCTATTGCGTGCCCCGGGTTATTATTGAAATTAACATGAACTCTTTATAAAAATTAGCACATGACATCCATGACCAGACCGTCTGTAATTATTACTGATGTGATAGAAAATAGTTTAAATCAAGTTATATGCTAGTTCCTCCATCGCCCGCTAGGGAGCGTCTTTGTCCGTGCTTGCACGTATTTTATTACAAAACATCATAAATTAATGAAACAAAAGGCACTCACATACATAATCTACGTGACACTATTTTGGAGAGAAAAGAAAAGGGTTAAAATAATTATTAATACATATAGGGGTGCGGCGCACTGCAGCTAAGCGCCCTTTTGCTGTAGTTCGTGGCGCGCAATTTGAATCTCACACGGCTACGTACGTCACGATACAAATGCCGGGTAGGAAAGGTGGTGGGAAAGGGAACGGAGGATGATCAGGCTCATGGGGCGAAGCCCCGGCTGACGTCAAATGGATTGGCTATATTGTATGGATTTCACTTACCCTAATAGAGGTGCAATTGACAGAAAAGTTTCCAAGTTAAGATAGTATTAGAAAATAGGAGCTTCTGGGCCAGTCTTGTTGGCTGTGAACTGGAGGACATTTTGTTTTCGTTTTCTGTCAAAGTAGTTCCGGGATTGGCAGGTAGGTGGCTTAAGTGTCACTGATATTAATTTTGTACAAACTCTTGAGTGCGGTAGTTGAGGTGCCCCGAGACAACAGCATCACAAGCGAGTGGAACTCAATGGGGGAGGTGCAAGCCGATCTGCAGGATCACTTGCAGGTATCAGGCATGTGGGACATCTGAAGAGGTCCCAATATCATCTCCTAGTGTAAGTGTGTCCAATACCGAGAGCGGGCCAGGTCCTGGTAAATCTGATGTATGTTTAAGAAGGGTTCGAGTCTCGTCCTCCCACAGGTCACATCGCACCCTGAGAGGAGTCCCTGCAAGCTCCGTGTGCCCTTATTATAGAGTGGTGCCTATTTCCTTAACCTTTCCAGCAACTTTCTGCTTTCGTCAACTGTTGGTAAAACAATGGTCACAGTAGTTTTAATAGTTTATATCTTGGCATATAGATACTACATCTCAGTATTAGTTAAAAAAATTACCAGTTACTGTGGACAAAACATTTAAGTTTTTGGGCAAATTTAATTTGAGTACCAGTAGTTGGCACTAACGTTAATAAAAGATAGTGTGCTGCAGTCAGTACCACTTATTCATCTCGTGGTGGTTAAAGCAAAATAAAAAAATACAGACACACAATTTATTGTTTTATGCCTCACATAGTAGAGCAATGTCATGACTCCCAGAAAGCCTTCAGTCCCTCTCCAGAACTCTTATAGAGACTCGATGAACAAGAAGACACGAACGTAGTCACTTTAGCGACAACGGCACCTGGGAACAGCGATTCAGGATGTCTCATATCACCACGCTACCGCAGGTGGAGGACTCACTGCTCATCACCGGTCAGCAGTCCGGCAGCCAACTGAACTGTAGCATTGGGTGTGAACTGGGCTGCAAACTGAGGGCAGTTCATCTGCAAGCTCTCCTTATTCTTGAGTCAGCCGACTCACAATATTATACAACATGGATCTATTGATAGGAGAATTACAATGGTGGCTTTAATAAATTTATTCCATGTTGCTGGTGTAGCTTGCTACAGTGGTATATCGAAACAAGCACTAAATTAAAGACTACACTGAATGTTGGATTTGCCAACAAAAGTGGTAAAAGGGTTCGTAAGCAACTGGCACTTCCTTTGAGCACTATGCAAAAGAGATGTTACAAGAAAAGCAGTACTGTTCTTTCCAAAAACCCCCTCTTTAGCTGGGTTCTGAATGGCGGCCGACCTTCATTGCAAACGCACCATTCAGAGACCACTAAGATTCCTGAAGGTGTGCACTGACCGACTGTCTCCATGACCCTGAGGCAATTAGAGATAATGAAACAAGGGGCGAGATGCTATTGGAGCACAGGGAATGAATGGGCGAGGGATTGGGAGCACCATGACTAAACCCACAGGCCAGTGGACACGTCTGCAAGTATCTCCACTTGCAAGGAACTGAAACGAGTCACATGGTTGGACGAATGGTCGGAAAACAGCAGCACCTCCCTGTGGGCGTGTGACCACCGACCGCCATCTACACAATTAATTTTGTATCATTTTCAAAAATTTTTTGACAGTAAAAATAATTAACATACACATAAAAAAAAATTTTAAAAAATATTTTCACAAACATGTTTAATACATTAGAAGATTACTATGTAATGTTGTTAGTGATGAAAGTGAGAGCAAGAACATACAATAAAATGACAGCACTAGCATGTAGGGTGCCACAGAGTCATGTTACTGATGTGCACGCTGCCAGTGAGTTCAGCACCTTGCACGTTGAGACTGCAAGTGCGGCACTGCTGTGCTGTGTGTCCAGTCAGGCGGCCACCTCACAAAGCACACGAGATATCCGTCTTTGTCCTTCCATTATGTTAGCCATGGGCTTTTTTTGAAAAATAAAAATACATACATGAATTACTGAAAATTTTTGGCCACGAAGTAACAAAATAATTTTTTTTTTAAAATGACTTTCAATGGCGCTGCGTAATGAATGAAATGTAGCCACACACCTCTGCACAGTTTGTTGTGCAAGATATGTAGCTTCGTACTTGACACAACACAAGACACAACAAGATCAACATGAGAACAACATTCGTAGTTCAGCTTTAAAGGAATTATGTCAGCGATCACAATAGTAGTGACCAGACCCAAAAGCAATAAATCAGAGAATGTCCCAGTAGGGATAGTGTGATTGGAACAAGCAACCAGCCCTGGAGGGTTAAAGTGAATAATGAAATGACATGGTTCTGTACCAAGGGACTGAGAATGATGATAGTGATCTTTTCATGGTTTAGTTTCATAGCTAACAGAATATTGCATACATTATTATTGTTTGGGAATAACAACCTGGTTATCCAAGAATTATTTCCATGGAAGTGTTTAAATACTAAACTAGTAGCATATAGAATACTAATAAAATAAAATGATTAAAACATTATTATGGAATTTTGCAAATCATATCATACCTCCCAAAATGGCATGCTTGTCCCGCCTTGGTAGCTTTGCCTTGCAGGCCCGCAGATGCGTGAGCACCAGTCGCAGACAGGCTTGTACAACGAGTAGATTCCTGTCACAATCACACACTTGCTTTTCATTATGCGTCACATAAAGTAAATGTTAAATAAAATCAACAGCATACTTCTGAGAGGCCGCCTTCATTTGGCCCGCGGTCGCCGCCTCACGCCCAGTCACATTCGTGCAACTGTCGTCCGTGCTAGTGTCTCATTCGCTGCTCACTCGCGCCGTGCGCGCACCACAGGTCTGTTGGCGAACTTCGTAATGTTCACACATAAACTTACACGTCATTATCTTAAACCAATAATATAGTTATAATAAATGAGTAGCCATTCTTATAAAATTAACATCTAAAATTGAACTATAAACATTCACTTGATGTAAGTTTTTGGACATACGCCATTGCTATGCAATGGCTTATGTCCAAAAAATTACATCAAGTCATGCACTCCCATTGCACAAATCTTTTAAAGATAATATAAACATTCATACTAAAATACGATACACTTGATTCACATCAGGCTAAATGTCCTCAATGTTTCTGAATGGTGTTGCCAACTTAAATTATGGCATGCCATACACATCCTTTCATAGAAAGAAATATAAAATTATTTAAAGTTTTACAAAATGAAATAAAATTTACAAAAAAGCTTAGCAAGTGGCGATCACGCCACAACTTCATAAGAGGCAGCAGTTCCATTACTACATCTGTGCACTCTGTGCGAATAGACAGGAGTTTCTTAACTGAATCACAAGCATCAGTGTTAGTGCTACAAAATTTTACTTGCTGAAACTCACGCACTATCCACACATTGGCTGAAGCACAAGCGATTCATGTACCAATGTAATAAGGCATAAATTATGACAGAAACTTTAATTTTAGACAAGCTTGTAAATATATGGTAAAATGTAGAAATCATAAGTGCAAGTATGTAGCTCGGTGTTTCACAAGTGTACGTACTATAGCATTAGGTGATACTCCAGATAATGGCATAACACTCCAGATGCTGTACATGGTGAAGTACATTGAAGTGTGTGCATCCTTTAGATTGATAACAAACGCACACTGTAATATGGTGAATGATTACAGCAAGCCTGTGTTTTGTACCTTGGAAACTGAAACGGAGCACATCTTAACTGTCCGACAGCCACTTCTATTCACCACTGTACAGAATTCACCTTGAAAGAAGCATGTCTCGTGCCTGTTCCAACAAGTAATCGACCATATTTATCCGCAGAAGGGTTACCCCTTCATATGGGTCGCACCCTTAATTTTGGGCAAGATAATTGAACATTTTCACAGTAACTGTCGCCCCTGCTCGCAGTACAAACTTTTTTACACTAAAAATTAGCATAAAATATGCGGATAATACGTGTGTGAATACGGTATGTATTAGGACATGCAGTTTCATTAGCGCGTGGCGCGTGCAAGCCGGGCCAGAGGCCGTTGCCCGAGTGTTTGCCGTACCTAGAGCAGCAAACGGCTGCGTAGGGCGGCAATGCGCTGAGGCGCCAGCTGGCGGTGCCTGCGAAGCAGCAGCTCCAGACAGCGCGTGTGGAGGGCGGCTGCATCCAGCCGCGCCAGCGCAGCGTCCACCTCTCTGGCGCTCATCTGCTCGCGCTGCGACTCCAAGCGCTTCTGGTCGGCGCGCAGATCCTCGCTCGCCTGCAGCACGCCAACAAGTCTCGCCACGTCCGACGCTGTGATCCGCACACTCGCCAGATGCTGCGACGGTCCGAGCCTGTACTGCCGGGCCATCGCTCCGGTGTGACTACAGTCCTCCCGGACAAGCTACCGACAACGCGGTCCTCCAGCAAAACTTCCTTCCTCCTCCCATTTAGCAGTAGTACCACCAGAGTTTTTTGCTTTTAACATTTTGTTTAATACACTAGATTTCTCTTGTCCTGTTCTCTTGTAAAATATATTAAAATGTAATTTGATCAATGCAACGAGTACTCTCAGACCACAAAAAACACAAGCTAGATATTTTTTTTTTTTTAATTTAAGGGCACAACCCCAGACTGAAGTATATTTTATTAGGGTAACTTTAGTTAAAGCAATTTTTTATTTTGTTGTTAGTAATTGGAGTATGAGTCTGTATGTCAAGCTAGCTCGCGGCATCACCACAGAAAATTGAGAAAATATTTTAATTTTGAATTTGCTTATTATTTAGGTTTGGGTGAATGTTTTGTGTTTGTTTGCGTATTTTTTGCACCCCAAGTGCAAGTGGCACTTAACATTTATTTTACCACACTGCCTTTACCATACAATGAGATTGCTAACAGTCTAGATGGTTACAGAAAGGCGGAACAGTATCAATGGAAGCCTCCCTATGCAGCCTCGGGCAGCAGTTTGTGTGCAAACCGCAAAATTTTTTGGGCAGCTAGGTGAAGGACGATTTTTCTTATCTGATTGCGTTTCGAGAATCTCCAACGGAAGAGTACATGCAGGTAACTGTCTCCACATGTTAACTGTGTAACTTGCAGCTGCTTAATGCCTAATTTTTAATTATGCATATGGTAAGACATAATTTATCACCTAAGCCCATTAAAATAAGTGAGCCACTCTCACCAGCACCAGGCAGAACACCCACGAACAAAAGGTGCCGATGTGTCAAGAATTCCAGGAGGTGTCAACAGTGTAGAGTATATCACTATAACATATAAATTTTTAAGTGTGAAATCTTTATTTGTGGGTAAACATATTCTAAAACACTGAACAAAGACAAAAGACTCCCAGATCCTAGTCAGCAGCAACCAGTAGAAGCTATGCCTCAATGGCAGGATGGATCTTGTTCTGGTGTTCCAGGGCACACTCACTGCACTAGGCGACATAAAATCAACGGCTCATGTATGTAGTTGTATTTTTTTGTCTGATTTGTTCTGTCTTCGGAACAATGGAAGTCTTGGACCTGAGGCCACAGTCATCTTGCATCGTATGTCACACCCATTCACATCAGACACAAAGACCAGCGGCCATCTCTTACATGGAAAACCTGCTTAGATTACTGGTGAGAACCTGTGTTAAACCTACGAAGCTGCAGGATGGTCTGGAATAGTCTAGGAGATTTCTGTGCTCGTTAAATTACCTGCCAAACCAAAGTGGGAAGGCGGACAGGGCAGAACAAATAAAGCTATGTGAGCATGCCACAGACAGCAATGTGTAGATGTACACTCTGTCAATACGGTGCAGTGTCGTTGAAGAGACTGAGTACTTTGCAATGAGCCTTACTCAGAGAGAGGCAACACTATTCCGAAGCTCAATACTTTCCTCGTGCTCACGAGAGTGCGCAGACACCACGGAGGTGTGCGTCAGGATGTAAGGGAGAGAAGCTGCAGTATGAGACAGTTGGACGAATGCACACCCTATCATACAGACAAAATATTCAAAAACACAGCTGAAGCAGCCTCGTATTTTAAGTACCTACTCTTACATTAGATGTTATTTTAAATTTCGAATAATCACATCCAAAGTTTGATACCTTCATGTTTGATTTATATTTTTTTAATGCCTTAGATTTGAGGACTTCTTACATCTGAGAATGTATTATAAATTTAGTTGTCTCATTTCCAAGGCAACTGGAGGTTGTGTTATAACAGATGTTTCTCCAAAATCAAATTTAATTCAGTAAATATATTACCTAACAAAAGAGAATCTATATACTATATTGTATTCGAAACGAGAACAGAAAACTTGACTCACGTCTCCACGAGGAAAGTGGTCGCCGGCCTACCTTACGTGAGCGAGCGTCCAGGCTTCTCTCTCTGCGCTGCAGCATCTGCGTGAAGTCACTGAGGCAGCTCTCCCGAGCCCCGAGCGTGCGCTCCATGCCGAGCGGCTCAGCAAGATACAGCTTCAGCAGGTCAGCTCGGGGCCGCACCATGAGGCGGGCCGGCTCCTGCACAGCACTGCACGGTTAGCACTGATGGAGCAGCCACGCTTCACCCAGGTCAGGGCAACCCTCCCCTCACCGGGGGGAGGTTAGATAGGGCTGACTGCTGCTTCATGACTCACCTGCCTGGTCATAAGGCACCAAGACCATAAACCAAAGCTAACAGAGAAATGGATTTTATGTTTATACGTTCGTGTAAAATACTGAAACACATGTATAGTACCGATCCTTGTTTACTGTAATCTATAATACTATTAACAATGATTTAGATTTTTTTTGACATTTGCCAGTAATTACTTATGTCCAAAAAAAATTAAATCTATCTTGCGTATTACAAAATTTTAAAAGAAATAAACAGTTTTACAGTACTAATAGACTCTGATCTGAAGTGGTTTGCCAGAATTAACGTCATTACTGTAAGGATGGAACTATAGCTTCCAACTCACAACATAGCTTTAAGCAAATAAAAAATAAATTAATTAATATTGACACTTTATTATGTAAATATTGATGTGCAGACTTTCTTAAGTACACTGGCATCATGTAGCAGGGCATTAAACTAGGCACACGCCACGCACCTTAAGGGGATCCTGGGTCTCAGATTCCGGCTCAGGGAGGAACAGCTGCTCGTACTGGGCCTCGGCTTGCACCTGGTGCAGCCTCTCCGCCAGCTGCTGCTCCTGCACTCGCCACATGCCACGCACGTCAACACGCCATGCACACCTGCTCGTACTGGGCTTCGGCCTTCACCTGGTGCAGCCTCTCCGCCAGCTGCTGATCCTGCACTCGCCACATGCCACGCACGTCAACACGCCATGCACACCTGCTCGTACTGGGCCTCGGCCTTCACCTGGTGCAGCCTCTCTGCCAGCTGCTGCTCCTGCACTCGCCACATGCCACGCACGTCAACACGCCATGCACACCTGCTCGTACTGGGCCTCGGCCTTCACCTGGTGCAGCCTCTCCGCCAGCTGCTGCTCCTGCACTCGCCACATGCCACGCACATCAACACGCCATGCACACCTGCTCGCATTGGGCCTCGGCCTTCACCTGGTGCAGCCTCTCTGCCAGCTGCTGCTCCTGCACTCGCCACATGCCACGCACGTCAACACACCATGCACACCTGCTCGTACTGGGCCTCGGCTTGCACCTGGTGCAGCCTCTCCGCCAGCTGCTGCTCCTGCACTCGCCACATGCCACGCACGTCAACACGCCATGCACACCTGCTCGTACTGGGCCTCGGCTTGCACCTGGTGCAGCCTCTCCGCCAGCTGCTGCTCCTGCACTCGCCACATGCCACGCACGTCAACATGCCATGCACACCTGCTCGTACTGGGCCTTGGCCTTCACCTGGTGCAGCCTCTCTGCCAGCTGCTACTCCTGCACTCGCCACATGTCACACACGTCAATACGCTATGCACACCTGCTCGTACTGGGCCTCGGCCTTCACCTGGTGCAACCTCTCCGCCAGCTGCTGCTCCTGCACTCGCCACATGCCACGCACGTCAACACGCCATGCACACCTGCTCGTACTGGGCCTCGGCTTGCACCTGGTGCAGCCTCTCCGCCAGCTGCTGCTCCTGCACTCGCCACATGCCACGCACGTCAACACGCCATGCACACCTGCTCGTACTGGGCCTCGGCTTGCACCTGGTGCAGCCTCTCCGCCAGCTGCTGCTCCTGCACTCGCCACATGCCACGCACGTCAACATGCCATGCACACCTGCTCGTACTGGGCCTCGGCTTGCACCTGGTGCAGCCTCTCCGCCAGCTGTTGCTCCTGCACTCGCCACATGCCACGCACGTCAACATGCCATGCACACCTGCTCGTACTGGGCCTCGGCTTGCACCTGGTGCAGCCTCTCCGCCAGCTGTTGCTCCTGCACTCGCCACATGCCACGCACGTCAACATGCCATGCACACCTGCTCGTACTGGGCCTTGGCCTTCACCTGGTGCAGCCTCTCTGCCAGCTGCTACTCCTGCACTCGCCACATGTCACACACGTCAATACGCTATGCACACCTGCTCGTACTGGGCCTCGGCCTTCACCTGGTGCAACCTCTCCGCCAGCTGCTGCTCCTGCACTCGCCACATGCCACGCACGTCAACACGCCATGCACACCTGCTCGTACTGGGCCTCGGCTTGCACCTGGTTCCAGCCTCTCTGCCAGCTGCTGCTCCTGCACTCGCCACATGCCACGCACGTCAACACGCCATGCACACCTGCTCGTACTGGGCCTCGGTTTGCACCTGGTTTCAGCCTCTCTGCCACCAAGTCCATTAACTAAGGTTATGAGAAAAAGGAATTTTATGTTTAAATGTTTGTGTAAAATAGTGACAAACATGGATAGTACGATACTTGTTTAATGTAATGTATGATACTATCAACAACGTACTTTGGAAATTATGGTCACTAATGTGCCAAAATCATTAGAAGATTTATAAAAACGTGGACTTTGATAATTTTCCTTGTACACCCACAAAATATAAAGGTTACTGAAATACTTTTTTTTTAGACTTTTCCCATATGAATCTAACAAATGGTAACTTTCATGTCTGCAACCAGTGTGGGCGCAGGCCAGACACACTCAACCAGCTGACAACACGGCGGGGCGCTCACCTGCAGCTTCACAGCCTGCCGCGCTTCTTCGTTGCGCTCAACATCAAAGGGAGAGATCTTGAGCTTGTGCGTGGCGATCTCACTCTCTCTCTGCTGCAGGATCTTGACCACCTGCGGACAAGGCACGCACATTGTGCACGTATCGCTACATCGCTACAGCAAGCGAAGGCTTTCGGGTTGTGATCTGGTCTCTAGCGCACTACTGCGACCCAACAGTCCGCTGTGTTAGCAATCTGAATGTCTCCTGTACACTCACTACTTGCACTCTCCTCGTACTTCTCGCACTTGCACTTGAAGAGGTATGAGCACCGCAGCCGTGAGGGTACGCACTCCGGCCTCCCCCCAAAGAACCTTGGGTTACAATCCCAGCCAGCAGGTCCTGCAGTATGCAAGTGGAAAACAGGCGGACATGCAGATGGCTGGCAGGTTTTCTGTGTGCGCGATCGATCCTCTACATTCCCTGCAGTGCCATAGCCTAGAGTGCTGGGCATCAACGCAAACAGTAATTGTATTTATAACATAAAATATTAATGGTAAAATGCTTTGTACGTAGTTAGTGTTCAGGTTCATGGAAACAGAAAGAACTGTTGCCGACGGCACCAGGAACACAGAGGCACACTGAAACATTCACACTCATTACGGGGAAGCTAAAGAAAAAATCACACCTCATTAAAGGAGAGTGATAGGAACTGATAGGCACCATATTTTTTCCTTTTGGTTTAGACCATAACAATTTGATATTATTAATTTTTCTAAACATGATTTCACCAAAAGAATGGTAGTATATAATTTACTGAAATGCCTGAAGCCGTTAGTGACTTCCTGCTCTAAATAGCTTTCTATGTGAAGTTATTGGTGTTTAGCACTGAACTGAACCTTAGGAACGACTACAACTGTAATAATACAGTCAATAGACACTAATTTATGGGTTTTGAAAATTTCTTACCATGTGATTACAAAATTAATGAAATCAAATTTTTTGTATTTAATATTAAAAAAATTATTTTGGCATAAAAATCTGTATAACTTAATACAGCATCGTTCAGTTCCTAGCTCCCCACTTAATAACAAAGTAAACTGCATAGGATGCTACGTTACACTACGTAACTGTTACTACTAATAAAATTGTTTGAGGCAAAAAGTCTGTACATTGGATAAAATGATGAAAAACTTTTGTCATGTCATGCTGTCTGACAGAAAGCAAAACTGAAACGGAAACCTTACAGAACTTAACTTAAAAAATATTTACTTACTACCTGAAAAATGAAATTTTGTTTTACATGTGGGTACACTTTAATATTTGTAGCTTGCCTTCATAACGGATATCATTATGTTTATGGTCAATGTTTATATTGTAGGTTAGTGAAGATTTAAATTAAGAATTGACGAGTGCAGCAAAGAACTTACAATCGTGCCTACCACCCATGGCCTTATGCCGTCGGTAGGGACGTAACAAATTGATAAATAAATAAATAATTAATAAAGTTTAGACTCATGGTATTCTGTATGACATTGGGTTGAAGGCCTAAAATAATCAGCCGAAAAAAGAAAAAAGAATGGGCTGAGATAGAATGTTCTTTTTCTCCTCTAAAATGTTTCTAGCTCATTCTATACTGCATTTAACGGAATTGCTGACAGCCAAAACAAAAATCATGGGGTTAATGTCATCGTGGTATTGTGACCCTATGCTATTAAATCTGTTGTTCTGGAGCTGTACGAGGGTGTGTCGGGTTGTCGTGTTGTGTTCGTCTGTTGTGAAATAAATGTTTTATGAACCTGATTAATTTATTGTTAGAGATGGTGATTTATAGCATTTAAATAATGACATTTAGCATTTTGAATTTGAAATTTAGCATTTTGTAGCATTTTTAAAAACACGATTTAGCCAATTCTCTCATTTTAGATTACTGAAGAAAAGTATATTTTTAAAAAAGAAACCGTTGCTTGCCGTTTTACCGACTTTTTTTCCTTCAACCGACTTCTCGGTGAATCTTATTTTTGCAGTCTGATGTCCCTATTTATTGTGTCTATTTATTTAGTAAAAATGTTTGGAATAGTTCACATACTTTTCTTTCAATGGCAAGATGTAATTGCGTGAGCGAAGCCGAGGGTTTTTAAGCTAGTAATGAATAATAGTGGCTGCACAAGACAACGTGCCGTGCACGACTGCAGACAGCTCGAGGTTCCTCCATGCCGCCATGCCGTACCTCGGCCTGGCGGCTGCGCACAAGGAAGAGTGCTCGATCCTCCGCCTGCAGCTGCTGCTCGAACAAGCGGAACAGGTGCAGCATGCGCGGGGCGGGCGCGGTCGGGTCTGCCTGCGCACACAGACACACCAGCCGGTATCACCTGCTGCCGGGGTGGACACAGTGAGTGTTGTACAAGGTTACAGGAGACATGTTCAGTTGTTGGTGGCATCAGTAGCGTAGCCAGGATTTGTGTATAGGGGGGGTTAAGAAGCATGGTCGTCGTCGTCCCCCCCTAAAGCGGGGGATCCGGGGGTCCTCCCCCGGAAAAATTTGGATTTTAAGGTGTAAAATAGTGCTATTTGAGCAGTTTTTGGTACTTAACTTTAAATATTGTAATGGTAAAAATATTATTAATTTTTTAATAAAAAAATTGTTTGAGTGATGAAGTAAGAAATTAATTAAAGATATTTTAATCAATCCAAGGGCCTTGTCCACATCCACTCAAAATCATAAATCATGCTCGAAGCTCGACAATACAAAAAAAAAAGTAATACAAATGGTTGGGTTTCGGCAGAACTGGCCTATTCCTGGAAACAATTATCTTTAGCTTGAAGAGTTACCCAGTCACTACCTGCTTATTACCGTGCTGGTTAAATACAATAGGTGTAAGATAATTGAAAACTTGGGACCCGTCACGGCGTCACAACCTTATAGCTTCTGCTCGTGACAGGGGATATGGGAAGGGAAGGAGAATCGGTAGGGCTCGCTTACTCTTCCCCTCCAGTACAGTGGCCGGTGATAGCAGTAAGACACCCAGGCTTTTAGCTAACCTGCTTTCAGATAAGAAAAAAAATAGGGGCTAAGGGGGGGGGGGGGGGGATCATCTAGTTCTAGGGTTGTAAACCACATTGCTCATGCAAGATTTTACATGTTTATTCTTCGTTATTTGTTATATAATGTTGAAATATGTGGGGTGTTGTGTAAAATGTTTTGCTGCAATAATCTGCAACCATTAAAACTATTCAAATTAGTTTTTTTTAATTTCTTAAAAACAAAACTGGATACGTAGGTAACTTGCACTGCAGTTTTTCCTGCTAATATTTTTAAAATCAGTACATAATATTGAGAGATCCAAATTGCAGTTGCTGTAATTATTCATACATCATTACCTGAACAATGATGATTCTAGGTGAAAGCTATGGCTGTAAGTGGGAGGAGAGCCAACACTGGCCATGTTACAGCTACAACAAAGTGAAAAGTTGCACAATGCTAACATGCATCTCATAGGTGGCTACTACTATATTATTTGCAGAAATGTGAACCAGTTTAAAACTCTGAACCCGTGTCAGCGCCCTGAGCATCTGCATACGGCACGATGGAACACGCTCAGCGACATCCTTTTCATCGCAGGTTGCAGAGTGTGTGTATCTATGAGACGAAAACAGGTGTCTCTGTCTGGCTGTAATAACTCTCTTTGATCATGCGTTAATTCTGACGTCCTGAAGGAATCATAACTATCACTTCTAGTTTACTCCGAGGACTCATGCTGGTTTTTTAAAATGGGAGATTTCAGTGTAATTATTTTTATAATTTATGAAATATGTTTATTAAAAAAGATAGCATATTACTAAACAAATATGATACTTAATGCACTTTTTCAATATAATACATAATTTGTAATTAAGCACGTCTAACTTTTCAGAAAACAAATAAAATAAATCTGTAAAGTATTTCAGTGTTTGAAAAATCTTCTTATGTTGTAATGTAAAAATTAGTAACAAATAACAGTTGTAAGATTTAAAAAAAAAAAAAAAAAAAAAAAAAATTCCAATCCTTTTTTATTTAATTTTCGTACAAACGTCATGCTAAAAAAATTACATTCATTGAATTTAATACTCAAAAGATTAGGTACATGTCATAAGAGTTAAGATTTGGTTGAAAATGCTGATTAGTTTCTTGATTTTAATTACATTTAGGTGCTTTGTGGTGTATATACTTGAATTTCGGTGTTATGTGGTGTACTGACACGTTATCCAGTGTTATTACGGTTTTATCGTAATTCACAGTACAATCTTGTACCTAATTATAAAATATTTTCCAGTTTATATGCATCAGAATTGTGACTTTATCACAATGCTCAATTGCTTGTACTGGTCGTACTGGTGTGTTTAATGTTGACACTACACTGACCACACGTGCTACCTGCAATACCCTGCAAAACAGTAATCCACACCACTTCAGTCACCGGCTGGTGACCCACTATGCTTGGTGAGACCGATTCTACCACAGGGACAGCCGTACAGATCACAGCTCTCACGGTACACGTCACCAACACAAACACGCAAGTGTACCTGATAGCCTTGAGTCATGCTGGGCTCGAAGCGGAACCGCTCGCCAAACAAGTAGCCCGGCGGCTTCTTGAAGGTCCTCCAGTTGGCAGTGAAGTTGTCCTCGGCCACGTGGTACGTCAGAGAGATGGTGTTGTTCGTCAGTGCAAACAGGCGCGAGGCCACGTCCTCCCAAGCCGGCTTCTCGCTGTTTCTGTAGAACTTCTCCGTCACACTCTGCAACACGCATGCGCGACAACACCTATAGCCAACACCACAACTCCACAAGCCCGACAAGCAGGATGCATCATTCGCACTTATTGCTAACAATATTTCTACTGTAGCCATTCATATTTTGAGTTTCTTTGTGGAATTTTTATTTTATTTTACTGGTATGCAGACAAACCAAAACATATTTATGTTGGATATGTTTTGTGAGACACATAAGTCACGAAAGTAATAATGTTTTATTTGTATTTGCTACATAGACTTTGATTTGACTTCCTTTGTTTAGGTGCCATCTTGTTTTTTGTATGTGTACGAATGTTGTTATCGTTGCAGCCATGTCGGCTCTGTGTGTACTGTGCGATACTAGTAAATAGAGATTGAGTTAAAAGCAAAAGGTTGGTTACATCATTTATTGAAACCTACAACAGGTTATGGGCCCAGGACGTTTTTTGCGATTGATGAGATTGTGACTGTGATTGGCAGTGAGTCGGTAAAGTTGCCGATCGGCGCGCGTGGCAAACTGTGGTTCAAGATGGCTTTGCACGAAAATACAGAATATAGAAGCAACATCCCGCGGCTGGATTCCAAAAATTACTTTGCATGGAAGTTACGGGCAAAGGCCGAACTTATACAAATTAACTGTTGGAATGCTATAGAACAAGGATTTGTACCACCAATGAATGCGGATCAAGAAAGGGTTAACAGGAAGGCTTTGGCATTTATGTACAAAAACGTGTCCGATTCATATCTTAACGATATTGCGGAATGTGTACTGGCGAAAGAAGCGTGGGAAATACTGGCGGACATACATACGAAGGTTAGTTTTTTGCAGGGATTGAGATCACTAAAAGCTATGTTTTTGATCTCTAAAGGTGAAGGGGAGGAACTGCATGAATATGTGGCTCGTGTACAAACACAATACCAGAAAGTGAAATCGGCTGGTTGGGTGTACACGGACAAACAGATTGCGGGTATCATCCTCCTTGGACTCCAGTGGGATAAATATGGCGGACTGGTGGAAGAGTTGGGAAAGGAACCTAACCTATCGATCAGGTTGGTAAAAGCAAGACTTTTAGAAGAAGGTAATGAAGATCGGGAAGAAAATGAAGTTTCAGCACTTGCAGCAAAAGGCGATGGTCATCTAAGAGGTGCTCAAGCGTTCAGAGGGCGTGGAAGAGGAGGAAGACAAGGAAATGAAGGAACGGAGTATTGGAAGAACAGGTATGTTGAAAGAAATACTCAAGGAAGTGATAGGTTATTTGGTACCCCCACTGATAGAAAGTGCTACAGGTGTAACGAGTGGGGTCACATGGCTAAGACTTGTGACAAAGTAAAGTGCTACAGATGCGGAAATAATGGACATTGGGCAAGTGACTGCAATGAGGATGACCAGTCAAAGCCTTATAACAACACAACTGGCAAAGAACAGGATAGGAAGCTAAAACACAAGGCATTAGTGAGTGCATGTGGCTTGGTTTCACCCATGAAAAACACTGTGGACTGGGTTGTAGATTCCGCTGCAACTGACCACATATCAAATCAAAGGGAACTGTTCCTCAACATGAAAGACTGCAAAGGGGAAATAACGATGGGTAAAGGTACAGCGAAGGTCAGTGGATGTGGTATGGTAGAGATAAAAATCACTGATGAATGTGGGGGGTGGACTCTCACTGTATCGGATGTACTGTACGTGCCAGAATTTAACTTCAATCTGCTCTCGGTAAGCAAGATGGCAAAAAAGGGTATTCGTCTGGAAATGAATGTCAGAGAAGCCATAGCTTACGATCATGACGAAATGTTTTTCAAGGCTCCAGTTTCAAATGGCTTATATGTCCTACACTCTGAAAAGAAATTGGACAGTATTGCAAATGTAGTAAATATGCCAAACCATGACGGTGAAATTAGGGATGCTACAGCGTTGAAGAGTGTAATGGTGTGGCACCAAAGGCTTGGCCACCTAAATGAAGAAAGTATCAGAAAAATACCTGAACTGGAGATTGAGGGGAAGATGCTTAATGCTTGTGACACTTGCATAAAAGGAAAAATGACAAAAATGGGCTTTCCCCAAATGAGCGAAAGGAAATCTAAAGGACCACTGGAGCTAATACACTCTGACTTAATGGGAAAACTGCCTATGTCCTTGGGAAAGGCTCAATATTTACTAACCTTCATAGATGACTACTCTAGGCACCTTACTGTGAAATTCTTGGCGAAGAAGAGTGATGTGTTTGCTGCATTCAAGGAATACCAAAATGAAGTTGAACTGCAGCATGATATCCGGATAAAGGGACTTCAGACAGATGGAGGAGGAGAGTATTGCAACAAGGAATTCGAGGCGCATCTCAAAAAATGTGGGATAGTGCACAGGAAAACCGTTGCTGCGTCACCGCAACAAAACGGTGTCGCAGAAAGAGCGAATAGAACAATTATAAATTCCACCAGGTGTATGCTTGCAGAATCAGGCCTACCAAAGGAATTTTGGGCTGAGGCGGCAAATACTGTGGCATTCGTGAAAAATCTAAGCCCTTCCCGTGCCATAAATTTTCAGATACCCTTGGAGCTGTGGCGAGGGGAAACGGTGAAACTGAAGACATTCAATTTTCTGAGGGTGTTCGGTTGCAGAGCCTGGATGTATGTGAATGGGAGAGATAAGTTGGATAGCAAAGGTGTCGAGTGCGTTTTCATAGGCTATGAAACAAACATTAAGGGTTACCGACTGTGGCAATTAGAAGCTAAGAAGGTCAAAATTGCCCACAACGTTATTTTCCAGGAGAGCAAATTTCCGTACAATGCGTGTGGTATGTCAACAGAGAACAAAACCATTGTGGTACTGGAAGAAAACTGCGAGGGCATGCTGGAAACTGAGAAACATCATGAGAACGAGGAGGTAAGAGAAGGCACTGAACCAAGAACAAACGATGAGCCAAACTCCAATGACACCCTGTCGGAAGACGAAGAACCCTTCTTGGGATGGGAAGAGGAACCGGTAGTGGAAATCAGGAGGTCTGCTCGACTCCTGTCAAGACACTCGGAAGCACCTTCTTGTCCATACGGGTGTATTACTATGTCTACAGAGTCTTGCTCCCACGAACCAAAGAGTGTTGAAGAAGCTTTAGGGGGCAGTGATGCGATAAATTGGAAAAGAGCAATGGATGAAGAAATTGAAAATTTGACAAGCAAAAACACTTATGAAATTGTTGACAGGCCCAAAGGAAAAAATGTTTTAGGGTGCAAGTGGGTCTTAAAATTAAAGGAGAGCTCGGATGGAAGCTCCGTACGGTATAAAGCAAGACTGGTAGCACGTGGGTTTTCCCAAATACCGGGGATAGATTTTACTGAAACTTACTCTCCAGTGGTGAAGAAAAAGACAGTTCGTGTCCTCCTAGCTTTATCAGTGAAGTTGGGCTGGGTCAGGGAATACCTGGACGTCTTGGCTGCGTATCTGAACGGGGTCCTCACCGAGGAAATCTACATGGAGCAACCGCCGATGTACCAAAAAGGGAGTGACAAGGTCTGTAAACTGCTAAAAAGTATTTACGGCCTGAAACAGAGTGGTAAGGAGTGGCATGACACCCTTGACGGTATCCTAACTGGCTGGGATTTGAGAAGGTTGAAGAAAGACCCTTGCGTATATATAGATGACCACAAGGAACTAGTGGTATTTGTCTACGTTGATGACCTGGGCATATTCGGGACGCGTGAGAAAGTGGAGTATATGAAAAAGAAGCTGTCTGGGACTATCGAAGTGAGAGCCATGGGGGAGATGACCAATTTTCTTTCAGTGAACATCATTTCCACAGGTGACTCTGTATTACTGGATCAGTCTCACTACATCGAGCAACTGCTGCGTACTTTTCAAATGACAAATGCAAGAGGAAAAGCGTTCCCCATAGAGATCAACCGTGATGATGGAACAGATGCTGGAAACAAAGCTTTTGACAAGCACTTATACCGCAAAGCGATTGGGAGCCTACTACATTTGTCGCAAACAACAAGACCGGACATTAGCTTTGCAGTGTGCAGGTCTAGTCAAAAATGTGAGACCCCAACCCTTCGGGACTGGCAAGATATTGTACATGTGCTCAGATACCTGAGACAAACCAAAGACTGGAGGTTGAAATTTACCAAACAAAATGGTGCTGCCATATTCTACTGTGATGCAGACCTAGCCAATGATAGGCATGACAGAAAGTCTATAACAGGAGTTGTGGCAACCTTAGCGGGAGGTCCTGTTATCTGGGTTTCGAGAAAACAGGCCTGTGTTGCTGATTCCACTGCAGTTGCGGAATATTATGCAATCTACGAAGCAACAAAGGAAGCAAGATGGTTATCGCAGTTCATGTCTGAATTGGGGCAAGATGGCTCTGCGCCCAGCCCTTCCGTGATCCTCTCTGACAACGAGACGGCCATAGCCATGTGTAAGACATGGGAAGTGTCTGAAAGGACGAAACATATAGATATCAAATATCATTTTGTGAGGGACATGACGGAAAAGGGGAAGATACAGGTTAAGCACATCACTGGCAGGGAGAACCCTGCTGATTTGTTCACCAAGGCAGTGAACGGTGCGCGCATCAAGTACCTGTGTGAAAAACTGAATCTTGCACGTGTTCCTTGAGTGTCTGTCATGATTGTTAAATTTTGAGATTTAACCAGGAGCTATGAATGACTTGAACGGGGATATGTTCTGAAGTTAAGTCAAATAGTGTTTGATGGTTTTTTTTTTGTAAGTTCACACCGAAGGTTTTATTCAACGAACACATACTGTGCTGAAGGAAATCTTAGTTTCTCTAACCTTAAGTGTCTCAAGGGGAAGTGTTGGATATGTTTTGTGAGACACATAAGTCACGAAAGTAATAATGTTTTATTTGTATTTGCTACATAGACTTTGATTTGACTTCCTTTGTTTAGGTGCCATCTTGTTTTTTGTATGTGTACGAATGTTGTTATCGTTGCAGCCATGTCGGCTCTGTGTGTACTGTGCGATACTAGTAAATAGAGATTGAGTTAAAAGCAAAAGGTTGGTTACATCATTTATTGAAACCTACAACAATTTATTACTAGTTTAAGAATTTAGAAAAATTACACTGGCCAGTATAATTAAAATTTTTAAATGATTTATGGGAAAACAGAGATGTAACTTAGTTACTGATATTTCGTCTTGTCAAAATACTTGTTGTTTGCTGCATAGTATTTGTCAAAATAAATTTACAGGTAATAATTTATAAGTAGATTCATAAAAGGTGCCCAACAAGTTTTCTATAATTTATAAATAAACTAAAAGAATACCATCCCCACATAATTAGTATGGATAGTATAATGTGAAGCAACCACACACTGTGTTGTTGGACAACATATTGTTACTGAATGGCATTGAAGAGCATTGGAACGGAGTGATTCACTATACTATAACAGATGGACAGAACAGGGTTGCAACACAACAAAGCCTGTCTTGTAATGCCTTGCTGGACAACATGACAGATGAAAAGGGAGTGCACCCCACCAAGAATAAGATGGGGGCAATCAGCGATGCTTCAAGACCGACATCAAGGAAGGAACTTTCAGTGTTCCTGGGATTGTTGAAATGTTACGAACGATTACTACGGCACAGCGACCACTCTGCAGGCTCCTGGATCGTGAACCACCACGAAGTGGACAAGTGCGCGTAATGAGAAGTTTTCAGGCCAAACAGTCATCGCGATCGAAGAGAGTTCTCGCTCCTTACGACCCTGGTAAGCCATTGGTTCACACTTGCGAGGCCTGTAAGAGTGGATTAGCCGTGGTGCTGGCTTATGTGATAAAAGGCAGAAGGGAAACCCTTTGGTTTTCACGTTCCATACACTAAAAAAAAAAAAAAAAAGCTGAACGCAATAACTCATGAGTGGACAAGGAAGCGCTGGCGACAATATTTGAGAACTAACAGCTCGACCATTCACCAGACTTCAGAAATCTTATCCCCGAGGACGTTATGGTTGTCGCCCAGCACTTCATACCGGCCATGAGACAGGCCAAGCAGGCAACACCACTGACAGAGGTCCACGTCCCAGCTGTGAGTGACGCACTGATGCTGAAAGGTACTCACTACTGGATGCACTGCACAGTGGCCATGATGGAGTTGGCACATGAACATACGGTGTCGCAGATGGATAGACATTGAAACTAGTAGGGTTCAAATTCTTTTAAGCAGAAAGATATTTCATGGGGAAGCACTAGAAAACCATGAGATATTTTGGCCATTTCAAAGACAAAGGTTTTTCATAGTAGTTATTTCTTCTCAAAATAGTTTAAACTAACTAAAATACAAAAAAAAAAATCAGTGTATCATGGGAATTATGTGACATATTCACCTACCACTGTCTCTCTCACTATACAGTAGCTACTATAGTCCCCAGGAAGACCAGAGAACTCTTCCAAGAAATGTAGAATTGGAGTAACTATCAATTGGGTTAAACCACTACACTCCTTTTGTGATGGGCAAACTGATATAAATTGCAGACAGTGAACAGATACTTTAGAAAAAAATGTCAGAAGATTGGCACAGGGTCAGCCCGAATGTTCTCTTTTCTACAGCCCGTGTCAGCAATGGGATATCAGCAGTCACAGCAGAACTTCCCTGAGCCGTAGGGTGAGAACAACCCTCTGGCCAAGGGGGTCAGACACACAGTCAATCGAGTACTCTAGATGTAAAAGTGTGGAGTTTGAACACTGGTGTCAGGGTTGTTCAGTTTAGGCCTTGTTTCTTTCTTTTGTAGAAGTGAATCACAATCTTACCCCATAATTTGCCTCAACAGACCTCTAAACGCTGATGTACACACCCTAGCATGCAATTATTACCTTTCAGCAAAGAGTTTTTGTTACCAAATATTTGTTGAAAAATGCCATCTCTCGACTTAGCCATCTAGATTTTTCTTGCTTATCACATGAAAATGAATCATCATAAGATACAGGATAAAATAGGTTTTGTTCCACATCCATACGGATGTACAGATAGATAGATAGATTGCAAAATTATATGTTTAAATACTCACAAATAATTCAATATTTGTGAACATTTAACTGACAAGAGCACTCACCAGCACAGCGGAGGGCTGGCCCTCCACGGCGGGCGCGAAGGTGACGCAGCGCTCGTACAGCCTGTCCTCGCGGCTCTCGAACCGCTCACACATTTCCTGCGCGCCCAGCCGCACCTCGCACAAGTTGTCCAGGTGCACGGCGTGGTTGAAGCTCATGACGCGCTCGTGCTGCAGCTGGTCACGGCCCTCCGTGTGGCTGTGTCCTGCGGCCCACCACGCCCGACACGGGGCTCAGCCCTCAACAAGGCCAGGCGTGCTCCGTGCTGTCCACCCGCTCACATCCGGCTGGACGTGTTGCAACCATCTTCAAGTTAACAGTTTCTGACCAAGGCATCGGGTGAATGACTCACCCTGGTCACTTAGTCCCATCTTGGCTGTATTTGTAATATATTGTCTTAACAAGTTCTTTGCACTAAAGTCGATGCTTGCGTGAGTGTATCCAGCCCCCCCTCCCTCCTTTCCACCCCTTCATCCTTCTCATCACCTTTCCAAAGTGGAAAAAAAAACGAGCAAGGCCCCTTAGTTAGAGAAAATGTGTAATTAATCCTCACAAACTTTTTTTTACAAATATTTTTTTAATAAATAATGGTTTGCCTTTTGTTATGGTTTATTATTTTATGGCCCCAAACATCCACATGAAAGAAGTTGAATTCAGGAAAATTACACCCTTCTGTTTTAAACTGGATATGCCCTCGATAGCTTGTACATTTATTGTTCTTTGGAGGTTTAGTAATCAAAGAGGATAATTCAGTGTTTGCATTAATGGTTAGTTTCTTTTCCTTTGAAATAGTAAGAATTCACATAATATGGCTGTAAGAATCAGTACATAATTGGATGTAAAATAATTGTGTAAGATTTTTTTTGTCACTTTTAATATTGTCATTAATTTAATTAGGAAGTCTGTTGAAGCTAAGTGCTTTGACGAGCATGGTTCCACGTAATCAGCGCATACCTGAAGGCAGTTGGGGTCAAGGACAGCCACGTGTGCCTGCACCAGGGGATGCGAGGGGTGGAGGGGGGAGGGTCAGTAAGAACTCCTGCTGCCATGATTTGAGTCCCAACCAGTTCTGCAGTTACATGAACTATAACAAGTTCTGGATTACTTTACAAGTATCGACACATTTGCATTGAACGTACTTAGCAGCTGAACTGGTATACTGGAACTGTGTTTTGTTAACTCTGACAGGAGGGGGCACAGCTTGTTTGAGCTACTAGGGTTACCAGCCCCACACCTGGGACTTTTTTTTTTACTTGAAATTGGTTTAGCCTTTAATGGTTTTCAATGAATGTAGTAATGGAGCCTTGTAAAGGTTTCAATAGGCTTCTTTCTGGCTTAACATGCCGATGAGGCAGTGTGTTTGGGAACTTGTAAAATACTTTACTTGAGAACTGTGTAAGCTTTGTTAAATTGATGGTGTATTCTCATGAGGGCCATTGTGGACTGTTTGATGGCGGTAGATTTTGAAAGCCAAGTTTCAGCATGACTAGTGTTGTTTACCGAGTGATTTCTTGATCACCTAGCATGTTTAAGACTCGATATTGTTTACCAAGTGTAGCATGATCACCTAGCAATTATACGGTGTTTGTGTGCGAGTTGTCACTGACCCTGTAGGACTTTATAATTATTTTCACTGCCTTTATGGATATCTGCTGTGAGCTAGCGCCAAGGTTCGACTCTGCATAAAAAACAACTGAGGTTACAGATCACTGGCGAGTACCTACTGAAAGACTAGCTCACATTTTTTTACATAAATTACATTTACGTTAGTATTTTTATTGGTAGTTTTCACGTGATGTGTGAAACTAGTTTCCACTGTGATATGCCAACTGCGAAGACTGCAGCAAGGCAACTAGGCTGCGCAGGCACGCACCAACCAGGAAGTCAGGGCGGCCGCGGCGGAAGGTCTCGGTGATGGCGCCAGAGGAGACGTGTGTCTTGCTGTGCTCCAGTCGGTCCTCGCGCTGCCGGTAGCGCCGCACCACCTGGCACGGCTCCTGCCTGTCGTAGTCCACGTAGCGCGTCAGCTCCGCCACGAGTCCGTCCGGTCGCAGCAGCGGTGCCCAGCGCTGGAGCCGTGCCTTCTTGTAGAGCTGTGTCTTGCTGCCCTCGGGGAACCTGAGCTCGTACGCTGCAGCACACACACTGCGCTCACACAGCACCAAGTGACTTGAGGACAAGGTGCAGCCTCAAACTGACGTGCGGTGACTTGCACGGGAACACGGTCCGGTCGGCTACGTCTTCCACAATTCCTAATATTTCAAGTACTGTGTTTTAAATTCAAATATTTTTTGACTAAAATAATTCTATATATAGAGCAGGATTTTCTTTAAAGGTCGGAGTATTTGTAACAAGTCATTCGTGCAATAAATTGCATTAAATTTCTTACCACACTATAAAAATTTTAAATTGTACGTTATAATTTTATACCTGAATATAAAATCGTAACACCGCATCTCGGAGTGATGAAGTGATATAATACTATGCAACATGCATACACCGTACCACAAGGCTTCAGCCGTTCCATTAGAAGGAAGCACATCGGCACTAGAACTATACGTCCATTGTTGTTCTGTTTGCACCGGCTCTACACCAGAGCAACCACCACCACACGCTGGCACTTGGCTGCAACCACTCTGGCATACTTCTGCATAAGGCATGTCTGTGTCATAGAGGTGTAAAAGTAACGAAAAAAAGCGTACCCGTATGTATTCGTTACTATAACAATTAGTACTCGTTACTTTCGTATCGTTACGTTACTCGTTACTTCTGATACCGCATAACATGCTATGTTATGTTACAGCAACAAACTGAGTGATAATTTGTACGAGTACAGTATGACGTCGCGTAAATAATAATAATAAATTGAATATAAACAATTAACAAAATTTGATAATTAACAGCTTTTGTTAAACAAGAAACAATTAAATCGCATTAGAGCGGCTTTATTATATCTCTTTTAAGATAATAACAAAAAAACGTGAAAATACGCGATAATAAAAACAAAAACATACATATTTATAATATGTAAAAAAAACTTTCTTTCGTTGTTTCTGTTCCAATCTCAAATTTTGTCTACACACACAATACCTTTAATAAAGAGTAAAAAACTTGGACGACGAATTTCCAAATTATACTTTACTTAATAAACAAACATTGTTCTTTGTAACGAATAAGCGCGCACATGTACGAAAAATGCGAGTAACGAAATGCATCCGTGTGTAACGTTTCGTTACTCGTTACTGGATGGCACACCCGTTACTCAGTAACGAATACATACGGTTTGCTACAGCTCTACTGTGACATGACCAGGTGGCACTACCTGCGCGTGACAGAAGCAGAGGCTCGCTCCAGGACGGTGGCATGTCCAGCTGTCGCGACAGCAGCAGGAAGCGTGGCGTGGAGGTGGCCACCGCCGCTCCGAGGCCCGGCCCTGGACGTAGCGCCTCCCACAGCTGACTGTCGTCCAGGTCGTAGTCCTCTTCCTGAACACGCGCGAGGCTGGAGTAGACACGGCAGCTAGGGTAGACCTGCGAGGCTGACATCCCGGGAACACGACAGTCTGCTCCTGGCTCGGAACAAGAAGCTGCCGAACAGGCACAAGGATTCCTACACTGCATGTGGTTGTAGGCGACACAAGACAGTTCTGAGCAGTTTTCCTTCTTCCCACACAAACTCATTCTTCTGCACTATGAGAGAGGAAGTTTAGATAGTTTTAAATTAGTTTAGCCTTTGCGTAGATGTGTACATCTTTCTACTGCTCTTCATTATCAAAAACAGAAAATGGTAGCTACCATGCTGGTATCTTACTGTGTGAGGGCAATCATGACAGTCTAGTTTTTACTGAACACATTTTGTGACCCACAAGAACTTAAGTTTTAAGCTCACAATCAAAGTGAAATATTTCAATACAAATTACTGCAGCTAGCTCAAAACACAAATAGGTACAAAATATCACCATGATATTGTTACCTCCTGACCGGAAAAGAGGGACGGGAGGGCAAGAGTCTCAATCACAGAGATAGTATGTCAAAGTAAACAATATAAAGTTTATTTATAACAAAAGTTTCTCAATTGACATAACACTATAGACAAATATCAGATCCCCAGGCTTGACAATAACTCCAGACACTTTCATCAGATGGCGACTCTAGTGAGCACGTCGCCTAGCTGTGAACACAGCAAAGTAACAATAGTTGAGTTTTACATTCTGTAATCCATGAACACAGGGTTCTTATACTTGGTCTGGGGGATTTTAATGGACCAAAGGGGTCCAATCTGAAGCTAACAGCAAAACTAAATAATGATACATATAAACACAATACAAAAGGAACAGGCAGGGGCGAAGTCTCAGAATAAGTTTAAGTTACGCAGAGCTGATCTGCGTTACAATATTTTACAAGACGTGAAGTAAGACTAAATGGTCACGGGTCCAGGATGTGAAGAACAGGGGCTGACCTCGGGCAGCGCGGGGCCACGCAGGTGGACCCAGTAGTTTTCGTGGCTCCACGCGCTCTCCACGCCCAGGTAGCAGGGGTCGCGCACGGGGCTGGCACGCCCTGAAGCCGGCTCCAGGAAGAAGGACCGCTCCACGCCGTGCCGGCCCGCGCGCACCAGCACCCAGCTGTGCACTCGCACGCCGCTCAGCTCGTCAAGGGGCGGCCTCTCCAGCGCCTGCACCCCGCGGCAGCGCAACCACATGTCTTTCATCACACAATCCACGAAGATCTTCAATTCAACGTCCAAAACTATCTTTCTAGCAGTCAACAATGGCTTCCGAAGTGGCCAAACTGGGATTACTAATTTGCTAACTTTTCTAATTCCTATTTTTGCTAACGTTATTACACATTGTTAGGTGGATTCTTTTTTTAATTCAGATATGGCAAAAGTGTTTGATACTGTTAACCACAACACATAACTTTGTAAACTATTCAACTTTGGATTAACTGATAAATATCTAACCTTGTTTTCTAGTTACTTAAAGGATAGAAAGTTTTATGTTTCGAGTAACAATTTTAATTCAATTTGGAAGGTGGAACTCTGTCTCCCCTTCTTTTTAATATTTTTATTGATTATATCACTAATGAGCTCATCATTTATTGAAATGTTCTATTCGCAGATGACAAAATTTCTAAATCTATTACCTCAATTAGTGACTGATACTTACTGGAGAGACACATTAATTCAATTGTCAGATGGTGTAATACTAATTTAGTTGAACTCAACTACAATAAGACAACTACCATAACATATACTAGAAAATATCATCCTATTATTTTCAATTACACAATGTTAAATCAAACTATTAAGAAAGCTAATGTTATTAGAGATTTGGGGATTTTTCTAGACTCTAAATTACTATTTCATTATCATATTCAATCTTGTTATCTGATGTGAATAGAACTCTTACTATCATTAAATTAATTAAATTCAATGCTTCTAATGTTGATTCCTGTCTCAGTCTTTATATATCAATAATTAGAACTAAACTCAAATTAATTATATCATACACCAAAATTGGAATTTTAATAATAATGTAGATTTACACTCTCATCTTAACATCCTGTAGTCTAGAAGAGATATTTAGATGCTTTATTAGTAATGAAATCTTACGAAAATAATATACCCTGTTATTATCTTCTTGAAAATACAAGAATTTAAATACCTTCCCTTAACTGTCAATATAAACCTTTCTTATGTTCATTAAAGAAATCAAATGATAGAGTTTATAGGATAGTCAAAAATAGTAATATGTATAACAGCTTCATTCATTTAATAAATAAAAAATTATCTATTAAGAAAATAATAACATTAATTCTCTATTCTATCTACCTTTTATTTCTTACTGGTTTACTTTGCCTTATTTTGTTTGTATAGTTTTAATTTGGGCTCTTTTGTGTACTGTTCTTTGGTGTTTTTGTATCTGTTTTTGTTTTATATAACCTTGTTTGTATGGTTTTGTTTTGGCTATGAGCGTTTATTTATTGTGTCAATGTTGTACCTATCAATTAAGGCTAATCATTTGCTGTTTGTAGGCATGGTACAATTATTAAATAAATAAAAACTAAAACAACCATCCCAAGTGAGGTCTGTGGGCCCCACAAGTGTTCTTCAATAAAATACATTTGTAGCTGCCTGATCATGAATACATATATACTTGTAATATCTTCATTTTTGCTGCAATAATTAAGATTATATAAACATGTATTAAATAAATATTACATAGGTAACTTAAACTTTGTATTTATTTTTTAAATATTACAGTAGGAGTCAGGAGAGCATGACTGTTCTGGGGCACACAATGGGTAATTAATAATGCAAATTAGGTAATCAATAAAGAAATTGGCTGTTCACCCCTTTTCCACTAATTGGCTAATAACCCCTTTAATCAATTACCCCTTTGATCATTTTAATCTATTAAATGATTTAATTAAATTTTTATTCAATTTGTTTGATTGTTGTTGAATTCCACTAGTCAACTTCTTTTGGTCTGCATCCATTTTGTTTATCATCTGCAGGTGTCCACCATTTTGTCTGTCCTCTTCTGATGTCATAGTTCTGAAGCTTGAAGGTGGTATTTTATTTTATTTTATATTGTACTAAAATATCTGATAAGAAATGGCCGAGCCCCAAACCGAGGTATGCAACAGGAGGCAAATTGAGGTTAATAACCATGCACCTTGATGGGGCATATTAGGATTAATTGTTTTTAAACTTAATTATGAAAACAAGTGCAATGCAAACTGTAACCCAGTAGAAAACATTTGAAACACTTTACTGAAATGAAAACAGACAGAAACAATTAACTCTTGAGTTGAGATCCACAGATGGATCCACTCGACCAAACATGAACGTGAGCAGCTTGATTGGTGCTGGGCCGTACAATGCCGGATTAAGGGCTCGGTTCAAGGTCACGGTGTGGTTCACTCCCGTTAGGGATTGTAGAAGAACCATCACAAGCATTCATGTTCCCAGCTCCACTCTGGCAGGGGAGGCCACAGTGTTGACGTGCTTTATCTGTCTGTTACATTCCCACCATTCAGTCTGCTTGATGGGTTCTGCCCAACTTTCGTTTCTGTAGTATCATTACACACAGTAAATTTCAATCTTACTTGTGGATTTTTGTAATTCTAAAATATTAAGAGTTTTTTACTGACAATAAATAGGATATTTGTTGTAACATTGCAATTTTTTCATTATCTATTTTTCTTTTCCTCCTTTATGAAGAAAATGCCTTAATTCCCGAAGTAAGTAAAAACACCAAAAACATACAATAAGTATTGTCTGTATATTGGTCAAGGCTCAAGGCACATCTTATTTCTTAGAAGAAGGTCTTGAGTTATAATCAAACAAACATTGCATACATACAACTATTTTTTTTTTACAATATACGTCCTTAAAAACAGAGCATACTAGTTAGCCGGCGCACGGGACTCGAACCCGTGACTCAACCATCACCGAGGAAACAAGTGAAGCAAATCTAAATTACGAGCACATACAAGTTAAATCTTATTAAGATCTTACAACCTTTTAAATAATTAAATATACAAAAATTATGTGATAAAATTTTTAAGTGTTCAAGCATTGAAGGCATATTTTATGATTAAAAACCCTGTATTTACTCTAATTAGATTTAATTCCTCTTCATGTACACTTTACAAGAGGGCGGAAATAAGGTCTTTACGCCATCGCCCTTCTGAAAGGCGTACATGTCAAGTGCTGCCAAAATTTTCAATCAAAAAATTAACTGCTGCTACTATATTTAAAGAAATACAATACCCCTGGCCTTGGTTTTGAGATTACGTAGTGACCAACGACGATCATTTCTAAGGTAGTAGAACATGATTGCTGAAAACTGACACAAAAAAAAACTTTCTATGATCAAATATAAAAAATCAAATAATTTCAATTTTGTTGATGTAGAAAATCCTGTGCACGAACAAACAATTTACAATTTGAGTTTGTTTGAAAGTACAAACATAAAAACTTACAATTTTGTACCTTTTTAACTAATGTGTACTTGAACCAGAAATTATTCCCTGCTGTTATAATTACATGAAACCTTGTAAATACAAGATTAAATTAATCTTTACAACTATACCTACGTATAACACTAAGCTGCCCTGTAAGGGCACAGCTAAACACCCAGATGGCTCATTTAACATATCTCACACAAACACCCACTTCTGTTTCCTCTAGCACTTTACCTCCAGAGCTTTCATTTCCTCCTCCCTCTTCTTTTCTTCAATTTCTTCCAATCTACGTAATTCCTTCCTTTTCCTCTCCAGCAGATACTGACTTTCAAACTGTTGCTCGAGCTGGACGTGGTACTTGGGGGCTTCTGCTGCTGTTGGCTCACCTTCCGAAACCTAGCAGACATTACTACTGTTAGCCTCCTCCAGACTTCCTGGTCACCACACAACTGCTACCCTTCTCGCGAATGCATCCCCAGCTGACAGGCACAGGTTCTCTGTTCCCGTCGTGAAACTACACAGCCAGCTTTACTGCTATGAGTAATAGAGTATATAGACTAACCAATTAATTTTTTATGGTGTAAAAATTTGAAAATATTCCGTTACCTATATACTATGTTTTGATAAACAGTGTATGTAGAATTATTAGAATATTTTTCAAATTTCCTTGTGATATTAACTCTCTTCCATGTATTGAAAACAAAATGTACAAGTAAGTAGTACTATACATTTTTCATGACTTTTATTGAGGTGGTGATCAATATTAATAAAAAAATATTCAAAACTGAAAAGATCTACACTGCAATAACCTTCTGTAGGTACATGATTTTTAAATACATATTAAGTATGTATTTGAATTTATTAAATCTGATGGCAAAACTTTGTGTTTCTAATAGAACTACAGACAAAAAAAAATTGTTTAAGAATTGTGCCAGTACAATGAAAACTGTAGAAGTGAATTGAAATTGGTACACCTCTTGCCCCCTCTCCCTCTCATGAAAATGGCAGGGCAGAAGTATTCATTTGAAGGGAAACTGTGGCCATGTGCTGCTGGCAGGCCCTTGAAGCCAACCCCAAGCAAGCAAACAGCACGGCCAATCATCACGTATACAGTGCACAGCAAGAGCCAGGAGGGGTAAGGATTCATTTTAAAACACGAGGATGTAATTGGCAATAACAGAAAGCAGTGGCATAGCCAGGATTTGTATATGGGGGTGTTAAGAGGCTTGCCCCCCCCCCCCCCCCCCCCCCGTAATAAAGCGGGGGGTCCAAGGTTCCTCCCCCAGGAAAATTAGGATTATAAGGTGTAAAATAGTGCTATTTTAGCAGTTTTCGGTACTTAAATTTAAATATTGTAATGGTAAAAATTTTATTAATTTTAATATGAAATTTGTTTGAGTGATGAATAAGAAATTAATTAAAGATTTGGTGCTAAGGGCTGGGGGAGGGGGTTGAACCCCTAACCCCCCCGGCTGCGCCCCTGACAGAAAGTATAAGTGTTTGTAACATATTTGAGCATGTGTGCGGTTCATTGGGAAATTAAAAGTGTGAAGAATTTATTTCCGGTGTGTTGGACGTGTGAGTCATGAACAGTAGCAGCAGTAACTATGGCTCCGTAAGCGTGTACGGAATGAGGCGAGTGGTCCGTAAAACTAAATCTCAATTCATCGAACTCCTAAAGATCTGGACACCGGGACGTGAGTGCACGTGGTCCTTCGAAGAAGTTACTGTATCTAATCCTAGGATAAGGCGGTAAGATCATGACTGGAGACATGGTCCTCCGAGCCGTGTTATGTAACGAATGGGCGTGACTTAGTCCAATCTATGGTGAATGCCAAACTTAAACTTTATTGTTAATACTTATACCAATACCCCACGCACGTGTTCTTTGCGCTGTCGCATCATGGTATTTCGACCAGATATCGATATCTCGAAGTTTGTACTTATCAAGTCTAGCAACAATCGACATTAACTAGTGTTCGAGACATCTATGTTACGAAGTCAACAGGAAGCACACGTGCAGCTGGTGAAAGGCTGAATGAATCCGTTGATGTCACTTGCCAACAAAGTGAAAGACGATAACGGAAGCTTAGGGTTATTTTGGGCTCATTTCCAAGACATTAATAAGCTAAAATCTGCCTTTGAAGATAGCCAACTTCAGTTAGCATCTGAATCTAGTGTCGCCAGGGAGTCGAGCACATATGATGCAGCTATTGAAGAGTTCGATGTATTGTAATACTGCGTTCAAAAGGTCCATGCCAGGTTAGTGACAGATATGGTTAGCAACAATTGTAAGAAAACAAAAACAAAGTTTTAACTCGCGATTTCTGTGTTCCTTGTCATCCGATCCTAATGATCTGATAGTCCTGACTCCTGTCCATTTTCTCATTGGTAACAGCTTATTTGTGCCACAATATGGTGATGTGAAAGACCCTCCAACTAACAGATTAGATAGTTACCAGTTGCTGCAACAAGCAACACAGCATTTCTGGCTTAAGTGGTCAAAGGAGTACCTTCATACCTTACAGCAGCACGGAAAATGGCAGTAACGAGAAGGGAGTTGACCAAGAGTGCCCTCGTTCTGGTGAAGGAAGACGCCATTCCTCCATTGCAGTGGGATGTTGGTCGTGTGGAATTTATACAGCCCAAGAAGGATGGAATCGCAAGATTTGTCAGTATTAAGACTCGTCATGATTTTAACAACATAGCAGCTTAAAGCTGTGCCGCCTTCCTACTTCTTAAAATCAATGGCATTTCTTGTTTCTTATGCAAATTGGGTTAATTTTGATGGCACGTATTTGAATGATTGTGCGGTTTATAGGGAATTTACGAGTGTAATTAATGTATTCCCGGCATGTTGACGTGTGAGTCAGGCACAGTAGTGGTAGTAACAATGGCTCTGTGAGTAACTATGTATGGAATGAGCATGAGTGATCAATAAAACTAAATCTTAATTCATCGAATCCTGGCTATGGGATGCGAGTATGCGAGGTCTTCAGAATAAGTGCTGGTACATAATCCTAAGAAATGGCAGGTGACTGCCATATTTACGAGAGAAGATGGCGGTAGGATCATCACTGAAAACAATAAGCATTGTTGATTTTTTTTTTTTTTAAAAATTGGTTGTCTATAAAGTCGGTTTACGGACGATAGTTTAACGTGACGTCATAACAAAACATTGATGAAATGATTGCATACTTTTATGAATAAAATTGAATATTTTTTATTGAATTATCACTATTTCGTATGGATACAAAGAATGAGTGAAATGTAATCTACAATTTAATTGATAAATTTACTTTTATTTGCACTCATTAATTCAAATATGTTTATTACTTTAACGAAGAGATTATTTTAACTATAACTTTCATACATGTTTGCTATTTAACTTCTTCCAATCTGTGTTATTCTGTTAAGGATAGGACGATGATAGGAAAAGTAGGAAACGAATGGGAGTGTTTCAAGTTTAATGTGCCTCGAAAAAGTAAAATCGATGGTTGTTCCAATCGAGTGGAAGAGAGATAGATGCGGCGCAAGCGTACAATGAGCGTAACGGGACAATGTGCTTTACGGGACACTTTTTCGTGCGTGCAGCCGGCGTTCATCGATTTATTTGACGTTGTCACGTCAAAAGTTATCATTCCGTATTATGCCTATATTCTATGCATAAGCATGTTTACATGAACAACTACACCAGCAAGGAGTCTAGACAGTCGAAGCCAGGGTACTGTCTGAGGGCCCAAGACACACTAGGCACTAGACACGCGGCACTCGCCTGAGGGGGCAGCTCCTCCGGCCAAGGGGCGTAGTCCTCGGAGGTGTGATCTCCCAGACACAGCTCCCTGCACGCGTACCCCGATACCACATAGGCATCGTACCACGCACCAGTCAGCATCGAGGCCAGCAGTACACTCAGCTCGAAGCAGTTCCCCCTCTGGGTGTGCAGCACCGTGGCGGGGGAGCACAGCTCCTGTGGCTGCAAGCACGCCCCGCTCAGTACCACTGCACACTTCCCATCCAGAACACACGGATACCACGCAACCAGGGGCGCAACAACAGGGGGGGGGGGCAAGGGTATTTTGCCCCCCCCCCCCCCCTCTGAAACCTTGAAGTGGGAGCAAACGGGAGCCAAGAAAGTGCTGAATAATCAATTTTTAGATAATAAAACTGCTTAAATAGCACCATTTTCCACCTTGAAATACAAATTTTCCCGGGGGATGGCCCCCGGCTTCAATAAGGAGGATCGATGATTCTTTATAATAAGGTATATTGCCCCCCTCCTCCTTTTTGGAAATTTAGTTGTTGCGCCCCTGCACGCAACTGGAGCCTCGGAACTTAACTAAAACCCATTTAATTCATTGTTTACAAACTAACATTTTTTAAAGTATAGGTACATTTTCGACTGCAGTACAATTTTGTCACTAGAATGCGTCATCATCTTCTTAGATGTTCTTGTTTGTTGGTAAAATAATACTCCAAACCAAAATTTAATGGTAATGGCATCCAATTTAATTTATGTAACATACAAGCTCAGGCAAGACAAACAAATATAAATACGGTCAGGAGATTCGTCCAAGTGCTAAATTTCCTAGCAGACACAGGCAGCACTGACTAAGACAGCGCTTAAATTAGTACATTAGATAAACATTGAAGGAACGGTACTGACAGGATGTAGAGGACAAATCACTCTGCACTCTCCCCTCTACTCCATGAACTCTCATTTTAATGCACTCACTCCTCCTCACTCCCACTATGGCTCACTCTTAATTCTACTCTGTACTCTCCCTGTGACTCACTCAGTACTTTACCTACGGCAAACTCTGCACTCTCGCTCTGCACTTTCCCTCCAGCACACTGGCTCACTCTCACTCTTATGCACTCTCGCGCTGGCTTAAATCTCACTCTCGCTCACTCACTTACTGGTGAAATCACTCTGGCTCACGCGCACTTTGGTTCACTCTATTACTTGTGTACTCACACTCTGGCTCACTGTCACACTATCACGCTTGAGTGCTCTCACTCTGGCACACTCTAAGTTCGATGCATTCACATGCTATACTCTACATCATGCACACTGGCACACTATATCTCTCTCTCTGACACGCCACAACCATGGCTTACCCTCGGTGGTGCCCTCTGAAAAATAAGTTTGTAAAAACAATTTGTTTGCTTTACGTTTTTAACAGAAATTAAACATTTTTCAGTTAAATAAGAACATTAATTACAATTTTTCCGTTTAAAAGTATTATTTTATTGGATAATGGGAAAATATAATGTTTCTTCTGATAATAAATAAAAAGAAGAGTACATAATTACTTGCTAGAATTTTCGTAAATGTTTATTTTATTCAGAATTTCACCTGATTATGCAATTTAACTGTTTAAACATATTTAATTTCTTTAATTAATAGTTAATTTTTTCCGATGAATATTAAAATGAACAAGTAAAAAATAAAATAAAAAGATCCTAGCGGATATCGAACCTGAGCCCGCATTTTACCAATCAAATTTTCAAATTCAAATGTTTTTTACTATGTCTTTTTCATGCATTAGCACTTTTACATGATACATTTGACATGCTCTGTGCTCTTTTGCCAAAAAATATATACAATTTAAAAGGTGAACATTGGTTTTACATATTATATACAGATTAACAGAAGTTTCAATTGATTGTCTTTGAAGGAAAAATTTTAAAAACCTTCATTATATGTCTGGAGCCATTGGCTCAATGTGTGTGTGGTATTTACACACACACACACACACACACACACACATCATTTATCTATGTTTACACTTTCATCTATATTTACACTTTCACTTTCATTGTCGCTATGGTTGGCGTTCATTTGGTTCATGGTTGCACTGAATGAAACAAGGTTTACACTAAATTACTAAATTGAATATATTAATTATTTACGTTTATATACAGTTTCACTGTCGCTGTGGTTGGCGTCCATGTGTGACGTGGTTTTACGGCACTGTGGTGGGCGTCCGTAGCACTTGGCACTGGGTGGTTTTCACTTGGTATGCCCAGTCAGGGTGGCCTGCCGGGGTGGTAGTCAGTGATGAGTTTGTGTGGGTGTGGGTGTGTGATGATGTGTTTACCAATGTTTTGTATAAGTGTGGACGGGTGTTGTGATGCTTTCTTGAAACAATTGTCTGCGTATTGTGTTACAATTGAGCGTGTGATTGGGGGGGGGGGGGGGGGGTGCGAGGGAATGGAGCTGTATGTTAGTTAGGTACATATTTGTATTTCCCGAGTGTTGATCTGAGTAGTTTATTCAAACATGTGTTTATTTGGTGGAGGCGGATGTCGGGTACATGAGCAAATATTACGGAGGCATAAAGTAAAATAGGGACAATGTACGCCTTGAAGAGGCGCACACGGTCATGGTCTGGTCATGGGGGCTGTAGGGGCGGAGAATGGAGGAGAGCGAATTACATGCGCGGTAGGCCCGGGCAGTGGCAGACGAGAAGTGCGGTGAGAAGCGCAGTGTGCGATCCAGTGTAACACAGAGGTATTTCACTGAATCGCTCCAGATGATCACAGCGCCTCCCACAAACAGTGCTGGGGGTAGACGGGGGCGTCGACTGGTAAATATGATGGCTTCAGTTTTGGAAGGGTTTGGGAGTATACCCCAGGATGTAAAATAAGATGTAACTGTGCGGATGGCCGAGGTCAGCCTGGCTTTGAACGGGATCGTGATGTGTTACCATCAGCGCGGTATCGTCCGCGTACATGACAATCGTAAATTCGGGCGTAGGAATGTCATGAGTGTGAAGGGAGCACATGCATGTTACCACTACACCTCGCCGCTGACTTGACAATTGAAGAAAAAATAACGGTTAAATAGTATCTTTGTTAGATCAAAACTTTAACTGGCAATTGTGGCAAAGTTACAAGTTATTGTTATGTATTCAAACCCAACAACAAAGCTTCCAAATAAATTAAAAACCTTAAGCTTTTCCCGACGTTCAAAACGAAACAGGTTTTTTTTTTAAAAATATACCTACTTTTATAAAAAAAACTGCCATTTAGCCCAGTGTTGATGAAGGAGACACCTAGACACCTACTACTAGCGCCGTTAGTTCTCGGGCCACCGCGAGCTTCACTGAGCCGACGGAGAATGATGGTGCGTTGCCAGACCTGTCTCCATGACCGTGACAAACTACAACACGCACCCGTGAAGTAACGAATATTCGCATATTTCTTGACTTTCGCATTCACAACATTCTTGTGAATATTTTGCAAATATGGATATTAGAAAAAATAACATTTTTTTAAATGTGAAAATAATATTAAATAAGAAAAATATATTAATTTCTTATCATTTTTATTAGAAAAGGTGGTGTTCATCTAGTGTTGCACTCTTGTATACTCTTGAGGATTCTTACTAAGCCTGCTGTGAAGTTGGGAGCTCAACTTGAGCTGTATTTGAATGAATAAAGTGTGTTGCCGTCTTTTTGTATTTTGTTATGGCAGTTTCTTGCACTTTCTGCTCTTTTTTTAAAACATTTTGAATTTTGTGTGAAGCATAGTCAATGTTTTGACATTTAAAAAGGATTTTTATTTTTTTTTTATTTTTGCGCCTGATGAAAAAATTCCTTCAATTTTATAAGCAATATTTTCTCCACTACGACGACTGTCACTGAACACCTCTGCTTTAATCACTATAATTTTCCTTTCGAATTCATCTGTAATCCCATGAAAAATGTTTAACTCGCTAGCGAAACTCCCGAACACGAATCGAAACAGATGTCACTAGTTAATGACTATTTTTAAAATGATTCAGCAATTCGAGTATTTATAGCTTCATTTACCATATGATTATCGCTGATAAATAAGTAAAATACTGACGATATTTTAAATGATAGGTCGGACACAGGTGCTTTATAAGTCTTGCGAATCCAACACATTCCGTAAAACTAAATGGCTAGTCTTCCAGCACAATCATTTCTTTCATTGGATTAGCAACTCTCAAAGGCTTTGCAGATTTATTATTCCACTGATTCGTTTTTTCGACATATTCCTGAAGCGACACCTGTTTAATGACAGGTAAGTAATTTGGTGGGAAGACGACGCCAAAGCAAGTGTCTATTCTGTTGTCCTTTTACGCATTTTTCCCATTTACAAAACTCGGCTTTATCCATGCCGTTGTAGTTCTTTTCGCGAATATTCATTGTTACACGGCTTGGATCTAGCAGGTTTAGCGTCGAACGTGTAAAATAACTCCGTATTTAACTAGAATTTGATTTACTCATCTTAAAAAATCACTGATATCATTCTAACTTCAAAATTCATTTGTTCCTATTTTCAATCTGTCGTCAAATAAATAAAGATCGGCTAGCTTCCCATCAGCTCGGCTTCGC
This sequence comes from Bacillus rossius redtenbacheri, assembly GCF_032445375.1. Taxonomy (NCBI): domain Eukaryota; kingdom Metazoa; phylum Arthropoda; class Insecta; order Phasmatodea; family Bacillidae; genus Bacillus; species Bacillus rossius. The sequence goes on along the minus strand of NW_026962011.1, from coordinate 27,469,329 downwards.
CAGTAGAACCGGCGGGTGACGCTAAGGCGAGTGGCAGTCGCGCCCTAAATCCGTACCCACCCTGGATTTGGAAACTGAATATTCGAATTCGCATTCGCGAATGCCTAAAGATCACTACTTGGCACACGCCTCATCCTCTCTCCCCCTCTTCCGCGCTCCACGTGCGGGGCACGCAGTGACGTCACGTGGTAGCGAGGCGACTGAGAGCAGAACGGCTCCCCTCCAACCATACAACTTCACCAACTCGTTTAAAACTTCTCTCTTCCCGCCGTCAACAAACCATTCATTCCTCCTCCCCGCTTCACGTTCTCTCTCTCTCTCTCTCTCTCTCTCTCTCTCTCTCTCTCTCTCACTCTCTCTCCGTTCCCCTCCACCTGTTATTTCACTGTGGCTGGCGCTCCTGGCGGCAAACGACTGCACTATTTTATTAATAACGTGTACTCTTTGCGAGCCATTCGCTTTAACGAGTGTCGGAGCGCGACCTGCCCCACTAGGTCCCGCGCGACAGGGTCGGGGCTTACTGCAGCACAATACCAGCTACGTCATCCTCATGTCACGGCGCACAGCTGACAGCTCCGCCAGTGATACGTGGCGATGCACGGGTGGTCTCCCTCGCTGTGTGACACCTCACCCTGGCTCGTTCACCAACTGCAGTGTGGTTTGTCAGTTGCTAATGACGGTACCCAGGTAGCTACTGTAAGTGTCTGCGAGGCTTTTACTGCAATAAGGGGGTACTAGCGCAAATAATTCTGCTTATATCATTTCGTGTTAGGCACATGATTTTAAATACATTAATAATAGTTACAACTATATTTAATTGTTTTAAAAGATTTGTTTCTACTAGTGTCCTTATTTAGTCGGTTTTACGAACTTAAAGGCAAATTGTTGTGTCCTCGCATGTACTAAAAGCGAGGTATCAAAAAAAAAAACCACACGCAACAAAGTGAAACTTCCTGCTTATTAGGTGTATCAGTAATTCTCTAATTAACAAAAGAAAATAACTGAGAACAGTAAGGATGCGCGTATAATCTCAAGTGAAAAAAAAGCCCTTTTCCGCGCCCTGCACTCTCGCATCCGTTCACTGGCCCTTTTTGGCGCCTTTTTTGTCGGTTTATTCCCACGTTTCCTTTAATACCTCTTATCTGCTTTTTTTAAAATTATTTTTAGTCATGCTGTTAAATCACGCTCTCCAGCTGAATAAAATGAAAGTACAAAAAAAAATGGGTGCGTGTACTTATGTAAGCGCGTTAGAAGTTATACTTCTTTGGCATCATTACAAAATAGTATTTAATTGCATGAAAATAATTAATACAATAAAATAATATAAGGACTGGAAAAAGATAGTCAACACAGTCAATAAAGTTCAGTTTAAATTTGAAAAATTAAATAAATAAAATTTAGAGAATAATAAATATATGACATAATTTGTATCAATAACTCTTTTCCACACGTATAAATAAATTGTAGATTCTTTAAATAAAATAAAATAAAATAAATATGGTGTCAATCGTTAGCCGCTACGAAAAGTGAGGTGTAGAAAAACACAAGTAACGTCACGAGAATTCCGTAGCATCACTGCTGCGTCATTTCTACTTCTCCCCTGCCGCCTACCCTTCCGGCCGTTACAACTAGCATACAGCATGCTGCGCTACGTACCTATGCCCTCCCCCCATCTTTGCCGTCTTCCCATACGACCGCTAGCGCATGCGTTGGAGTGGCGTCGCCGCTGACGCACTCTCCTCCTTTACCGCCCCCCCCCCCCCCCCCAACAATGTACCTAGCTATTCCCCTCATGCGATCGAAATTTTCGTAACGTTCGAAAATGAAGTTTCACTAAAAAAAAAAAAAACCATTGCACTAATAATGTAACAATTCGTAAAAGGTATATAAAGCCAATTTCATAGGAACAAATCTACTCAATGTATGTTTTTTTGTGTATTCTTAAGGATTTTTTTTTTTTAAGTGAAATTACTTTACAGCCGGTAGGTAGGTAGGTCGAATATGACGTCACCAGAGCGTAACTAACACTAGTATAAAAGTAGAGAGGATGAGGAATGTAGTGTTCGTTCCACTCACACTCCTTGCTGTTCGGGACCGAGCAATTGGATGAGGCGAGATGTCGCTACTGCGCATTGCACACGAATAAGGCTGGAGATTCTTAACACTACTTGTAAAAATATTTGTCAGGTTTGTTTGAATATTAGAACACATACACTGTTATTGTACTGTACTAATAACAACACTAAAGCCCCTCGATTATTCCAGCTATCACGTAACTTGGAAAAAAAATGGCAGCGACAGCGCTGTCTAAAGTGCCGTTAGCTGACGAACTACACCAGACTGTGAAGACTATTATCCACGAAGTTCAACAGCAAAGCGTCAATGCTATTCTTTCATATACACTGATTTCCATGTAGCCTTCCAAATTGTTATTAAGTTGTTTTCACTTCCTCGAACTGCTGTAGTCCTACGTAATATTTTCAGCTTTTTTGTCAGTATTTGATGGTCGAAACTAAGTCCAATGTATTTCGTCGAAGTATATTATCACCACTTCCAGATTCTTCACACAATATCATAAATAAACATGTTTGGGCTTTACATAATTACTAAATTACGTCTTTTCAAATATTGAGCCAACAAACTTAAGTTTCAACGACGATTAAAATTACTTGCACTATGAATACTTATAAAACACGTCCGATTCCTCTGAAGTTTCGAAGCTTGCTGAAACGTTCTTAACCAAATAGGTTGGCTCCAGAACACTAAAGGAAAATGTTCTGCCTAATCAGTTTGTAGCTTACAACTACATAAAATATTTTATAATTTGAAATTGACCTCATAATGGTCCGAAAACGTGAAAGTAATGTGTTAATTCGAATTACAAACACAAATATGAACGTATTGCTTGAATATAATGTAATTATTAAAATAATAAATTAAATGAGAAATAAGAATTGTCCGAATTTGTAAACCTTAATTTGATTGGTTGTGAATCCACACATATTCATTTGAAGCAACCAAAGAGTAAAACATAATGTAAAGTTCTTTATAAGTTGCGAATATTTCTTGTTATTACCATTAAAGTGTTACAAAATGCATTCCAGGATAGTTTCGCTACCATAAAGTTTCATTTGGCACACCAATTCGCTTGGTACGTCCTCAGAAGTTTACGAAAGTAACTATATACTAAAAAATGGCGCAAGACGCGAGTCTTCCATCTGGACGAAATAAACGAAAACGTGAGCTCTGCGCATGCGCAGGAGTTTGGACAACAGATTGGTCATAGAAATCCCAAAATCTGTTCCCAAAAAATAAGGGATTGGCGTTGTTCTATCTAAAGGATGGGGAGCGGTTGTGTGCATCTGCAATACAAGTGTAGCATATTCAACACCAAAGCCCTTATTTTCGTATCTTGTATTACCGGCCTAAGACAAAGGCCTACGGACTACATTTTATAAACGCGTTGTATAACATGAATATTGTGTATATTTTTAAAAATAAGTAATATTTGTGATTTAAAAATGTTTTATTATCGTAACCCAAATTCGAACTTGAGGCTGAAAAAAAAAGGTCCGTTATAATTTTGTGAAGATCTGAGGCTTGGAAAATGCCACCATCACGTTGATTGTTGTACCCACCAACATCAATAACAACAAACTTATAGTTAGCATCTACAACTCCTTGAAGAACTCGAAAGTGTTTTCCATCAATGCAACCAATAAAATTTGGTGCGTTCCATATTTGTTGAAAGTCAGTGGCTATATTCTAAAATTAAGTATTGTTTGCACTGGTAAATGCACAGTGTAGCTCATCCCACGGCACATCTGTTGTTCGATATTTCCTATGGTTGTTTCCCCCATTCGAAGTGTAAAGGCGAGAGCTCTAAACGTAGATCCAGTAGCAATAATCCTGCAAATAAATAAATGTAATAATATGTAACGTGTGTAAAATATGTTGTCAATACACTCCGGCACACTGTGTTTAAAAAAGCACTAATGAATAAAAAAAATACTAAAATCTTTAAAAACATCTGCAATTTAGAGCTTTAGTTTTAGTTTCGAATAGCAAAGACATAGTTTCTCGTAAAAGTTAGTTTTAAAATTATTTATAAGTTAGTATTCATTGTAAACGTAAATTAATCCATACAATGGGGCACCGTCCAAGAATTACTGGTATATACTTCTTAAAAAAACTGTAGGTCAAAAACTGCTGCTGTATATACAACCATCTGCTCTGATTTACACTAGTGTTCCCACAATTATTTTACTCGTGTTACACAGGGAATTTAATTTATATATATTTTAGTGTAACACTGAGGAAGATATTGGAAATATCTAGGAGACCATTTTTCTGGTAAATGTGGAAAAATTCCGAAAGTGGTCACAGGAATGGGCGCTGACGAAGCAAATTTACACTCAAAATGACCGTTTTTAAAAGCTCTTCTTTTCCTCAAAGATATTAATGCACCAATAAATTCCACATGAAACCTCTCTGCAATACGGCGGATAACTAAGAGCCCTCTTCCTAAGAATGGTGGTGCATTTCCCTCAAGAGGGCCTCAGGGGAAGAAAATATGCTCACTGCTCTTCATACCCGGGTCAGGAAAATTGAAACAGTCACTTGAAAATAATAGCAATAAGTTCCTTGATGAAGAGGGTCTGGAAGAGAAACTCATACAGCATGTGTGGCTAACAGCAGCACATATACACCAAAATCCACAAGGAAACGTGTTAGAAGTAAATATTTCAACTCCAGCCTTCTAAGAATCGAGGAAAAGAAGCTGAAATATTTACTCAAGAAAGGTGATCAAATAAAGTAACTGGAAGATTATGCAGACCTATATTTCTTTATAAGTTTGAAAATGTGAAAACAATTCCGGATGAGAGGAAAATTGCATTTAGAAGTCGCATTCAAAGCATAGTGGATGAATGTGCATATCCATATGCCAGAGTCCAGGAACTGGTGGTGACCGACTTTCCAAACTCCTATTCTTCCTCTGCTCTTAACACTACTGCCGTAAGCTCAGAGATCATAGCGGATCCATTTGCAGCTGCATTTATGAACAATATCCGACTTATGGCATAAGCAATGACAACTGATGGTAAACTTCTGATGTTTCATTTAATTTCTAATTTTATACTGTCAAATAAATCATACTTTTTTCAGTGCGTACTTTGTGTACCTATATTCTGGTATCCATTTTAACCTATCTAAATAGCGCAAGTGTATAGTTAGTTGTACAGACAGACAATATATAATGGTTATTTGAAATAGTACCTCAATAATAAATAAATTGAAAATAAATCATTTACATCCTAAACATAAATGTAGGGCAAGTGTACCGAATATGAGACCCCTTTTTAAAAATATTTATATTTTGTTATTAAAACCACTATTGGTAGATTTATTTATCTTATATGATATATTAAGTAATGCACTTTTACTTCAAAACAGGATTGAGCACTTGTATTAATACAGAAAATAATTAAACTAAGAAATAAAAAAAATGCGAAATTTTGTGAAAACAAAAATGTGTTCCTAATATGAGACACCCCCTACATTATGTTACAAATTCCATATTTGATATCATTTATTCACTTTTTGCACTTTTGTTTGTTACACATAGGACACACGAAACATGTATCAGCTCCGCAATCTTCATGAGCGCACCCATAGCACTTGAGGCACTGCCGCCATTTCTCGCCATGTTTATCCTCTGAGAAAAGGCAGCCGCATAACAAACACTCTGCATCCATCACTTTCAGATCCATCACTTTCATTTTAACTGTCATGCAGCGAAATATTTTCGTCACTGGAGTCCTCAGAATCTACAGCAATGAATGATTTGGTAGTAATCCTTAATTTGTCCGTGTTGCGAGATCTGGTTTGTGTAGGTCTAGCTTCGTTTCCTTTCTGTTTCCCAAGAACCAATTTCTTACGAGCTTCAGCCTTATTCTTTCTTGCGACATTTTCATCCAAGCTTGTTTTGTATGGCGATGATGTGATAACATTAGCACTGCCACATCTACTGGATGTTTCTTTTGAAGGAAAATTTGGTAGTGGTGAAATATCCACAGGTCTGATAAAGGGCCTAACTGCACTGCTGCAACATGGCTGATCTGTCTGCATCGAAGTTTCTCTTGGGTGGCTCTGGTCTTCTCTGCAAATGGCTGTATCTGAATTCTCTTGAGTTCCTTTTCTTCTCTAGTTTCTTGGCCATTTGATGATTTAGAGAAAGCACCAAATTCATAATCACGAAATATGTTTCGGTTAAATGGAAACAGGCCTGTTTTATTAAAATAATTAACAGATATTTCCATTGTTGCTGCTCTTTGGTACGCAGCACTGAAAAGTTTAGCCACTGTAAAGTTTGTAACAACATGATTTGGGTTTCGGCACAGCCAGTCTTCTACTTCTTGAGCATAAGATGTCTTGAGAGGGAACATAAAACCTACGTCCAACGGCTGCATCGTATGAGATGAGTGTGGAGGTAAGCAGATGATCGAAACGTGGCTTTCCCTGGCCTTCTCAGCAGGGCCTACATATCTAACTATGTTCTATCACAAAATTTTAAGATATTTTATATATAATTAAACTTATTAGTTACTGTTTTTACAGTGACAGTATTATTTTAAATCAAAATCACCTAATGAGACCCTTACTCCTAATATGAGACCCTATCTCAAATTAGGACACGTAAGTGGTCTCATATTAGGCACCTTGTCATGGCCGCTACAAAACACATCAACAAGGCTGAAATTTTAAACTGCCATAGTTCCTTATTTATACACATGGAAGCTTACTTCACTGCTCATAAGAAAGTATGAATGGATAATTAATATAAACGTACCTCTATGTTGATAATAAAGCTGCAAGATGCCACTCACAAAAACTCAAAATGAAGAAAATCGTATAAACTGTTATTCTGGATCTCGCGCGCATCAGATAAATGTCTCACTCTATCCGTGGTCGGGAAATGGAGGCTGCTAGTAGTTCCAAGAGCGGCTGATAGGTAGCAGCTCTTACTTGTCAAGATAACCAAGGGTCTCATATTAAGGCCGGGTCTCATATTTGGGTCACCTACCCTACCTATCGATTCTGATAAACATAATTATATCTGTATTACTTA